>NC_138826.1:19530699-20078283 GCF_965183815.1 Platalea leucorodia | reverse complement strand
GCATGAGGTGGCAACCCTCTTGTAGGTTGCTGAGCTAGTGAAGCTTGGTGTTCCTGGGATCAAAAGAAGGGTTAGACTATAAAGTGACTCCTTTGTACTCTGGCTGGAAACTGGTCTAAGTAGTGACTGAACAGAGGATAGGCTGGGGGAGTACTGTGCTCAGGAGACCTATAGGAAAGTGTAACAGGTATCTCTTCAAAGTGCCAGTAGAGGTTTAAGAAATACTGATGACTTTGTTCTTTATTTTCTGGGTAGGTTTTAGTTATGGACACATCTATTCTTCCCAAGATCAGTCATTTGGCCAGAAATCAGCAAGAGAATTATCACTACTTAGTGACACTAAAATGCCAATCCCAAGGAAAAGAACTACTATCCTATGGGACAGGAGCTTAGAAGATGTAATTGAAGATGATGATGACGAGATGGAGGAACAGCATAATATGTCAAGAGAAGAAGCAGTGCAGATACACGAAGAAAATAAAGTTCTCATTGGAAAAGAAGAATATATGGTATGTGCCAGGGCTACTTCAAGAATTAGTGTAGCATGGAGTCTTGAAGCAAGGTATTCTTCTCCTCGTTTCCCCTATCTCTTGCCTATTCTTTTTTTTTTTTTTTTTCTGATCACCCTTATTCTACCTAAATCCAGCTTTAAGAACTAAGAGTGGGATTACTCATGACTTCGTGCCCATTGTGAGAAAACTCTATGAAATGTGTGTAAATACAGACTGAGAAGTAAGATTTGGCTTTCTCTCCTTTCGGTAACCTGTGGTCAATGCACAGCAAGTATTACCTGGCTTTTAGCAATACAGAAGGCTGTTCCTTTGTATTGTATGCAGAAGAAAACTCTGAAAACTGTTCTTTAAGGAACAGTAATTTTAGTCACTTCTAGGGAAGACAAGGAGGGAACAGAGGACTAGACTGTTTTGTGGAAGTTTCATTAATATTGCCCCAAAAATGAGCATCTGGAAAACAAGAGCCAAATTCTGTGGAGTGTAAGCCTGTTTTTTTTTAAGACAACTTCAGGAATTCTTGTAATAAACTTAATGATCTTTGCAAATGCCTACTCTATGCAAACTTATAAATTGCTGTGCTAGTACCAAACAGATAATTCAATCTACTCATGAATCTTCCTGTTTATGAATAAACTAATAAAAGAACTGGAAGAACTTTTGCCAGCTGGAAGAGTAAAGTGCTGTAGTGTTTGAGGAATGGGAAAAATCTCACTTCTGGGAAACTATTTCTTTATGAAAAACTTAATACTAATGGTAATTCTAGACGCTGCTGAGTCTCATAGAAGAGTTGAAGAACAAACTTATTACTGAAAAGAAGAATAAGTTACTGCTGGAACTAAAAATTCGTGAAGAAGTGACACAAGAATTTACCCAATATTTTGCTGAGCGGGAAATAGATTTCAAGTAAGTTACCTTTCAGTGATTTTAAAGTTACTTTTTAAAAAAATGAAAGTAAATTCATTTATTTCTTAAATTTGTCTCTTGGCTGTAAGAGACCACAGTCTTCTGCTAGACTTACTGCCTCTGTTAATATATCAGTTTCTGTTTGGACTATGAGTTCAGGAAAAATACTGTGTAGGAAAAGCTTTGATTTTTTGGGGGGAGTGGGTGTGGAATCTGTAAGCAGTGTTTGCTCCTGTAGAGCCCTCTCTGAGAGAAGAGCTTTGTTGATAGGGTGTCTATAGAAAGACTGACACTTGCAAATTCTTTGGTTACTGCAGTCTTAGTGATACTCCAAACAGGTATTCTGGCTCAAGAAGCTTAGAAAAAAATGCTTGTAGTTAAGTGCTATCCATAATCTGTGTGTATATTTTCTCCTCTCATTCTTCAGGGGCGTGTGTGGGGGGGAAATATATTTCTATTTTGGTGTAGCAACACTGTTTTGTGTATCATTCTATTGTGCAAAAATAAAGAAAAAAATCTTTGTTTATAGGCAGCTGTACTAATAACTTCTTAGCAGCTCATACTGGCTAGCTTTTAGCTGACTTATTTTTCCTGCTATAGAGAGCGCCTTTCTCATGAACGAGAACGGCTTGAAGAAAATTCTGAAAGGCGCCTGGAAATCTTCAAGGAACTTGTAAATGGGTATACTAAAAACACAGATGAAGAAAATAAATTTAAGGATCAGCCTTGTAGTGAACAAGCTGGACCTCTGGTATTTTTATTCCCCCCCCCATAACATCCCTTTTACTAACTACCTGTTATGGTGATGGTATGTCTCAAGGATTAGAAGGATGGTTTCAAGGGGTTGCATGCTGTGTAACTGTATTCTCAGCAAGATATATTTATCACATTTAGTAGGAGTAGTTGCTGAGCCTTGGGTATGTATTTAGGAATCTTTGGGGTTTTCTGCATTTCTGCAACACAAAGTAAAAATTACTTATATACAAAGAAATTGAGGGGAAAAGCTGCAATTATGGTGTAAACTCTATTGTATTAAGTGCCTATTTAAAGTATTTAAAGCTGATGTCTTGGGTGCCATATATGGACTGTACTGGAGCGGTCCTAGAGACTTTGTCCTTCATAAGGCTGTTGTAGCTACACAATTGAATGAATGAGAATTGTATATACACTTAAGCCATAACTAGACTCTTAACTTGAGGCTGGCTCTTGTGAGCTTGGAACCCTTTGTTTTTAAAAAACAAAGAGGGAAGATAATAAAGTCAATGTTTTGAGTACAACTTAATTTGATAAGTTACAACAAACTTATTTCCCCTCACAAAATTTCAGATGTATTCCTTCTGAAACTGTTCACTTGCTGTGTTCATTCAATGTTCTCATCGGGTAAAAAAAAAATACTAGCTTTTATATTAAATTTAGAGGGGATGCTTTTGTGGTGATGCAAAAGGGAATGTGATGGTGGGTCATTAAATGCTATAAAAATAAAGTAGCTATTTTTTGATACTGGAGACTTGTGTGTGAAGAAACTGGCAATCAAATTGCATATGAACCCACAAGGTGGCTTTGAAGCCAGAATTAACTGTACTTACATGTTTGAATTCTTAACGGTCTTCCAAATTTTCTGTAGAAATAATGGCTATAGTGTAATTATTTACCATTTCTAAATGGATATAAATCATCTTTCAGGATGAAGAATACAGCATGGGGCCAGGCACCTACATTGATCTTGAAGGCATTATTGATTCTCTGCAGAATGATGTCATTGATCTCAAAAAGCAGGCAGAAGAAGCACACAGATACATTTTGTCCCTAGAGGACCCACAGGAAGCTATAGGTTGGCTTGAAAAACAACTGGGGAAAATTACCACTGAACTAACTAAGACCAAAGAAGAGCTGACAAAGAAAACCAATGAACTAACCAAAACTGAAGAAGAGCTGACACAGAAAACCAGAGGTGAGCTGGGTTTAAGTGTGATGTGAAAGGCAGAAAAAAGACATGACTGACTACTATAAAATAATAATAATAATCCAGCTGAGCAGGATTTTGGAACGAAATCATATTTATAGAGGTAGTAACTAATTGTTTTGTGTACATTCAGGTTCAACAATTCCACAGGCCTTGGTTCTTTCATTTTAAGACAAAACTTAAAACTGTAAATTGCAGACTTCTGAATTGTGGGGTAAAATGTCAACACTATTGATTCTTGATTTCATGGTTATATTGTAATCTGGGCACTTCTTTACATTTTGCTGATGCAGTGTTTTCAGGTATCCTGTTGAATGTTTATAGAGGAAAAGGTAGTAATACCTCATAATAAGATTTCAGCAGAAATCTCTTAATGTGATCTCTATTTTATATAAGTTGCAAGGCCCAATTTTCCTATTCAGAAAAACCTAAACAACTTTTGAAGTGTGTCCTGTAAGTAGAAGTCAACACGAAAATAAATCAATTATTCAAAAGCTACTGAGATACCAGAAGGTCTGGAAAAATGGATTACCAAGTAAACTATATAATGGCTGCTTATTTGATGCAGGCTTCTTTTCCGGTTACAGACTTTGAAATGCAGATGACTAAATTGGATGAATCTGCTGAACAGCTTAAAGAAGCAACAGAGGTAACTTTCTCAAGGAAAAACTTATGCAAAATTGTTTGCTTTAACACAAAATTCCAGTAACTCAAAATGCTATTATAGTATGCTTCTAGCTTTTTTTTTTTATATCAAGCTTAGCTTAACTGATCTTGCTTCTAAATGCCTGGTATAGTTTAGCAATTTGGCACTGATGGATAAACTACTATTCTTTCTTTTCCAAGAAAATGAATACACAGAATAAAAGGATTCAAGAGCTAATGGACATTGTGGAGCAAAAAGATGATGTTATTACAAGACTACAAGATTTGATATCCCATTTAGAAGAAACCATAAAAGACTATGTAAGTCTTAGACATCTCAGTTTTCTTTATACAAAAAAAAAAAAAAAATGTAAATCTATGCTTATAATGGATTTAACTATTTTGGAAAATTGAAATTTTCTGTAAGTAATTGCTACTTGCTTGAAATGGTAGCAGGTGAAGTTGGCATTGAAACTGAAGTTACTGCAAAATGTGTGCGGGGATGTGTGTGAAAAATGGGACTTTAAGAAGCAGTGATCTGGAGTTATTGGAGGACTGTAGATGAGGCTCTGCAGAGCCACTCTAAAGCGGGGGGGGGGGGGGGGGGGGGGGAAGCAAACAAACAAAACAACAACAACAAACCAACAAACCAAAAAAAACCCACCACAAAAAAAACTCAAACTGGGAGGACTTAAGCAGTGGGAATAGAGGGATTACGTCGCTGTCTGTTTTTACCTGAATGGAAGAGGAAGGAAAGGAGGTTTTGCTGTAGCAAAAGGTCAAAGTTAATTGAAGTTAGAAGTTAATAATGTGAGAAGGACAGCGGCTGTGTAAATTGGCAACAAAAATCAGTGTGTTCTACCTATCATCACTATGCGCGCACACACACTTTCAACGGAAGAGCAATAATATGAATATATTGACCAGAGTTTGAACTAAGAGTGGATGGCCAGGGTATCTCTGCTTTTGATGGGATTAATAAAACTTGCAACTGGCTAGTCTACTGCTAGTTGCTGAATGCCAAAAGACTAGCTTGGCTAAATATATATAGGTTAAAAAAAAAAAAAAAAAAACAACAAAAACAAAACGAAACAAAACATGCAGTTAGTTTGGTTTTTTTTTTTTTGAGCCTGATGTCCGGTAACCTGAAGTAGTTCTGAGAACATTTTTAAATTAAATTTAGTCAACACACTCTGATCCATTTCTC
Source organism: Platalea leucorodia (assembly GCF_965183815.1). NCBI lineage: Eukaryota > Metazoa > Chordata > Aves > Pelecaniformes > Threskiornithidae > Platalea > Platalea leucorodia. The sequence goes on along the minus strand of NC_138826.1, from coordinate 20,073,053 downwards.
TCTTCTGCTGTAAACTTAAGGCTTTGACCATACTTAATCTTCTATTCCCTCTCTCTGCCCCACAGTAACTTAGCTTTTCAATAGTATGAATGCTCTGAGAGTGGTAAGAGTTGTGATGACTGCTTCCTGTTACTACTCCTTCCAAGAGCAAGGTTCCAGCTCTGTCCAGTGTTTCTATGAGACTGTGTGGCATGAAACTTAAAACATGATCACAAACCTCAAGTCTGTTCTATAGATTTTTTTTTTTTTTAATGAAGTACTTAAAGATGACTAATTGGTCCTTGGCAACCAGCATGGCTTGCCACTTGTGTCATCTTACAAATAAAGAAACTTTATTCTTGGTCAAATATATAATCTAAAGTATGTATGACGACTGACTAGGTTTTTGAATTGTATCAGATCTGTCATGATGAAAATGATCTGTGGCTTTGCTGAAGTCAAAACTCCCAACTCTACCAACTATGACAAGAAAGTGATGAATTTGTAGAGCTGACCATTTGCCCTTTGAACAAATTGGGACTTTCCTCAACTCTTTTGACACTGGAAACTGTTTTCAGTAAACAAACTCCTCTTACATGCATGTCTTGCATTTCGTAGTTTCCTGGTCTCTTGCTCTGCTTTCTGTAGAGTGCAAAGCATTGAGCTTATTAGTATTTGAAGGTGTACCTGCTTTTGGTTTAAATAACTGATCTGTAACTGACTTGTTTCTCTGACAATGCCTATACATGTTACCCAGATAGTTTTGTAAAAATATTTGCATATAAAAGATTACTAAGTGTTTCAAGTGTTCACTTTGTAAAATGTCAAAGTAATTGATCTTATTTTAACACAGGACAACACTGTAACTACCATTAAAAGAAAGTTGGCAGAAAAGAACTCTAACAAAGTGATTGAAAGCAGCCAATTCAAGGATTGTGAGGAAACTGTATTGGAAGTGGGAAGAAAACGTTGCTTTGAAAATAACCCTACTGTGGAAGAAGAGCCACCTACAAAGAAAGGTACAATTTCTACCATCCCTCAACACGGGGTCTTCCACAAAAACTTGATTACTATTCCAGAACAGAAGCAAAAAGTTGTGAAGCGTAAACATTATGTTATGAGGAGAAAATCTACTATGTTAAACTGTAAATGGAAGTAACTGTTATGTAAATATCATCTGTTTTGCAGAAGGTCCTATACTGTTCACTCCTAAATGCTTAAAATAAAAGTTAGTTTTTAGACTCTTTCCTTTCTGCTGTTTTTTTCTCATCTGTAAATGTACTTGTAGACTCAGCTGTAGTTCTTAAGCAATTTCTTAACAGTTGTTTTTGTACTAAACTTGCTGTTGCTGGACTTCTGGGAAAGTAGCATCTCCTGCTCAAGTTTTTTAAAATTGTCTAAGCCAGCATCAAAGGTGTCAATGACTTACTGATTGTTCAGTCATACGGTACGTGCTGTGAAACTTGATGTTTCGTTCTGTATGCATGCTGTGAACACACCAGCTCCGGTCAAGGTGACAGTCCTGGCAAAGGAGAAAAGCTTTCCACTTGAACAGAAGTAAAATTATTTTAAGTGCACAGATGGCATATTTTGTGCAGCTCTCATGTTTGCACTTGCAATCCTTTTGCTTTCCTTGCTTTATCTGTGAGCTTACCAGTCTTTTTAGAATGAGGTGAATAAACTAGCTGCAGTTTAAGACCTTCAAGAATAAGGGTGAAACTTAAAAGGACAGCACTACTTATGTTATCCATTTCATTAAAGTCTATTAGTCAGTGAGATTGAGCTATATGGGACTGACTTGTGAAAAGTGGTATTTGTAAGATCTGTCTGTCTCTAACTTGACTTCAGGACACAGCTGGGCTTCAGTTTCTCATAGAACTATGGAAAGAATCTGCGAAAGGAGAATGAAAGGTCTTCCCTTTTGTGTCCCTTACTTTCTTGCCTTCCTCCTGCAGAATAGGTGCAAGTAAGAAAATCTTCCAGGCATTGTTTGGGTGAGGATGGGATAGAGAAATAAGATGAAAAATGGGAAGCAGAAAGTATCTATTCCCATAAAGAGGGATAAAACATGTTGAAAGGAGACTTGTCAAATTCACATGATCACAGAAACCTGAGGATACAGATGGTGAATAAGCTGAATGCTGGACTGTCATTCATCACATTCTGGAGTGAAAGAACAAGGGAACACTCAATCTAGTAGAAGATCAGTTTAAGTTTATGGAACAAAGCATTTCATGCAGTGGGTAGTGAACGTCTAATATTTGCTGCCCTAGAAGGTGGGAGAGGCAGATAACTCTCAGATTCCAGGAGTGGTTAGACAAGCTAATGAACAACAGGTTCATACGTAGATACTGAAAGGGTTAAGCAGGGATGTATTGTCTCTTATTTCTCCAACACTTCCAATTGTTCTCTGTCAGGAAAAGTCCATAGGAAGTGGCTGGGCCTACCAACAGTAGTAAAAGGACGTAAAATATTAGGCTAGTCAACTGATGGTGTGTGATCCAGTAGAGCATTTCTGATGTTTGTACATCTTGTTCAAATAAGTGTAATTTGAAGTCTTTCTTAAGACAAGCTTCTGTCTCTGTACCAGATGCATCTCTGATTTGTCTCTACCATCTTCAGCTGGGATGAATATTGGATCCTAGCATGGCCATTTGATGGTGCCACCTATATAATTGTTACAGGAAGGGGGTGGGAAATGAAGCTGATGTAGACTTCTTGATATACTAGATAGTAAGAGGTTTGTTATAATCTCATGACTGAAGCTCATTTAAACAACCAAAAAACAGAAAAGTGATATCTGTTCTCAAACAAGAAATTAAAGTGGATAACTAACAGTGCCAATTAATGTCAGCACTGAGATTTTTCTGTTGGGAAGAACAGGCTCTTTAGTCATGTTAAATATGTTTCTTTTGTGGGCGTTGAGAATACAGGGCATCTGATTTAAAAACTGAGTTGTTAGATGCTCCATAATGATGAAGTTTGGTTAAATGTAAGCATATATATTAATATTCTCATTAAATGTACTTGGCACAACAGAATAATGAGCACAGCTACACTGTGATGGCTTTCTCTTAGAATTTAGGTATGCTAGTGGCCTGTGACCAAAGTTTATTTTGCAAGAAGATAGGTTATCTTGTCTTGAAGTTCACGTTTTTGTACTCTTCTCTAGGACTTGCCTGCCATGTTTTGGGTGGGGCTTTTTCTTTCTTAGTACTTCCTACATAAAAAGCTTCTGAACTGAATGTCATGTATCTTCTTGCACTAATATTTGTCCTGCTTTGCTGCATGACTGTGGTTGTCAATACAAAGCATCTAGATCACTTCTAAATCCTCTTGTGAATGATCATACCCTTCTTGCTATAGGCGTTGGGCCAAGATCTACTACTTTTTTCATCTTGCCACCTTAGATCACAAAATATGTCTTAAGATACCTCAACGCCTCTCCCTTTTAGCAAAGTATGTAAAAATCACGTCCAGTGTGAGGAATCTGTAGTATTTGGTGTGGTATGTTTTCTTGGGACTACACAACTGAGCTTTCAGAGCAAACCATCTCCCAGTCCAAAATTTTTAATGTTGTAGGATTTGGAAGCATGGCTTTATAAGCCAAAGTAAAGCTGCTGTTGTGTCTGACCCAGCAGGAACACTTGATATGTCTGATTAGAACAGAAAAGAAGAGGTACAGAAAAGCAGGAGGAAAAAAGTGTCCTGTGGAATTTGATCACTCTACAAATAATCAAAAACCAAAACCTGAATTGAGGTGGAAAACACTATTGCTAATGCTTCAGTATGACTGTTTGCTAGTGACTCTATAAAACTTGTTGGATCTGTTCAGAGGATGTTTCCATGCAGTACACATGTACCCATGTGCTTAATGCTTCCAAAGTGAGACGACTGCCAAACTCCACCTTACTGTAGTTGTAGTACGCAAGAGAATCCATAGTATCTCCCTGGAGTACAGAGTTGTGATGGCCTGATCCTTAGAGATAGTCAGGCTTGATTTTAATACTAAAACATAGCATGCATGTTACTAAATGGGCACGACTAAATTCTAAAACACTTGTGTGAAATACAGCTGGAGTCAGTTTTGAAGGTGGTGAAATGCATGTGATTTTTGTTAGAATCACTTATTACTTAGGGAAAAAAACAGTCTTAAGCTAATAAAATATTTACAGAAATCTGGAGTTGTGATGAAATGTTGTACATCTTTCTGGGAGAACTTTACACACAACACACTAGGTGTGGGCATAAATAATTATCCTTATATCTAGTTTAGAAACCAATTGAAAAAAGAAGAGAGGAAGGTCCCAGATGCTAAGTGAAAAACTTGTGCTGGATTTTTAGTTTCATTTTTACAGTAAGGGGATAGTGAGTATGAATGAAACTTCTCAGAGAAGTATATGATACCATTGCTCTTCTAAATGCAGAATGGGGGATTGATGGCTGTATTAAAGGGATTGTTGAACCAGTGAAGGTGGAAACTAGATATAACTGAATGTTATCTAGCTCATAGGTATTACTACATACTAGTAAAACTAGCTAGATTTTTCTACTAGTGCAGAGTAGAAGGCGCTAATAGAGCCATTGCAAAGTGTTCTTTAAGGCTCCTGAACACCTCTTGCTGCAAATTATGTCTGGAAGCCGAAGAGGCACCTATTGCTTGTTAAACCATTCAGAGGGCTTTAGCTACTTCAGGACTTCAAAATGCCATATGGTATGAGGGTGTGGTTTTCAGATGGTGACTGTTTTCCATATAGTAATTGCTATATGGTATTGCTAGTGACTTGCCCTGTTGATTTTAATCAACCTGAGCTGTATGGTTGGTGTTTTTTCTTTTTTTTTTTTTTTTTTTTTTAGGAGATATGAAGTACAGTTGGGAAGATGACTCTCTAGAGCAAAAGAGAACTGAATACGTGAAAACAAATACTTCTGAGAACTATGCAGAAATACTAGCACTGAAGGAAAGAACTGAAACCTTGGAAGGTCAGCTAGCTGCACTTGAAGAACAATGCAGAAGAGAAAAAAACAAAAAAGAAGAGTTCAGTGGGCAGATAACAAACTTGCATCTCAAGCTCTCTGCTTCTGAAGAAAGAGCTTCTGTTTTAAGTGAGGAACTTCAGCAATGTCGAGCTGACTATCAGGAGATCGTTTCTGAACTGGACAAACAGAAAACTATAAATAGGGAACAAGAAGAAAAGATTATTCAGCTAAATAACGAAGTAGAAGGTGCCAAGCAAAATATAATTGCTAAAGTGTCACAAATTAAAACAATGCAGTCCAAAGCAGATGAGTTGTATAAATCTTACTTAGAGTCTTATGCTATGGATATTGATTTAGTTGATCTAAAGGATTCCTTAGACTCTCACAATGATGAACCAGAGAGAGGTCAAATGAGTCCTGTATGCATGCAGTCCCAAACTGCTTCTACAGCAGATCCGAGACAGGAGAGCTCCTTTCACTGCAGTGTTGAAAGCATTTGGGAAGAATGCAAAAATATTATTAAGGCGTCTTCACAAAAAAGTCATCGGATTCAAGAACTACTTCAACAAGTTGAAGACTTGAAGAAGGGACTTGGTGACACTGAGAATTATAATAATCAACTAAAAATAAAATTAAATGAGATTGCAAATCAAGATCATCAGTCTGTAAAGGAAAAAGATCTTATGAATCAGTTACAAGAGCAAATCCAGAAGAAAACACAGGATTTTGAAAAACAGGCTGCAGAAGATCACAGAGTAATTGCACAGTTGAAGGAGGAAGTTACCAGCTACAAGGGGAAAATAAGAGAGCTTGAATGCCTCTTGGAGGCTTTTAGAGCTAAAGATGACAGCATAACAAAGTTAGAAGAAGTACTTAAAGAAAAAGAATCTATTATTTTAAATCTAGAAAGTAATGCAGTAGCTCTGCAAGAGAAATCTGCCAATTCAGACAAAAAACTGAAAGAATTAAATGATCAAGAAGCAAATCTGAAGGAGGAAGTTGCGCGGTTGATGAACAGCTTGGAGAACATGAAACGTTCTCTTCAGGAAAAGGAGAAAAATGAGGATGAGCAAATACAATCTATAGAATTGTAAGTAAATAATGAGATAACTCATAGCCCTTTGAGAATAGACTAAAGTTGAAACTACCTTCTGTGAACGTCAGTTTATTTTGACATAACACATTTGCATGTTTATGAACTTTACTAACCAAACTGCTTCTTTAAGAAAGTTTTAATACACTAATGAATTTTATATTTGCATATTCTGCTGGCTATGTTTTCCTCACCTGTTTGCATATTCTTTCAAAAATATAGGTCTAAATCTTGTGGAACTATTGTAGGGGGAAACAGGACCATGCAAGGAAATGAAGAATTATTTGGGAATTTCTAATAGTTTTATGTTGTATACCCTTTCTGGAGGAAATGACATATAGTTTAATGTTATATCCTGTAACTTGTATAAAAGCAGGCAATGTTTTCTTTGGAAAGGACTGAATGGTAAAAAGGAAAAGAAGAAAGAAAAAAAAAAAAGCCTAGGGAGTAAACAGTAAACAGCTGGTTTTGGTAATAGTTATTCTAGGGGAACGCAGTCTACGATAAGGAATTGAAGGAATAATGGTTGTAGGACTTCCCTCGGCCCCCTCTACTTTTTAAATCTTTAAGAAATAAGAGACTAAATGTATCTGAGAGATTGTATTTGCTATGTGGTAAGGAAATTGCAATCATGTAAAAATAGCTTTAAGATGCTATGTAGCCCTACTCCTGACTGGGGTTTCTTTAGTGCCACATCTGTAGGTACCTGTATATACTCACTCTAAAGTATAATTTAGCATGAAGGTCTGGGGATCCTCAAGCCTGTGCTTGTAAAGCTTTGAAAGATTTTCCTTTTGTGAGGCCTTGTTTTGTATTGCCAATTATAGAATCTAAAAAACCTTCTATTAGTTAGTTTTAAAGTAAAAATCCATGATGTCTTACTATAAACTTCTTAAAATAAATATGACCATTTAAAAATAAACCCATCAAACTTCTTAATTAATTCATAGCACTTGTAACAGCAGTACTTGTTGCAATGTTATTGTTTTTTCTGTTTTCTTTTTATTTATTTTGATCCTTACAAGGTCTGGGATGTAGATATCAAGTTTAAACTACTTGATATTAATCTTGTTCCTTTTGTTACTTTGTAGTGACACCTAATAGTAAAAATGGTTGCTCTACTGTGCTCAAAAAAATAAAATTAAAAAAAATTTCAGTGTTCAGAAGTGAACGTGAGCAGTTTGTTACTTCAGAAGAAGCTGAAATCCAAAAATAAAATTATAAAGCTTGTCATTGATCTGATAGATCTGTGATTCTATTCATGAATAAAATCAGCAGTCAAAGAGCCTGAGTTAATGTGTAAAAGCTGTTTCTTTGAGATGTGTAACACTAATGTTATTTATGTCTCTTAATTTCTAACACAAGGCTACGTAAAGATCTTTCTGAGAGCTCTGCCCTTGTACAGAGTTTGAAAAAAGATTTGCAGAGGAAAGAGGAAGAATATACAGATGTGAAGGAGAAATTTTCTGATGCCAAGAAACAAATTCAGCAAGTACAAAAAGAGGTTGGTAACCATGGGCCAAATGTTTCTTATGCAAGTTTATGCTTGGTGTTCTGTTATTAAAACTTGTTTTCATGAATCTCAAGCTACGAACGTTAAAAGTGATTCATAATAAAGCTGTTTTGAGTGATACATTTAGAGTAATAGCGAATCTTAAGTTATATTGCCATTGAAACTGTAAGCTAAAGATAAGATGATGTCAAAACATGGATTAGTACAGGTATTGAAGGGGGAAGTAGATTTTATTAATACACTTGAAAAAGGTCTGTGAAAACTATGGCTAATCTGGTTATGGAGGACTTTATGATCTTTATAACAGTAGCCTTACGTTGTTATTCGTGCTGACTTCAAAGCCTCAGGCTTCAGACTTGTGGAAAATGCTGATCTCTGGGAGGAAAAGATGGATTAATCAGAAAAGGAAAGTACTAACTTCTAGCGACTTTTTAAAGTCTGAGCTATGTTTTCTGTTAAGGTTGGGGAGAAGAAATAAAAATATGGAATAACTTGTACTGGTGTTAATTGTTAGTATTTAGTTATCAAGCAGTAGGATTTCTTGGAACCTCATGGGCTATCACAAGAACTTAAAATCCAAAAGACTATTGCAAGAGTTTGGGCTTGAAAGTTAAGCCTTAAAAAAGTATTACTGTCTTCCCCAGCAGCCTAACATTTGAGGACCTTTTCCTGTCAACATTCAGCGTATAATCCTCTGTTTGAGAAGTATCAAGGAGTAGATGGGATCACATGACAGAAAACTTTTTTTTTTTTTAATAAGGACAACTGAATTTATAGTTTGATTAGGTTATTTCCTGGTGTTGTTTTGGATTCCCCTGCCAAATGTAATACTCTTTTCTATAGTGAAAATCCTTCTCTAGGAAGGATGTACAGTATAGTGCACTTCCAGCCCCTGAAATTTAGCTAAGGTGCTGACAAAAATTTGACTCTTAATTAGTTATTTAGATAACTTACAGAGATTGTAAAAGGCTTACAGCTAAATGTTAGCTTTGCTTGCTGTCTTTGTGCGTTGTTACAGGTGTGTACAATGCGATCTGAGGAGAAATCCCTGAGGAACAAAGTTAATGAACTTCAGAAAATTAAAAACCAGTTTAGTGAAGAATTAGAGATGAAACAACGCACAATCCTGCAACTTAAAAAGGTATTTTAGTTTTTAAAAAATCAAGAGCAAGTAAAATTTTAACTAATTCATTAATGAGGCAAGTTTTCCAAGCAACAGGGGAAAGCTTATAGAAATTGGGGTAAAAATAAGAGTAGCCAGCTGAAATTAGTTTTAATGGATGAAAGATGTTTAAACAGCTTCTCACTGCAGGACATTGTCAAATTGTTTTAAATAGAGTAATCTACCTAGTAACTGCCGACTTAATATCTGCAGATATTCTGATTAGTGACACTTAGATATGTTAGTGACAATGTCTTCCTCTAAACACCTTTTTTTTTTTTTTTTTAATCAGCTTGAGTGCTCCTTCACACTATATGAAAAATTTATTTATTCTGGACCGTTTGTCTTAAATACTTTATTCATTACTTATTAAAGCTCAAAATGAAAAGCTACTTATTTCTAGCATGTATATTTGTTTCTTTCAACACATTTTCTTTAATTTGCTTTCAACGTGATATTTAGGAGCAGTTGAATAATGAGAAGCTGGAAGAAATCTCCAAACAGTACGAGAAAACACGTAAAGGTCAGAAAAAGCCATTATTGTTCTTTTGGGGGTTTTTTTTGGTGTTTTTTTTTTCTTTTTCTTTTTTTTTTTTTTGGTGTGGAATGGCAACATAATGAGTTGTCATGCTGTTAACAGATTTGGAGAATCTTGTATATTTATTTTAAAATATTGAGAAACTCCAACCTGGACATTAAAATGTTACAGTCGGGAACTAATTTTTATTGAATCATTATTAGCAGATATATTTGAAAGCAAAGAAACAGTCTCAGAATTAGCAACATAAGCCCCAGAGAAAGTGTGGATTTGCTGTATCAGTGTTAACTTATTAAATGTTGATATTTATTTGCCATTTTAGTTGGCTGTTTTAACAAAATCAAGCACTGAAACATGAACTAGCACAATAACAGTTTCTGCAGGTTTGATAAACGTTTAGCAGTTGAACAGTCATTAGTTTCTCATATAATACAAGCCATAGTATGACTGATGTTAACACTGAAACACTCACCTAAATCAAGTTGATGAGAATCACTTAAGAACTTTAGATTTGGATCATTCAGTAGAGATGCTCTATTTCTTTCTAGTAGAGTTTTTAATCTCAGGGAATGGGGGAAATGACTTGTAACAAAGGCACTTCGGGAGAGAATGGTGGGAACTAGGAGGGGACTCATCTGTAAATTTATTTTCAAATCTTCAGATCTGTGTGCAAAGGAAAAAATAATTGAAGATATGCGGATGACATTAGAAGAACAAGAACAGACTCAGATTGAACAAGATCAAGTGCTTGAAGCCAAATTAGAAGAGACCAACAGATTAGTTTTGGGTAATCTCTCCATGGGAAAGGGAGCAGGGAGGCAGAATTGTTTTGGATATATTATGGTAGCTGCTTTAAATTTCTGTTTTTATTTGTGGACTGTTATTTAGGCATTAATTTTATGTAGCACATAACTAACTGCTAACTGTTAAAGGCTTCTGTTGTCTCTTTGTGGTCATAGCTGATAAATCCAAGTAACTTTAGTGGAAGGATGTGAATGTGGTTAAATATGCATCTGAAACTGTACATAAAGTAACCTCATTTTGTGTACTGACTAGAACTGGAAGCGTGGAAGCAGAAATATAGAGAGCTGAATAACCAGAGCAATAATGACTGGCAGCAAAAGATGAGCAAAAACGAGGAGAAAAACATAAATGAAAATGAGGAATTAATAAAGCTGCAAAAAGAACTGAAGGTAAAATATGGTGACGTAGTTCATACTTAGTTTTAAAGCCATAACTTTGATTTAGGAGTCTAAATTTCTTTCTGTCACTATCTTCAAGAGCTAGGGCATGATATGGCAAGTTGTTAGAGCGGTAAAGGAAACCTCCTCTAAAAGCTGCAGTGCACCAGTACAGCGAAGTCTGGATGCAGTGTCTTTGTAATATATAGCATCACTGATGTCCCATAATAGAGTGCACTCTTCCCTACGTTATGCTACCATGGATGGTGCTTATGTAGTTGGGCCCCTTGTACAGTTGTATTAACCAATCCAACTCCTGATATCTGTTCCGAACCTCTTTCCTGTCAGTTGCTTGGGCAACTAAATCAAACTCTTTCAAGATTTTGTGCTTGTTGTGTGACCTGTAAGCCCTTCCTGTTCAGCTGAGGACTTACGTCTAATTCTCCTTGGATTAGAAAGTAGACTTTTTTCCAAGCAGCTTTTCAGGTGCCTTCTGTCTTATGTGGGAGAATGTCTGACAAGAGGTTTGATTGTGATGGAAAAGGAGGCAAAGTTGCTGTGGATTGAAGTGATGTTCTTGGGTATGCACTATCTCTGCCTACCATTCAAATTGCACTGCATTCTTTGCCTTTCAGTCTTGAAGTAGAAGTAAGTTTTCTAACATGTCCTGTAAGGCAGCATAAAAGTTTGGGAATTTGTAAGTTAAGAGTCTCTTTACCATTACTTTTGATGTGACTTTTATAGTGTTTGACTTACCGAGAGCATTTGTAGCAGAAAAAAATTCTGTTCTATGAAGATGCACCAGTCTGAATAAGAAGTGCTGAAAATTGTTAATTTTTTTTCAATGGAGAAGAACAAATGAGAATGTAATACTTGTGCTTGGGAATATGCTGGAGTAAAACTGTGCTAGTATTTCTATTATCTTTTTGAAACGAATTCATTTAATGGTAATCTGGATTTTAAGACTTTTTTGGTTTTTGCTTAATCTCTACCTATGGTTTTATTTCTGGTTTCATTAAAATAGGAAAATGAGGCCAAGTATCAAACTGATAGAAAGAAATGGATGGAGGAAAAAATGGTACTCATAAGTCAAGTAAAAGAAGCTGAGAGCCATCGCAACAGAGAAATGAGAAAATCTGCAGAGGACAGAGAATGTCATGTAGAGCAGCAGGCAGAAATTGTAAGTGACTGGAGGTCCCAGCAGAGTCCTCTAGTGTAACTCTTTAGTACAGAGCAAATCTCATGTCAAGTGATAACAGGGTGGGCACTTGAGGGTAGCTGGCCTTTGTCAAAGTTCTCTCACTTTATTACATGCCAAAGCCTAGATGAGATCTCAATATGAAAAAGGAAGAATAGGAAGGTCACAGAGTGAAAAAGTTTAGTATGTAATGGAAGTTAACGTGTCTGTTCCTTTCTATCCTATCACTACCACCATCTCGCTAAGAATTCTTTAGACTTCATCTTGTATGTAAAACACCAATAAGTGACCTACGCTTAAATGAATTGCTACTTAATGAAGCTAAGAAAACATACTTTTAGAAGAAAAAGGCAAGCAGAAGTTGACGAACAAAAAAGCTGGTTTCCAGATATAGAGTAAAAATACTTGGTCAAAATGCTAATGGTTTTGCTACTACATCGCTTTCAAAATAGAGTGGCTGATACTTAATAACAAGGTGGATACCTGGCCTGTTCCCTGGACTGTGTCAAGGTTGTAATTTCTTAAGGATATGAAATTATTATATGAATCTGTACAATCTAAAACTATATGTACATCTAGAAGTAGTTAGCAATGACTTTCTGGACCTGCAATCAGTACAGGAGGATGTTAGGACCTTAGTACTACTTTCACTTTGTCTGTGAAGTTGCTGGCTTGAGACTTGTTAGTAGTAAAATCACGAAGTAAGCAAACAGGACTGGTGGATCTTAACAAAAATTCTCTTCACAAAAAGTATAAATATAGATACAGATTTTTCTAATTGAAGCATGGTTTGCTTTTGCATATTTGTAGTGAAACTAGTTCTGTGTAGGCTTTTTAAGATCTACATAGGCTCTCAAGTTTACTAAGGTCATAAAATAGTACTAACTGTGTGAAACCAAACTATCAGAACAGTTCAGATAGGTTAGAATTGATCACCATTTCTACACACTGTTTTTTTCCCCATTTAGCAAAGACTTACTGCGCAGCTGGTAGAAAAGGACTGCAATCTTCAAAAGTGGCGTGAAGAAAGAGATAAATTGGTAGAAGCTTTGGAAGTACAGCTCAAGACTTTGGCTTCTAACACCACACAAAAAGATAAAGAAATAGCAGAACTGAAGCAGGCTGCACTAAAGGATTCAGGAAAGGTCATCTCTCTCTCTTTCTTGTTCCTGTGTGATTTTTTTATTTTTTTTATTTTGTTTTGTTATCCATTAATTCTGCAAAACACTATGCTTGCTTTTTGCATTTTGGTTCTATTTTTTATTCTTAAATACTGTTGTATTGAAACCATTTCCAGCTAAGTTTAAAAAAAGCTTTGTTTTTTTTGAAACTGAATTTGTAACAGTAACTGAAGTTTCAAAATACTTAGTAGTTCAAATAAACACTCAAGTCTATTTGGTCCTTTGATTGCAAAGTTAGACTGGAAATCTGAAACACCTATCATACGTGCTGCCTTTTTCACAGCACCAAGGACTTAATGAACAAATAGGAGGTGAACTTCTTATAACTCTACATAAGTAGAGTAAAATAAAAAAATTTGCAGTACGTCTTCCCAGGCAGTTATATGACTCTTCTTCACTTTGAATAGTGGCCACTCATACATGAAATTAATGGCTTTTTGTTGGATAGCTGACTGGTTTAGCCTGCAATTCTAAAACTATGCCACTATGCTAAGTAATCATAATGATGCTTGTGTATATGTTAATTTCTTTTGCCAATCCTGCAATTTGTGGCAATTTTTGCTATGTTTATTAGGATAAGGAAACTGATATAGAAGAACTAAGAAAACAGCTGGCTGAGAAAGATGACTTTATAAAGGAATTGAAACAACGCATTAACCATGAAAGTCTTCAGTCTTTGGCAGAAGTACCTTTACCTGAAGAAGGACAAGATAAAATAGATCAGTCTGTAAAAAAGGAGGTATGTTTGTTATATTTATAGAAAGTATGTGCTAATGATATATTGCTAATAACTTTTGTTATTTTTCTCAGTATATATTTCAGCAACATTGGGAATCTCTCAAAAGTTATTTTTCATAGTTCTTCATACTTTAGCTATATCTTCAGTTCTGAATTCTTGTTCATACTTTTTCTCTCCCTCTTTCACACTCGCTCTCAGAAAAATAGTACTTTAGTTAATAGAATACCCACCTCTCTCTACATTATAGAGCTTATATATCTGAAGGAAAAGCTAGTTAACTAATCCAGGTTCTAGAGATTTGAAGACATAATATTTGTGGTGTCATCTCAATTTGCTTATGTCAGTGTAAAGGGGATTCCAGCTCAAACAACTTTCATGATATCACCTATAGTGTGGTAATAGAGATGATTCTGTAATTAGAGCTGCCAGCCCATATGGGGGGGTCACAAGAACAAAACAGTATCTTGCATCCCACTTAAAACCAAAACAAAACAATATTTGAAGTTTACACAAAGAAAAGATCAACTTTGCATATTTCCTGAACAAAAATTAAAAGGCTTGTGACTGTACTGAGACTCCTGATTCTGACTGAACCCTTGTGTGCTACCTGAATAGTACTTAATGAGGTAGTTCTCCTGCTAAACTGAATTAATGCTATGTGGCTCTGTTGCTAATTAATAATGAACAGGGCTGAATATGGGTTTCCTAGCAGTCCCTTCCCTGGCCGCTAGAAGATGTGATTCTCCTCTTGTTGCAGAACTAGACTGAATGCCCAAATGCATTTCTTCATCTCTTTGCTGTCTACTGACAAATAAGACTGGCTAGTTTCTTACTACTTCTTCACTTCAGCTAGTGCCATATAGATAAAGCTTGTGATGTATGAGGGAGGACAGAATAGCTCTCGGAAGGGTTACTGCTTCATACAGCTTAGTAACAGTAGCTAAGAGAGCACCGTAAAATTAGTTGTTTTTTCTATGAAATCAGTTATACAGAAGAACTGTTGTGAACAATTGGTGCTGAAGTATTTACCTCAAGACAGTAACAACAATACTTGATGTTCTGAATGAGGAGAGGCTGCTAACAGGATTATCACATGAGAAACTGTTATGGTGGTGTTGAAGTGAATGGGGTAAATGTTTTTTTGGGGGGAAATCAAATAATTCTCAGGAAAGATAGTGGAGATAAAGAAGAAAAACTAAGGTGATTTGGGCGATGTGTCTCCTGCTTTGTGAGGAGAGGCTAAGAAGCTGGCACTCTGATTAGGAGAGGTTAAGGCCACCAGAGGGTTATGGGGCTGAGGCTTACAAAATCATGGTTGTGGTGGGTAAACAGAAGGCAGAACTGTCCTTCCTAAAATCCTGCAAGAACTGGACAGCACTTGGTGAAACTAATAGGAGATAACTTTAAAGCAGTTAAAATAACATATTCCTATATGATGTGGCTAGTGATCTTCTGGAGGCGGTGGAAATGGGTACTGTCAGCAGGGATTAGAAAAATTTGTAGTAGAAATCCATAAATGTATTTGTAAATGGATACTCTGAGGATTAGGCAGAGCTGTACCCTCTGACACTTCTAATGCAACAGCTGAGAGTGCTGGGAGAGTATGGAGGGAACAGATGACAAGGTGGCCAGGATCACACATGTTATCCCTAAATAGCATCTCTCTTTGCCACTCTCAGAGGCAGAATGTTGAACTAGATGGACTGTTGGTGAGACCCAGCAGGGCACCTCTTATGATCGCATTGTGAATAGATGTTGCTGACTTAAACTTGTGTTGTCTTTCAGCCCAGGTGTTCATTAGCTGTCTGCCTTGAGCTTTTATATTGTAACTTTAGAAAACTCAAAATATTTTGAGGTTTACAGTCTAGCATAATCTTTATTCATTCTAAATATTTACAGTTTATGGAAAAACAAAGCAAGACTAATCTTATAGCTGGACAAAGTATTCCAGTGAGATATGATGAAGTTAAAGAGAATTATTCATTATCTCGATGTCCTAGCAGTGCCTCTTCATTAAGTGAGGTTGGTATAAAACTTTCAATTTGAAAATTTTATGCAGTTTTATGGATTTTGCTAAATTCAGAATAGGGAAGAATGTGTCCCGTTGCCTGAAGAATTCTAAAGTTTTATTCTGCAAATCCCTTTCTTGGTGATCAGATCACCTGATTTAGTGGCTTTTGGTAGAAATAAAAGCTGTATAACATAATCATGTGAATAATTAATTATATCCGACTTCAACTGTGTGCTCTTGAAAACTTACCTCTCACCAATGCTTATGAAGTGGCTGATTATTAGATAAGTCACCTGAAAAAAAGTATGTAAACTCTTTTAAATGGATGAGCAATACCAGGGCAAATGGGATTTGCTTTCTTCCTCTGCAGGATTCCTGTGTGTAGCTTTGTTAGCTAATGATACTAACCATTCCTATGTAACTTTTTGATTGCTAACTCTTTCATGAAGTAGCAGTTGTAAAGAAAAATGTTTTTATTAGCTGACTCCATTCTTGGGAATGCAGTGGTGCTGATATTCCCACCCAAAATCCCAGCAGAGACTATTGAAGAAGGTGGCTACCTTTTGGCTTTCCATGAGCTTTGATCATTTTCCTTTTTGGGAGGAGGAAGGTACCCTTCAGGGTGAACCAGCATAAGAAGCAACAGCAGCTAGTCTGTTTGGGACCCTGTTAGCAGCAGCAGTAGCAGCCATGGGCTGTTTCTCACCACCAACAACCCCAGCAGCCCATCTTCATGTTGCATTCGAACAGCTGCTGAATTCATTTTTGTGTGCTAGCCAGCAGCTGAACTGCTGCCACAGAGATGCAGGAGCTAGGGAGACCATGGCTCTGACTTTCTTGCTGGTTTTGCTGAGAAAAACAGGGTCGGGTGGATGGTGGAAGGTAAGTGCTGCTGGGGAAGAAATGTTGTGCAAACTGACAATTTCCGTCCCACCCGCACTGTGCAGCTCTTGCAGCTTGGCTGTAAGCAGGTACAAGACAAGGTCTTCAGCTTGCAGGCAATGGTGCTGCCTGAATGCCTGCTCTTCCTCCAGAGAGCAGATAGTGATGTAGAAGTTTCTCATAGGTTGAATTTGGCTTGTAGCTTGCCAGCTGGACCTTGTTACTTACACAATTAACTTCTCTAGTGTAAAAGAGGACGGGAAAGTTCCATAAAGTAAGCTAGAGAAAGATTATACTTTCCGCTCAAAAGCTCCTGTTACTGCCTAGTTCCTAAGGAGCAGCAGAGTTAAGATGAAGAAAATCATGTCGATTCTACTACTGCTAGCTGTGAAAACCGTGACTAGCTGTCTCTGCACTTGAAGAAAATTACTTGGAAGCAAAGTATCAGGCTGCATTCAGCAAGGAAAACTTTAAGTTCTGTGATCACAGATAGAAATGTTAACTTTTTAAAATTTAACAAAAAAGTTTTAGAAAATAAGAGTTAAACTCTGCTATAGTTGAAGTAGATTTCTTGACTTCTATTATAAATGTTCCAAAAGCTAACAGCTGGAAAACGGAATGCTTACTTTGCAATCCACTGGAGAGGAACATGTATTATAGTTTTTTAACTCATAGTTATTTTAAAACTTGTTTTCTTAAATTTTCTATATGCTTGCAGGACCATTCAGAAATTGTCCTTGACTCTTCTGAAGTGTCCATGGAAAATGGAAAAACTAGTCGGTTCCCAAAACCAGAGATGGAAATCCAGTTCACACCTCTGCAACCCAATAAGATGGAGGTGAAGCACCAAGGCAGCACCTTACCAGTTACAGTTAAAATGCTTAAGCCAAGAAAGAAAAGGAAGAGTGAAGAGATGGATGAGGTATGACCTAGACCAACCAACAAAATACATTGTGTGGTTTTTCAATGTATTACTCTGATCATTTGTTAAAATCTTATCTTTATCTTCTGATTCTCACTGGGATCCTAAGGATCCTAGGGTATATTTAAACACCACCACCCTCACCCCACCCCCGCCAAGTGATAGATCTTTGGCCTGTGTTGAATAAGGTCATAGACTTCAATTTATCCAGACTCTGGCCCCTTGTCCCTGATTTGCACTTTCTCTTTACCTTTTACATTTCTCTCTCCCTGCTGGTACCATTTGCCCCTGTCTCCAGCTCTGATCTGTGGGATTACAGACCAGTTCTATAGCATTGCTTCTTTTGATTTAGGCAATCATTGGTATCAATTATAATATCTTCTAATAGGCAATTACAAGTTAAGCCTCTGGGCTTAATCAATGCATTTCAGAGTTTCAAGACCACTTCCTTTGACTTTATTTCTCCAGCCTGTTTTCTTTGATCTTTTTGTACTTAGAGGGACTATACAAAACTAATTGCACCAGCACCTGAACCTCCCTGTTTTCTGTAGACCTTAATTCCTCTTTAATTTCTTCAGTTGTGCTAGGTTATATGCTCCAGCCTTCTTAATGTGCTGTGGTGTTTACACATGAGACTAAGGCTCCACAGCAGTTCAAGGTGGTAAAAACTTCACTGCACCTACCTGGACTGCGTGTTTCTTTCCTCTGCATTTTATCAGCATTAGCACCAACACAGCTATCTCTAAGACACTTACAAAGGCTATGAAACCCTAAGACCACATTGTGGTGGTACTTACATACTTGTGATCCTACTTGGGGGTCTTATAAATCTCTGTACTTCTAAGGACTTTTAAAGCTGACAGGTGAGTATGAGGGAGATGACCTGTAGATGATTTGGCTAGGTGGTAAGTGATCTCTTTCAGCGAGTGAGCTTGTCTCTGCTGGAGAGTGAAATATCAGATGCTTTTCTAGCATTTCTCATTCAAGCATTCCCAAGTGATATATTTTTTTTAATCTTTTAGTAAAATAAGGGAAATAATCACTTCAGTGATTAGTGTTCAACAGTGCTTCAACAAACTTGTTTTGTTAAACCTGGATTGCAAAAGTAACTGTTAAAAGCTGTGTGAATTAATTAATCTGGAATTCAACACTTCATTCTGGAATAATGTCCCGAGTTGATTTAAACTTCTTGTGTCTTCAACCAATTTTCTTCGAGAGTAGTATTCTCTCAGGCTGCTGGAAAAGTAGGTGTAAAAATAACCACCCTTCTGAAGGCACTGAAAAAGTACTGAACCTTATCTACAGATGAATATATTTCATCTAATGTACTTATCCATGTTTTTAAAGAAGACTGTTTTATGAATCCATTTAAATCCTTTCATAATGTAGTAGTCCATGTTCATACCCTTATGGGATAACATTTAGCTAAGTAACTTTTCAATAACATGGAACCATGGAACTAAATTTAAAAGTACCTTGTTGCTCTCTTATTCACCTGAACGTTACTCTTAAATGTTATTTTCATGTTACATATGCCAAACAGAAATAGATTATAAAATGACTCAGTAACTTTAACTGTCACAAGTCTACTGAAGACACAATTTCTTTCTTAAATTTCCTAAAACTGAAAAGCACATTGTCAGCACTAAAACTAAGGACTGAAGGGAAACCTGTGGTGCTAAAATAACCACATACTGCTCATCTCAAAGTTTTAAAAAATAAAACAAAACCCCCTTGTTTTTTTAGAAACAAACAAAACCAAATCTTTTGCAGAGACTCCCTTCTGATTAAACAGAGAACAAAATGCTCTTTCCCTTCTTTCTGACACTTATTAGTTGGTATGGCTATCAGTTATCTGAAATCTCTTGGCACCACTTCACCATATAGAAGATGTCTTTTAATGACAGCTTAACAATGGTACTATGCTACCAACCTGTTTTTATAGTTGTCACCATAAATCTGAATTTACATTTAGATTTATTGAGTCAATTTCAATTTATGTATTCACTTGTCTTAAAGCCAAAAGTATAGGAAATAATGAAGGGCAGAAAATAGCAAATGTCACAATGGTTTGAGTACAGGTATTTCTAGTTCCCTTCCATAAATTTGTTTAGCGTTTAATTCACATTTGAATAGCTACCTCTATTCAGTATTAGCTAATGCCTCTCTGCTGTTAGTCATAGCATTTAAACAGTGGCTGCTTCTGTAATATAAATAATTGTTGTCCTTTCCAGAAGAATCCTAGTTAAAATTTGTCATATTTATTTTCTTAGGATTTTGTGAAAAGTGAGAACAAGAAAAATGCAAAACCTGCTGTGACTGATTCACCTTCTACAAGCAACAAGAAAATGGTTTGGTTTTGTTCTATTTTTGAAGTTATTTTGGCCTTTTCTGTAAAGGTGAACTTGTGAAAGGAGCAAACATTCTTATGCAGCAGTATCTTATTCTTATCTATGTACTTGAATGGCATTCTTAAACACTTATGTTGTCTTCCTACTAAACTCTATAAGCTAACCAAAGAGAGTAAGTCTGTATTTGCCAAGAATGTGTACTAGCTGCAGTGTACAATGATTCAAAGGGAAGAATGTTGTATATTGAATAGTTATGAAGACTAGTTTGAACATACTATTAGCACCTGTGATGTTATAGGCAATGCCTTTGAAGTAAAACTGAGGTTCATGTCTTCTATATGCATGACAATTATAAAAAGATGATTTGAGGCCTTAGTAGTAACATGGGCAGGTTCAGAGGGTGGGTAGTAGATTTATTTTCCCCATCAGTTTCCTCCTGTTTTATTTATAACTAGAACAGCTTGTCTAATGAAATACTCTACAACTTTGAATCTACTTTTTTTTTAAAGAAACTGTTTCCTATGTTACTCATGCCCTTAAATGTATTTGACAATTTTTTTTCTTCTGGGTATAAAAAGAGATTGTCTACATTGCTTACTGGGGTAGTATTATTAGTATAATGAACAGAGTTGTCAGTAGTAAAGCTCAAAATGTCAGCTTGAAAATAACATTGAAGCCAAATAAAATAGAATTAAACTTGAAGAGAAGTCAATTTTCAACTTAAACAATGATCTTCTATTTCTGTACAGATGTCTACTACACAGTCATTTAGAAAAGAATACCCCTTAAGAAAGCAAGAATCTACTTCAAGTAAAAAGTCCGCTAAAAAGAAAGATGGAACACTACAAAAAATTGGAGATTTTTTCCAAAATTCTCCTACTATTATTCACTCTAAAGGTTTGTACAGAATAAGTAAGGCTTATTCCATGTTCTCTGGGCATTGTAGAATGGCTGTTTTTTGCTGTAATCTATTAATGTATATGTTAAAGGACATGTTCACTGCATTAAGTTGTTCTTTTTGTTTATGAAATAATGGAGTCTGAACTGGGGCCTGCTATATTGAATCTTGCAGAGTAGAAAAAGCTGTCTTGATTGCAAGGACCACATGGTTCTAAAGTTTAGGTTAAGTGTGAAAGGTAAACCAGGTGGAATGAAAGGATGCAGTGTGGAATATGTACATATAAATTTATCATAAAAGCAATGATAACTGCTAAGCTCAAAATGTCTGAGTTACTTTATTCTTGCTTACAGTAAAATAGTTAAAGGCATTTCAGAAACTTGCCCTACTGCTCTAAAAAAAAAAAAAAATCAAGAGCTGAATCCAAACTTCAAACCTTACGTTGTTCTATAAGCAAGCCCTCTTCGCCTCCCACCCCCCACCCCACCCCCCCGCCCCAACTTTGTTTCAGTGGAAATTGTATTAATGATTTTTTTATGTATGTATGTGGGAGGGGAAGATTAGTTCTACAGAATCCTAAAGCTGGTGTCTCATGAAAATATTTGGAAGTCTTCAAAAAAACTGACTATGAAGCCATTAATGGATTTCGTTAAGTTTAAGCATAGCCTTGAGAAGATTAACTGCTAGGACTTTCCATTGAAGAACATATTTTCATTCTTTCCTACAGTAAGACATGATCTTTGAGTTGCTGTGTTTGTTTAAAAAAGATTAAAATTAGCAGAGGCCGCAAGGAATTGCCAGCGTTAAAGTCTAAAAGACACTATAATTTGGTTGATTAAAACAAGGTCACTCATTATTCAACGTGGACAGTTAAATTTAAGATCTCTGTACCATCTTGAAAACTTGACTTGCTGCAGAGTACATCTTACTTATCTGCAGTGGAATTTTTAAAATTTTCCAGGTTTGTCAGATTTGTTCCATGAGAACAATATATCATTATCAATAGAAGCCAAATCCAGACTACTCAAAACTTCACCCTGAAAATACTTAATTTGAGCAGATGAATTCTAGTTTGTAACCTTTATTACCATGTCCTGTATTTTTTTCCTCTTTTGCATAACTTAGTATTGTTTGGTATTTCTTCTTTCCTTCTAGCTCATAATAAGCATTATCATTCATTTATTTTGAGGTGCTCAAAACCAGTAAGGCATTGATTTACAATAAAATTTTTCTTTTAGCAAAGAAGCTGATGGCAACAATAACCTCTCCTAAGTCTGCAGAACCAGAAGGTGTCAAAGAAAACGAGCTCAAGCCAAAACGAGCTAAGAGAAAGCTGTATTCAACTGACATTTCTTGCCCTCTAGATATCCCTGCTTCTTCAGTAAGTGATTACAGGTTACTGTTCTGTCCACTGTAATGTATTTCTGTAATCTTGGCTTAAAATAAGCTATTAGGGGGACAGAACAAACCTGAAGGTCTGATCAAGTAGCAGAAGAGGTTTGAAGTACTGACTTATTTTTTGATTCTACCTAAGCAGGAATGTCTTTTCTTCCTGCTGTTTTACTTAATTTTCTCTGTTTTCTCACCTATCTTCTCTGTGTTTGACTGCTGACTTACCGTGTAGGTGATAGAGCAATCATGGAGATATCTTTAAATTTGGATCCATAGATATCTTAGTTGTGGTATGTGGAGGATTACTTTTTCCTCTACTACAGCAATTAAGTCTTAAATGAACACCAACTACTGGAAAAACAAATTAAGTGTAGCGTAAAGGGAGAATAGAAATAGAGACCATTAAGGGATCCATAGATTTGGAATAGTATGATTGAAATGCTAAAGATAAAGGTCTTGCATGTACAATTAACTTTGCAGGGCAAGTGAGCACCTAAGGTAATTTCCAATTCCATTTATGCCCAGCTGATATTTCGGTTACTTTAGGATGTGGATACATCCATGCTTTTCCAAAGCACAGTTTAGATAGCCTTCTGGCTGTGCTTAAAGTGTATTGCCCTGTCTAAGCCAGGTTTTCCTAGTAGCTATAGTGCTGAGCATACTCTTGCTCTGTTGGAAGCACATCTCTTCATTCTGTTCAGTCCTTTCTTCCCTTTGCTATGGTGAGCGTTTGCCCATATTTAGATATCCTATTGAATTTTCTGTAAATTGTACGAATAGATGCGGCAGAAACCAAAATGCTGTCCATAGGAGGATGAAGAAAATGCCAGAAATGCAGAGCAAAAGAAGCTAAGAGGCTTGGAAGTGAAAGGAAAAGTGAAAGACTGAACCCTGTGAAGATCAGAGAAAGCTAAAGGAATTTAAACTAAAAACACTTCCTGTTTCACAAAATGAGTATTAGAGATTAGAAGTGAGAGCTGCTTTCAGATCACATTTTTCTTTGGACTTTGGTATTTGTTTCAGCAAAAATGGAATTTTTTATGTTTTCAGTATTTATTGCTTATTATGATGCACTAAAATGGTCTCTATATCCTGGAGACCTCTGACTAAAAGATAATAGGCAAATTTCATTCTGAAAACAGCTTCTGGGAAAAAACATGCTCTTGGTTACATGGGTCTAGAAGTGCATGTCATTTGTCTCTGGAAAAAATGCTGAGTAATTCTTGAAATATCATCTTTTTCAGATCTTTATAGAACAAAAAGAGAAGGAAAGTGATCATCTAATCATCAAGCGACGGCTACGATCAAAAACAGCTAAATAATCTTGCAAAAGCGTGTTTGTATTTCCTAGTTAGGACATAATTCCATTGTGTTATTTCAGCTGATTGTATATAGGAGGTAATAGAAACTTAGTTATGCTCCAAAGTCTGTATATAGCTGTATAGAATTGTTCTGATGTTTTCCAGTTCTGACTCCATTAAAGCTGAAATACTGTTCAAGAAATATTGTGTCTGTTTTTTTCTTTGGAATGGTGTCTTTGGAAGTGTTCATAACTTACCCATTGTGCAGTGAGATATATGCCTGTGTGGAATGGTTTTAAGTTGCTTTTTTCAGGCGGCCACTATAATTACCATAACTTTGAGTGGAAAAAAATGAATACACATCAAAACTTGTATATCCTTAAATTCTTTAAGAAACTTTAACAAAAATTCTGTGAAGGGACAAAATTAAGGAATTGGCACTATGTGGAGAAATATGATGTTTTTCATCACTTGTGTGGTTTTAACTGTCTTCTGTTTACTCTTCTAAATTAAGTCATTGATAAGCATAATATTCTTTCTTTGGGGATTATAATATCCATAAATAATTATAATCTGCTATTAGAATTGACCCACTCTCAGACATTTGACATTTTATTCTAACCATCCAGTTTGCTCAACTAGAACAGCTACTTTTTAATGGAGTAAGTTTTCAGCTTATAATTAGTGACTGAGTAAACATTTAAAACACTTTTTTGGTTTCATCAATGTAGCATTTACTTAAGTCACAAGCAATGACTATATTTCATAGGATTTTGCATTGTTTGAAGAACAGTACTGGTCATCTTTCAGAAAGAGCTGAAATTACTTCGACAACAACCTGCTCTTGACATGGATGAAGCAAGACAATCCCAGCAAGTGATCATTTACTCTAACTGCTTGCTCATGTGGCTTCCTTCTTTTTTATTTTCTTGAATTAGTGCCAACCATACAACATTGTTTTTACTTGCACTAGTGGATTATATTGATTGTTACTGCATTTTGGTCTGCGTCACCCATTGTATCTATGATTCTATGATATCTTTCTGTTCAGAGTTCCTTATCAATGTGTTTTGCACATACATAGGGTTTAGCACCATAGGAAGAGTATCTTTTTTACAAGATTGCCTTTTGAGGTTTGGTATTGGCCTGACAACAAAAATTTTTCAGAAGTTCTCTGTCAACATCTAGTGTGAGATTTTTATTTTATTTTATTTTATTCCCCCCCCCCCCCCTTTCCTCCAAGCCATGCTGTTTCATCAGCAACAACCAGCTGGCCTGTAGAGGCAGTGATAGTTTACTCATACAGCCAGATAAGTGCTATTAATTTTTGATAGAACAGCTGCAGCCTTACTGTCCTTCAGAAATTATTCCATGATTTAACAGTTATAAGTGTGTGTTTGTTTTCTTGGACTGCTGCTCTGTATTGTCTTTTGTTTGATTGAAGAAAAAAAATCAGATTGACTCATTGACACAAACATGAGATTAAAATTGTTTTCTTGAAAGAAAAAAAGTAACTTTAAATGCCTGTTGCAGTTTAGTTTTAATAACAAATACGATACCTTTAAAAATGCAAATCGATGTGAAAATGGTCATTAGTCATTTCTTTAGTAGAAGTAGTTTTCCTTAAATTTTATGTGACTATAGCTTAAATGTGGACAACAATGGTGTTGAGTCAGTTTAGTGGCAACAAACTCTGATGTGGTTTTCTCTACTGTTCTTCAGTAGATTGTCGGAGCATAAAATGTCTCCCCAAAAGGATAATGCATAGTTCAGTTCTGTAGATCCTGACTTGTAAGATCAGATTCTCATACTAAGTTGCTTCTCTAGTTTCCTGACTGCAAAATGGAGTTGTACCCCTATACTCTTCTATATGTCGTCCTTAACAAGGAAAGATTAATGTTTTGTCCGTTCTGAAAGTGGCAACGTGAGCCTGATTCACAAATCATTCCGCTCTTCCATTGCTTCAACTTCTTGTCTTCCTCTTCTGTCTGTGTGTATTGCCATATTCTTTCTTCCCTCTTTTCATTCTAATAGAAAAATGTAAAATCCAGGTGATGGTCAGATAATTCTAAATAAAAAGAAATGCAATGTCACTTAATCTCTTCACAGGTAGGATTTTATAATTTGACCCCCTTTGTCCTTCCCCAGATCTTCTGTTTTCTGCTATCTGTGGTCCAGATATCTGGATTGATCTCTTTCAGGGCTATCGAACAGCACAGTAGTGAAGATTCTTACCTCGTGTAGGTGCAAGTTGCTCATTTTACACGAGTCTCATAGCTGGAGACAATAAATATACAAGGTGAAGTCATATAACAGTCTTAAACAATGGGACAGTAGTTTGAATATTTATTCTTTGTCTTTCTCTTAACATTTTTTCTGGTTTTTTTTCCATTTTTAGCAGATGTTCTCAGTCGGCTGTTCATCTTGACCCTTAACTTGTTTTTTCTGAACAGTTTCAGTTCATTTTTGAACCCATCAGCACGTGCCTGTTTAGCTGGATTTTTCTTCTGTTGTGTATAACCTTGCACTTGCCTGCAGTGAAATTCGTATGCCATCGTGTTGCCTTGAATGACAGTTTGATTGCTTATTATTAAATCATCAAATGGCCTTATAGTTCTTATTTAACCAAAAAACATTTGCAAGGTAAATGCAGGATGGAAGGATGCTGAATTACTTGATTGTTGCATGTATGATTTCCTTATTGATTCAAATGTGTGGACAGTAATAGAAATATCTTCAGCCATTTGAAGTCTCTGAAATTGCTGATTTGTAGTGTTTGTTCTTTTCCCTATCAAATATAATATTTCATAGTTTCAAATAATTTATGCTTCTTTCTGATTTCATGGGTAAATAACAAGTGACAAAACATTTAACAGTTTAATTACTCTGGTAAATTGCAATTTTTAGTTATCTGTGCAACTAACTAGGAAGTAGAATCTCAACTTAGTCAAGCCACTATGACACTCAGGAATGCTACCGTACTTCTATCTGTATTGCCAATTTTTCTAAGTTCTTGTATTTACTAAAACTTTATCAGTGTTGCTGAGCTATCTGGAGGCTATATGAAAACCTGCTTTTTTTCTGGAAATTGTTTGAATGTGTGTTTTCAGTATTATTGAGCATTAGAGTAGCTGTATATATATGCACAAAACCTTTTTCAATTTCACTTATTCTAGTTTTTTTGTCCCTAGGGTAGCCTTTGCAATTGCAAGAACTGCACTGAATTAACTGCCTTCATAGGTGTAGGCTTAGTTATCAAACTCCATGGTTACAGATTTTTAATACATACAGAAATAAGGTATGCTCCCTTTGCTTTGGTCAAGGAACTGTGATTTCTGTACTTCCTACAGCTCTTGGAGTTTGAACCTGTATGTTGGCAGCCTAGGAAACGGGTCATACTTTGTGTACCTCCTTTGTCTATGTCAGAATTATCAATTATTTCCTGAGCAGGAAGAACATGGGTGTGATATGAAGGGGAAAAAAATAATCCAAGAAAGCAGTTTTTTTGATTTTATCACATAGAAAGATGTTCACTTCCAGTTCTTCAGAAGTAATGAGAAATACTTTTTTTCCTGGTCAAGACTGAGGCTAGCTCGGTTTTGTCCTTTCTTTCAGCTCCTCTAGAGAATGAAGAAAAAAGTGTTTTAGGACATAATTTCCCTTTTGCCTTCTGACTCTTCCTGATAAGTACTGTAGCTAATTAAAACCTGACAATGAATATGCCTCCTCCTTATTTTGTTCTCACCTTAGCGTAAGTTTCATCAGTTAGCTTGCAGAGGAAAGATTATAGGTTTAGTCCATTAACAGAGGAGAGCTCAATTCTTTACCTAGCAAAGACCAAGACAAACACCAATTAATGGAAACTTGGTCTATATTTTGACATGGAGAAGACATCTGGTAATACGTAAATTTTCCTTGTTCTCTTCAGAACTTTCTGGGCTGTAGGAAGGTTGTACCCCAACAATGTGTGATGCGTGTGTCACTGTGCATCATTGGCTGAAGAGGGGAAAAAGAGCTTCTGTATATGAAATTGGGTCATGCAGTGCTGATATCCTAAGAGAACTCAGATCCCACAAAGGAAAGTCTCCTGGGGTAGCAACAGTGACTTCCACTGTTCTGCCCCTGCCCCCCCCATTTGAGTAAATCTAGTTTCTGAAACATCTGAAATAGGACAACCTGGTTCAGTATCAATCTCTTCTATGCATTGAAAACTTCTGATATGTAAAATGAAGTTTCATTTTCCCTGGAGAATAATCATAAGTCCTTATAACTTTAATAACAGACTTTTAAGACTTGGCCTCACTTTTTTGATGTTTCATTTTCCCACACAAGGAAGGAAACTCTTCCATAGCATGGAACAGTTCTACTTCTGGTGTAACACCTCAACTCTGCAAAGTGCCTTGTACAGCATCACCATTGTCTTTGAATAGTTCCTTTGGAGCATGTCATGCTGTGAGGGATAATTCTTAGAAAATAGCCTGTGCTACACATGTATCAAACTGCCCCAACTTTTCCAGTGGTTAAGCCTCATCTTGAAAAGACTGTCCCTTGCTCAACTTCAGCTCATTTGGGGTGAATGCTTTTTCTCTTGCTGTCCCCATGGCACTCCAATTATAGACATAATGAAGGCTTCTGGGAGGAAAATACATGAGGACACTGCTTCATATAGGTCAAGCTTTTCTCTTTGGCAAAAAGAAAACAAGTAGGAACAGTGGCACCATTTGATCAGACAGTTCGTGATGGTGAGGGTGTTTCTGGAGAGAAAGTGAGAAAAGGGAGCAGAATGTTTTTGGGGTGATTTTTCAGGGATAGGATAGCTTTCTGTAGATAATGCAAGTACTTGAAACTTGATTAGTGCTGTGAGAGAAGAAGAATAAAAGTACTTTATTAAAACATGCCTACAAAGCCTGTTAAGGAGAGTGTCTCGCCTGCGACAGCACAGCCCCCGGGAGGTGGCGCCGAGACACCGCCTGAGACCTCCAGTCCCCACGCTGAGCATTTCAGCTGGGAGCTGCAGGCGGGCAGAAAGGTTTTACTTTGTTTTAAGCTAACCCACTTTTCATCCCAGTTAGCCAAGCTTCATAAAAAAGTTCAGAATGGGGCCTTGCTGGGCTATGTTCTCTTGGCAAAGTCCTAGTCCTCCAGATATTTTTTCCTGCTACAATGACGCTACCTGTGCATGCAAGCAATCGGCATATAGCCCTGCCATATAGGATTTTGTTTCTTGGGTCAGGATTCTGAGATGAAGCATTGGTTTATAAGCACTGATGTCTACTGTAACCTGTTCGTCCATTGCTGCACGCTAACACTTCACAGGAGTTTATGCACTTTTCTCTTTTAACAAAGACAAAAGATATTTCCATTGAAAAATTCATTACTCGGAACTAGAGGTCCTCCATGGCTTAAGAAAAAGTATGAGATCAAATTTGTTAAGGAAGAGTTTGTTTCCAAAGTTGCTGGATTTAATATTTATAGAATCCTTGTATTGATGTCAAACTTATTTTTTTCCAGAGATGTTGACACTGAACAAAAGCAGTGTTCTGCTATAGGGACTTAGAATGCATTTTGTGTAAGTGCTATAACATTGTTTTATTTTTGAATGATCTATGAAAACAAGGAATCTTCTGAGAAGCAAGCTTTGGCTTATTTTATAACATAAAAATGCCAAATTGTACCTTTCCTGCTGTGCACTGAAGCATCCATGTGCTTTCAAATTGTTGCTGAAAGATGAGTTCCGAAACTCTTACGGTTTTTTTGATTTTTAACTGAAAGACCAGCTTTTTCAATTTATTAAATAACTAGAAGAATTGGATAAAATGAGCCTGCACCTCCTTCAGT
Source organism: Platalea leucorodia (assembly GCF_965183815.1). Classification (NCBI taxonomy): domain Eukaryota; kingdom Metazoa; phylum Chordata; class Aves; order Pelecaniformes; family Threskiornithidae; genus Platalea; species Platalea leucorodia. The sequence continues at coordinate 20,043,894 of NC_138826.1, read as the reverse complement.
GCATTTCCAACCATTTAAAGTGTGTTCTGCTTTTAGAAAGGAGTCCTTTTAATCATAGGTGAAGTGCTAATGTGATGCATCAGTGCTGTTTCATGTCAGCTTGGAGAAAACAGAAAATTCTGGCTAAAAAAACCCTGTGGATAAAGGAGAGGCAGCATGTGTAGATAAAATACCTCAGTACATTAAACAGCATGTCTATTTTAGAGCTGCTGAAAGTATTGTACCTTATGAGCAGGTATACTTCATCATCTTGGAGACCTCACATAAAATGGATAATTCTGACTGTGTGTGTTTGGAGAAAGCTATCTCGCTATGCTTCTGTGTGCATGACTAATCAAGGAAGATTTAGATGTTCTTTCCTTGTCATCTGTGGTCAATAGCCCTTAGATAGTATCTCTGCTCTGACATCTGTTAATGCCTCAAAGCAGCAGTAAAAATGATTGCACAGGTTCTGTGCAAAACTCCAAACACTAATCCTCCCCTCGGGTACCTTTAAAACTTTGGGTGTAGTCAGATGAGCCAGTTGAAAGGTTCTTGGCTGGCAATATGTCCCCATGCAATCTCGTAGGTCCAGCAGTTCCTATGGGTTCAACTGCTTGAAGGACAGAAACATGGAAGGAAGCTGACGTGAGTGAGTACTTGAGTGTTTGACAGGAGCGAATTGCCTTAAAAAGCAGCTGGCAATAGAATGATACGGTTTTATTTCCTGAAGAAGACAGAATCACAGTGCTCGTTGCTGTACAAATAAAGCTTTTTCCTTGCTTGTAGACTTGTGATATCCAGGTTTGTGTTCTGGAGAAAATGATTGGTGAAAAAATCACAGAAATTATGTGTTTATATTTAATTACCTCATTAAAAATTTTAACTTTAGAAGCTTAACCATTTGGTGTTAGCCAGACACATCTGCATGTGGATGCCAACGTGGAGATTACTACTGGTCTGAAGAGGAATGCAACCTTCGTGACTTCCAGGAGAGACTGGCAGCTCCTACACAAGTACCTAAACAAGGAATTGATAGAAGGAAATGCATTTGAAATCATTGGCCTTACCATTTTTTTAACGTGTTCCACATATAACAGTTACAAGATAATACTGTTTGAACTTCACCAGAAACCGGTTTTAAAAGTTTTATTTGACTTACTCTAAGTAGATGCATGCAATATCTTACTCCACAGGGAAATGTGTGTACTACAGCTATCCCATATTACTTATTTTGGTTTGGGTTTTAGGACAGCATTAGAAAGGAAAAAAAAAAAAAAAGTATTAATATGGGAGGCAAAAGTACCTAGAAAAAAGGAATCCCATCAGATAAAAACTTATCTCTTTCCAGTGTTAATGAGACCTGGGCAAATGCTTCCAGGAGACAGCAGAATGCCTCAGGACCAGACTGCAAAATGAAACACTATAGCTTGAAATGATCGCTGAGGCTATTGAAGCTGACTCTGATTAACTACAATCTGCAAATTACTTGAGCAAATATTTCCATTCCAGAAATCTGCAAGTCATTGACTGTGTGACATTAGAGGCAAAAGCATTGTAGGGGTGAGAGCAAACAACTTGGAACAAGAGATGTTAACAGAGCTTTCATCTGTATCAAACATTCTGTAATACACAGTTGCATCACAGAAGCACTATTTTTTTTTTTAAATGGTATTTTTGTCATGAGAACAGCCTGATTTACTAGCTTCCACTGTACAAAAAAAAAAAAAAAAAAAAAGTAGTGCATTTACTATACTGATCTTGTGCTTTGCTGCTACAAAATTGACCTTTTATAAAATGTCACTTAGTGTATGGTGAGTCTCAGACTTAGTTGTGTGCATTCTCATAATGCACAACAGGCCGGGAAAATAAGTTGCTTCCTTTTTTTTTTTTTTTTTTTTTTTTTTTTAAATTGAAACATTTAGCATAGCAGTTTTATCAGTTTGACAACCTCTGACATTTAACCGCTGTGACTTAATAGGGTATCTTACAAAGTTATTGAAAATTTTTTAAGACTCTGTGTTATCAGTGGATTCTGTCTGAGCTCAGGCTTTGAGAGGTGATGAGGGCAAGATAGATGTTATTATTACACAACTTCTTTTTAGTACTGCTCTCTTACTACTAGGTGTTCCTAGCAAACTAGGCAGTGCTGGCTCCTCTCTCTCTGCAGCCCTTTGGGCTGCTACAGTGTTGTCCTCCAGAGGCAGGCCATGGGTACCACGCAGCTGTCAGCTGAGGAACAGATAAACTCACTGGCTTGTCATTTCTGTAAATCTCTGAGCTCCCTATTGCCCATTTGTAAGTGGAATGAAGTTACCTGCACTTACTCCCAGCTACACGAGCCTCTCAGCATTTAACATGATGTTACTTTATATATTTTTAATGAACTATTTAGACTGTGTCGCTGACTTCAGTGGGATGGGGATTTGACTTCTACATGTGTGAGGTGTTTGGAGGTCTCAGACTGTGCTTCACGCACATGAGGCCACAACCTCCTCTTCCGAAAGAGATGTTATGACCACAGATCCAAGTGTTTCCTTATTGGAAGAAAGCTTTGTGATCATCTGTGGGAACAGCTAGGTTTCAGTGACAGTTGAGATGCTACTGCACAGGTTGACATCCTCCCTTTCTCCCACGAGAAACTCTGGCTTTATGACCTATGCCAATTTGGACATATTTTATCTGTATCTTTGTATTCAGGATTTAAGATGTTGATGAGGAAGAGACGTTTGGAGAAAAGATGAAAAAGCCTGTGCCATTGCTCCCCACAGAAGGAGTGCATTGCTTTTGTAATAGGGAAGTCTTTGAAAAGCATCTTTGAAGCAGTCTTCTGCTTTGAGGCGTAGCTAGGTGTTGAAGTAAAGGCAATGACTGAATTCCTGAGGAAAGCAGTTTTACAGAGACATCTCTGTGCTCAAGGGTATTTGAAAAAGTTGCTTATTCCTCTCTTGACAGGGAGGAATCTCACTAGCCCTGATCTGATACCATTAAATGCGAGGCTCATGTGGGTACTTAAATATGATGCATTCCTCTTAGGAAAAACCAACGGGAACACCCCAGGAAACGCTTCACTTGGACACATTCCAGCTTCTCTCTGGTTAAAGTGTTTCTGTCTTTCCTCAACTGTGATGGGAGGTCAGGAGAAAGAGTCTACTTTCCAATCACCTGTTTAAGTTTTACCCTTATGAAGTGTAAATCACCTGGTACGCAGCTTTTGGAGCACTAAGCACTCTACAGATGCTGAGAAACAGTCTTGGTTTGTTTGCTTTCAGTGGTTTGATGAATAATTCTGAAATCAGGGAATTGATGGCTTTGTGGAAAGTCTGTGTGCAACATGCTCTGGATGTCTTTCTTTCCAAGCAGTTCAGCCAGCTAAAACATATTATCCAAATAATAAATTTGAATAATCCTTGTTTTTCAAACAAAGATTTCGGACGTTTTGAAACAAATTCTGGAGAAAATGCTTTGAGCTTAATTTATGCCATTTTTTTAAGCATATCTCGATGTGTGACATGCCACATGGCATTAATTTTCTCTAGCGTCTATTAATAATGTTAAGACGATTGGATAGGTGCTCTCATCACTAATATTGACTGTTAAACTTCTTGCTTATGAAAAAAGGCTCAGTGAAGTGCTTGTTCCTGCAGACACTGCTTAAGTAAAGCTGGAACACCATGTTCCCAGCAGGAAATCTCTTGGGACAATCTCAAACAAAGAAAGTTTTCTCTTCCTTGTAAATTAAGCTTCATAAACATAGGCAGACTCTAGTGATGCAAATGAGTAACAAAAAATGAAATAGCAAATACAGTCAGCCTCTTCAACTCTCATGACAGCTTTTCAAAGAAAAACCCTGAAGTTGAATTTCATTTAAGGAGTAACTCCTGTTTGCTAATACAATAAACACAACTGACGAAAGGGGAAATTTCTGTTATACAGATATTGCCAAAATACTTCATAACTTAAATATTTAAGTGTTCTGGGACATAGAAATCTATGTTCCAGTACAAGATAGATAGATAGATAGATATACAAGCCATGTTTGCTTATTATTTGTGATTTACAGAAATGAAATGTTCTGCTTGACTTAAACACGTTTATGATATTTCATTCCTAAAGAATTTTGAAATTTCATTTTTACTTTAGGAAAATAGTTCCAAATCCTGTGTAAAATGACCTTTCTCATCTCTGCACTGCTTTATTGTTGTAGCCATTAGGGAAAATATTTTGTTTACAGGTTAATGGTCTACAGATAAAAAGCAAGATGGACACTGACTGGTATGGTTATAGACTCCCTAACCTCTCCAGCAAACAAGATGAAGTTAGGTAAAAAAGAGAGCTCTTTAATCATGGGTTATTTCAATCTAGTCAAGAATGCTATATTAAAGATTATATTTTGCATCAAATTCTGTCTACATACATCTCTCTTGAATACCTTTTAGAAGTATTAGTATCTACCTCTGTCTCATTACCTTTCATTCTTCTGACTTCTGTTTTGTCTCTCATGCCATTTTTACCATTACCCGTTAAGCCTTGATATTACATGTCTTTTTTAATGTTCATCATTCCATTTGTTCTCCCTTTCCTAGAGATTAAGTGTTGTGCTGTGCACAGTTTTATGCAGTTTGGTTTTTTTTTTTGTTTTTTTTTTTTTTCACAGGTTTTTGGTTTGGTTTGGGTTGGTTTTTTTTTTTTTTAATGCAGTTTTACTCTCACATTCTTCCTCATAATCCAGACCATCTGAGTAACTTCTAATTCAAAGATATGGTGCCTGGTTTAGTTACAAGTGTGATACTTTGTGCTGCTTTATAGCTTGATGGGATTCTGCAACTACTTCTGGTTTTGACTATATTGATAGCTCTTGAGTTTGTATCAACAATTGTGCTTCTATCAACAAGAATTTGAAGTAAGATTGAAGCCTATCTGCCAATCTGATACTGGGAGCAGAAGCTGGATCTTCAGATAGCTTTTCCTATTGAATGTTACTTTATCTTAGTGTTGTCAGTAAGGGCCTGTTTCTTGCATTAAGATTTTAAGGAAATGCATAGTAGTGGTGTTATTTGAGGAAATTAATAAACAAAGATTTCTAAAGACCTGATGGAACAGTGTTAAGCAGCCCATTTCAGTACATGGACCAATTTGCCTGATAGCATTGCTGTATATGCTGTCTGCAGATTGCTCATCTGGACCAGTCTTGGATTTAGAACTGGTACCAGGGTTGCGCTGTATTCACCTTTGCTGACTGATATAGCATTTTTTTAAACAGAAGTATTACCAAGCTCATATGAACTGTTAGTGGAAGAGACTGGAATGTTTCCTCTCTTGTCAAAGTTTTCCCATGGGGACACCACTTGTTTGACCACTTGTTTGAATTAGTGCATGGCAAGTTCAACTAGGACAGGTGACAGAGAAACCAGTTCTGGTTGTGTGTCCTTGCCTGCTTCCCTGGCAGCAGGGGCAGCTGAATGATATGGCAAATGCTCCTAAACTGTTAAGAGTTTACAGCCAATGTCATTTAAATAGCAGCCCTCTAATGTTAGTTTTTCCACTAACATTGGAGAACTGTGGTGGTTTAGGATGAGATTTAAGGCTTCAAGACATCACCTGTGCTGTCTCCTACTCCCCTGGAGTATGTTGCACCTCACCACCAGCATGAGGAGGGTCCCTTTATGGGAATGGACAAAGAACTCTCCCTTTCAAAGGTGGGAAAGTTGATCCTAAGTATTTAAAGCTGAAGATGGCCTGACTTACTTTTCTGCCTTCCTTTGTAAAAGGCAAAGGAAGCAATAGACCTGTCTCTCCATGGTCAAGAGACCAAAACAGCATCATGGCAGAAGTCAATCAAATGTGAGTACTGTTAAACCAGAAACTTAGAGGAGCAGGGAGGAGGGCAGTAAAAAGGAAGAGGAGTCCAAATGACTTGCAGAGATGGAGAGAGAAAGCTTTAGGGAGAGGGGTGCTATGAGCTGCTAAAGTAAGTACACTACAAACTGCGTATGCTACTCAGTGGTAATGTTGACTTGAAGAAGATTATTTCGGTCTATGCAAACCCCAGGCAAAGGCATTTAGGGATTTCTCTTTTAAGCCATTGGGAAGAATGTCCAGAATTAGCCTCGAATCTCAACTTTTTACTTATACTCTTTCCTGGGCGTGGGACTTCGACTTACATAAATTCAGGTAGCTACAGCATAGTCAGTACCTGAATTTTTTGCCAGCTGAACATTTGGTTCATGAGATCCCAGGACTGGTTTTGGACCACCAGAGGGGTCAGCCCATGTTCAACTAGGCTATAGCTGTACTGATGAACTTACGTTGCTAAGCAGTACCTACTACCTGCTCAGAGCTGCAGCAGTGCCCCCAGACCCATATGCTTGCCTGGTCTGAATAACTACATTCACTGAGCCTCCCCTCTTTAGATCTGTCCTGTGCCTTAAAGAGTAGGCGTCTCACCAAACACAGCTCCCAGCCAGGGCTAATGTTCTTGACTAACATCTTTAATTGCTGCGGAGAGGCTAACTAACTCCACAGTGCTGAGGCTGTTCTGCTCTTGTAGACAGGGAGAAGGGAAGATGCCTATAAAGTACTGAAGTCATGCTATCTTGAGAGGAAACAAGTGTCTTTGGTAGGTATCTTCTCTACCCTTCCTTCTCCCCCCTGCCTTGCTTTTTTTTCCCCTAATATGCCACAGCTTTCGAAATAGAGGCAGCGTTATTCCACAGTTCATTCTGTTGTCTTATAAAGATTTATGCTCTTCATCACTATTTTGGTTTTGTAGTTCCATAAAATATCTACAGTAAAACAGCACTTGAGGGTCCTGTTTACTACAGTTGCAATGGGCTGATGACTTCCAGGTCCCTTTCTATGTAACATTAATTCACTTCACTCTTTTTCTTCCAGCCCACGTGGGGAATCAAAATATCAATTTTGGTTTTGTTTTTAACTTTACGGACAGAGATCTTATTGCTACAGAAAAGCACAATAACACTTCTCACAGCTTTTTAACATATAATTTTTCAGATTTTGTAAACTCTATTAGTTAACAAAATCTCATAGTTTAAATCAAAAACTGGGTTCCAGATGCAATGAGTCACTAAATAGTATTTTTTTTAATGTCAACATTCAAATGACTGAAAATGAATTAATTTATTACCACAAGGACAACAGTGAATTAAATTAAAACTGTGGGCAGAGAATTTCAAAACTACCTTTCACTTTATCTTTCTTTTGACATATTTTTCCCTTGGTTGCTGTCAGTTTTTGCATTAACTAAAGACACTTGAAACATGAGTCCATGTAATAATAAGACTAGTTACAGGTGATTTGGAAGAGCTCATGACAGATGCAGTGGTGGACAAAACCCCCAAAATACATTCAGAACTGAGCCACTGTAGAACATCAGGTACTTGGATAACAAACTAGTGCACTGGAATTGCAGAGAATGCTGATATGAGACTGTACTAATTTAAAAATTTCAGATAATGGAAATATTTTTTCCTACCTCACAGCTTTGCTTTCCAATGCTGTGATTCAAAGCCATGTACAGTAAGGACTAAAGCAGAGAGAGGAGACTATGTCATTATGTTGGGAACATGCATACCTTTTTGTTAGTGTCCTGTCCCAGCTTGGAAGGTGATTTAATTTGTAAAGTGAATTGGAACAAATTGCCTGTGTAATAAATAAAATGTTTGTATTAGTTGCTATATTATTCGAGCTGTCCTGACTGACTTCTCTGTTAACTACAGTGTGCCAAAACCTGTTCTTAAATGCAATTGTATGTGATTGTGTTGGATTCTGTGGAAATTTGCCTTCAAGAAGAATGTAGCCCTGTGGCTTCATGAGGGACTGTATTCAGAAGCAAATATTTTAGGAAGTATAACCTCTGAGTTCTGAATGAAAAGTAAGAAGTCTGTGGCTCAGAGTCTGCCGAAACAACAAAAAGGTTACCATTTCATGGACACTGATCAAACAAAAGCTCCTAAAGCACTGAATTACTTGCTGGTGTTACCAGAGATTCAATGACAGGCAAATGCTGACAAGTTGATTTTGTTTCAATGATGAGGAGCTGGAGAAGCTGTTAGCAGCTGCTACTAAGAGCATAGCCTCAAAATTAGCAGAAGCATAAAGGTTAGACTACCTCAGGTGCTTTAAAGAATTTTTCATCAACAGGTGCTTAGTCTCTGCAGGGCTTCTTTGTAGCACTCCAAACAACGAAGGGATGAAAAACAAATTAATTAGACAAAACTGCCACATTTCTAGCCTCTTGCCTTTAGTGAACACCACAAACTTTTTGACAAAAAGCAGTTCTACAAGTCCACAAATGTTTAGTGCCAACTTTCTGTTGCTCACAGTTACAGTGTCAGCACTAACAGGATCACAGAAACCTCATGGAGCTTCATCAGTGGCCAGTGAGAACAAAAACCAGTGTGGCAGAAATGTGAATTCCTACTTCTCCCGGGTCTGATCTCTGTTCTCTCAAAGCCGTTACCTGAAAGCTGTGAATTTAGCCATGAAATTAAGAAAGGTAGCAACTTGAGGCTAAAAGTTTGAGGTAGTATTATCTGTTGCCCATCAGCAAAAAGGCTTTCTGCAGTCAAGGATGTAATTTTCCTGTAACAGAGATTAGCAGTGTCTGCAGGCTATTCAGGTGTGATCTCTGTTAGAGGGGTACAACAAAAGCACAAAAGAATAGCACACCTCTGGAAAGAATAAAGCTAATTTTTAACTTCAACAGTAGCTGCAGTCAACCTCTGCAGGAAACAATCTCTAGAAAACGTTCTACATTGCATATCTGTGAAATTTATTTTTCCTTTTTAAACAACACAAACATCAGAAAATATTAGGCATAAACATATTTGTTTTGATCTTGCTTCAAATGCCTTTCATGTGGTTTTTGTATTCCATTTCAGTAAATTTAACAACAGAAAATTAAAGGAAAAATAGAGTGGATTATCTCCATGAAAAGTTAGGGAAAGGATTACTGAGTGGAATCAAAATGGCCTGAAGAATGGCAGCATGTAGAACTAGAAGTAAGATAAAAGAAAAGGAAAAGCTATAGGAATAAGAGACTGGAAGAGGGTTGGACTGGATGAGTTTTCCAAGAATCAGGTCGCTCTGCTGCATCTGTGACAGACAGTAGCCCCATACAGTGTCAAAGCCCTCCAGAGTGGGAGTCCAGACTTTTCTAGAAATCTCTAGTCCAAGAGTTCATCCTCTTTACCCTTAGATTTCCCTGCCCTCTAGATCTCCCTGTTGCAATATCTGTTCATTATTCCTTGTTCTGTCCTCATAGGATATAATGCCTTTATAACTACTTTTACGTATTTAAAGATGGCCTTTTGTGTTCTCTGATGTTCAGCTTTTCTTGAAAGGCCATGTTTTCTAGACCTCTGCTCATTCCCTGTGCTCTCCTTTGGTTATCCCCATTTGGGGGCAGAGGCCTCTCTCTCCTCTGGTCACCAGCATGCCCCAGCCCCACCTGCTTCATAGAATCATAGAATCATAGAATCGTCAAGGTTGGAAAAGACCCTTAAGATCATCGAGTCCAACTGTTAACCTCACACTGCCAGGTCCATCTATACCATGTCTTCGAGCACCACATCTATCCATTCTTTAAATACCTCCAGGGATGGAGGCTCAACCACTTCCCTGGGCAGCCTGTTCCAATGCCTGACTACCCTTTTGGTGAAGAAGTTTTTCCTAATATCCAACCTAAACCTCCCCTGGCACAGCTTGAGGCCATTTCCTCTTGTTCTATCACTCGTTACTAGGGAGAAGAGACCAACCCCCACCTGACTACAACCTCCTTTCAGGTAGTTGTAGAGAGCAATAAGGTCACCCCTCAGCCTTCTTTTCTCCAGACTATACAATCCCAGCTCCCTCAGCCGCTCCTCATAAGACTTGTGCTCCAGACCCTTCACCAGCTTCGTTGCCTGTTTTTGGACATGCTCCAGCACCTCGATGTCCTTCTTGTAGTGAGGGGCCCAAAACTGAACACAGCACTCGAGGTGCGGCCTCACCAGTGCCGAGTACAGGGGCACTATCACCTCCCTGGTCCTGCTGGCCACACTATTCTTGATACAGGCCAGGATGCCATTGGCCCTCTTGGCCACCTGGGCACACTGCTGGCTCATGTTCAGGCGGCTGTCAACCAACACCCCCAGGTCCTTTTCAGCCAGGCAGCTCTCCAGCCACTCCTCCCCCAGCCTGTAGCGTTGCATGGGGTTGTTGTGACCCAAGTGCAGGACCCAGCACTTAGCTGCGTTGAACCTCATACTTCAGGTTTTCATGGCATGTTATGTTCTGGGGGATCTGGAGCCTGTGCTAAAACTTGTGATATTTTGCTGTAGCTATGATGGACCAAAGACACAGGCAGAACAAGATCTGTAAATAGAGGTAATACCTTTGAGATATTTTTTAGACTGACATATTTCTGGAAAGGTCAGACAAGCTTGTGCCCACACAGACTCAGGCCCTGCTTTTTAGTTACTGCTTCATACAACCAATTTTTTTTATGTTCCATGTTATATCATGGCATGGAGATATAGATAGATAGATAGATAGATAGATAGATAGATAGATAGATAGATATAGGACACATACCATCCAACTTACAAGATTTGTCGTAGCCGTGATGGTCTAAGGTAATAATTGTCCTTATAAGATTAAGGAGGGCTTACATGTCTAAAGGCTTGTCTAATTCTTCCCTCTGTACAAGTTAGTCTAATAAGTGACATCTCTTCTGTTTGTAATCATTGTCCTGCATGAGAATTTAGAGCTTTTGTGCCCTATTGTGGTTACTTCATAAATTTATGAGATCCGTGGTTGGGAAATGGTTTCTTGTTATTCAGTTACATTGAAATTACTCTTAACTCAAGGAAAGTTAAGCTAAAATGTAAATAAAACATGCAAAATAGAAAAGACAGGCCTGATCTACTCATAATTAAATCAGAAGTTGCTGAATCTCCATTATTCAGGAACTGGTTAAAGGTTTTTCCCTGACATGGCAATGAATGTCCCTGACATTTTCTCAGAAGTGCAAATGTCTCTTCACTGGCCACGTGTCATCTCTCATTCTTTAATGGCTGAACAACAAGTGTTTGGGTGAGAAAGGGATACAACTCCTCTGCTGATCCAGTGCCAGCTTCGCACTCACTGTGCTTGACCATGCCAGAGGATAGGATTCAGTGAGGAAGGTGAGCTGATCTAGTGGCCTGTTGCTGTCAGACACAGAAGTCCTGTGCCCCTGCTGTCGCTCTTCTTGCTCCCATTTCTAGTGCTGATACCAGCACCCAACAGACCGTTTAGGGAGCCACAGAAAACTGCCCCAGGAACAAAGCAAATCGATCTTTCTGTGGTTTGAGGAAGGGGGAGCAGCTCGGCGAGGGCGTGGACGACTAGCACAGCTGCAGCAGGAACACCGAAGAGCGAGGTGATGCTGCTGGGTGCAGAGCCCATGTGGAGTGGGTAGAGTGGTCCATGGGGCCTTCAGCTTGTCCATCAGCTCAGCTGTGCTGATGGACGTTAGGTACCCTGTGCTCTCTTTCAGCCTGGACTTCAGCAGGAGTAGCTGACATAAATATTTAACAGCAATAGCTGTCAGCAGCTTGTTACTGGCTCTTGCTGGAGACCAGACACACTAGTGATTCATTTGGAGGTGACTGCCAGCGTCTTTTTTCCCAGAGTACTGTAATCCCTTGCCTGACACTGTGGGCTAGAAAGGGTGAGTAGAGGCAGGGGTCTCAGCTCCAAGGCAACTGTGGTGCAACAGGGGCACCGGCCAAAGACAGAGGGCATGAGAAACATTGGCCACTTCACAGGGGACTGGGATGGGCTTAGATGTCATTTTGGGTGTGGTAGAATAGCTTCTTGCTTTAGTGGAGCTTTGTAATCTCTGGGGAAGTTTAAATGTATTTTCTCTAGCAAAAAATATTTGCTACATGGAATGAGATTTATGTGTTTGTAAGGAAAAAGCTAAGAAAGTAATTTTCATCTATTTTTAACAATGAGTTTCCAGGCTCTCCAGGGATACATAACAGTAAATAAAATCTATAAATAAACATAAAAATTCTCTTGATCAAGAGGTGAATTTTTACTTTGTGTAAACCTGAGCATAATTTTACTCTGTAGAGATAATAAAAAAGAATTGTTGCAGATGTGCACCAGCCATAGTTTTCCAATATTAGCAGATGAAACTTAAGGTAGATTTTTTCATTAGAAAAAAGGTCAGTTCTCAGCAAATGCTGTCACCAGAGTCTTCTAGGACAGAGCAAGGTTATTCTATTAATTATAGTTCTGGTCACTTGTCTTACTAATGTCAAAGTCTTGGTCTACAAGATTCCACCTAAGTGAACAGCATCAGCTGAAGACGAGTGATGGAGCAACATTACAAACTGCATGCCTCTGCTTTCAAACACAGAACTTACAGCTACCTCACTATGGATGTTTCTGGGCAGCTGTAGTGTGCTCCTACAAAGCAAATCTTGATTTGTCACACCTGAGATTCAAGAGGTTTCAGCTAATAGTCTGCTGTGGATGCTGTTGCATGAGATGTGGGCTTCTGCTGACTTAGTGAGGAGGATCAGCTGGTGACAGGGTTCCACAGGTGATAGAAGAGAACAGAGGGGCACAGCCAGGAGAAGGAAGCCAAGGTGGCTCTTCCTGTCCATCTGTACTGAGCTCTGCTTCTGAATTAAGGCTGGAGTCTCACAAAGGCAATTATAGTCATCAGCAAAGGCACATCTAGCTAAATTTATCTAGTCTGGTGAGGGAGAAAATGGTATGAAATGTAAAGAGGATGAAAAAGCTAGAGTGGAGGAGGAATGGGGGGACTACCCTGTACCAGTCATGTTTTCTGCAAAAACTAACACTCCCCTTTGTAGTGTTACCAGCCTTTTCTTAACATGTACTAACTGTATTGAAAGACAGTGGAAATAACCTTGCCCTGGAAAGCTATTATGTGATCTATTACTTGTGCCGTCTCCCTTTTTGCCAGGCTAAGCTTAATTTTCAGCTCTGGTTTTATTTTTCTGCATGTATGTCTCTATCTGGATATCTGAACTGACTCATACTAGAATTTCAGTTACAGCTTTCTGTAAAAAAGGCAACAAAAATTTTCCCTGCTAATTTCATGGTGGTGGATGACTAGTTGTGCCCTGGGTGTCTCAGGAGTTATGGGAAGAGGGTTGGAATTATGGACAAGAATTCTAACTGGATGCTAAAAAAGTGCTCAGTGCTGAAATGGTTAATAAAGTTAATGTTTCTGAAGAGCTAATGTGCTCCTGGCTTACTCAGAACAGCTGATACCCTCTAACATTGTTTCTGAGGTGGAGGCAGAGAAAAGCAGCTGTTATTACATTCTTCAGGTAAGCATGATATATTAACAGGTCTATAGAAACATTATATACATAGAAATGTAACTATGAACAAATGAAAACGGTAGATTTGCAGTAAAGGGTACCTCTGAATATTCTTCAGGCACTTTATTGTGAGTGTAGCATTAGTACTGCCCTTCATAACTCTGTTTTGGGGAGAAGTCTCCCTGAATTCTTAAACTTGTGGCTTGCTCAGTCCCTGCAGCATGCTGAAACTTCAGAATTTACATAGCTTAAGCTTGTGTCCCTCTCTGACCCCCTATGGAGTTAATCTGCCCAGTTCTGCAGAAACACAGCAAGCAGTCAGCAGCTGATAGTTTCTGAATATTTATCAGTGCTGAAGGTACATTCTTGTCACTAGGGTGAAGGAGAACTGCTAATCTAGTGCTTGGGAAACTCTCTTGGGGATCCCAGAGAAATTTGACTGTGTGCAGCCCATCAGTGGCACCTTCTTTGATTTATACTGGCCATAAATCAAGACCTGCCTCCTGAGCTACCTTCTACACAACCATGCAGAAGGAGGGAGGAATTGCATTAAATAAATGTAGTTTTTCCTTATTTGAAGTATGTTGAAAGTGTAAACAAAGCAAGGAAGCTCCCGTTGACACTGCCTGATAACACTTGGCTGAGTGGTTGCTCTATTACAGTGTTTGGGAATGGGATAGATATACCCCTTCTTCTCCTGGTTACAGGCTTTGCTGCTTCTTGGTTCTACCAACAGGTAGCTGGAGCGGTGGGAAGGACAGCTGAAGTGCCTTACTATGGCATTACTCCGAGGTTAAGCTAAGGACTGTCCACTCTACCCAGATACTGATGGTTGCTGGTTTACTTGAGCCAAGGACTTAAAAGACAAATATATTTGTGGCCATGGAACAATGCTAAATTAAGGGCTCACATGGATCAAACAGCTGTCCCTAATGTGGACCTTAGTCATTTGTCTTAACCCTGCAAGCAAAAATACCCCGGAAAAGATCATATGGCTCTGCCTTCATCTCAGCCCATTTGATCTCCCTTGTAGAAGCTTGTGTTAACTGATATAGAAATAAAATTATGGTGCAAAGCCCTGCGCTGGTGAAGGATTTGCAGCTTACTTTATCTCTGTCTTCACACAACTTATGTACAAAGTATATTTTTGGCTTGAATTCCCTTACAATCTCATGTGTGCTGAGGTGTGCACCTTGGTAAACATCTTTTTCTTACAAACCTTATAAAAAATATAGAAGAAAAATCTATCTCTCATTCAAAAAACAGATTAAAAGTGTGGTGTAGTACAGTATCATTTGTTATCTTTGGCAGTATTTGGATTTATTTTAACTGTGTTAATTAAAACTCCTAGAAAATCCACATGAGGCTGTCTTTGAAAAATCTAGGAGAGTCCCAACTCTCAGCTAAACTTTCTCCTTCACAGAGTTCGGTGTCTCAATTTCCATTAATGAGTGGAAGAAAGGATTCTTGGGAAATGGTGATGTGTCAAAAGGAATTCATCTGAGGCAGTTTAAGGGTATGATTTATGGCATTTTTCTTTAAATTCAGTTTTTATGGAACTCCTTTTAACCTTTCAGGATGTTTCAGCATAAAAAAAGAGGCAAATAAACTAAAGTGTACATGTGTGTGCATATGGGGAAGAAAAAGACTTTTAAACTCCAAATTCTATTATGGTAGCCAAATCTTTGCTCTGATTTGTTAGCGTAGTTTTACAGCTGTTCTCAGTTAAGCCAATTAATCACAAATCTTTTAAACAACCCAGTGTCATGGAGCTCAGATCAAGTTTCCTCATTTAATTATAGCTGCTACACTATAGGATATAATTGGATCTTCAGGAGAATTTCCCTCTGTGTCAAGGAGGATAGGAAGAAGCAGCCTGAACTCAAAATCAGGTGTAAATGATTAGAAAGGGGCTGTAACTATGTGTTACAATTTACTTTAAGAGTCTGAAAATTATAAATTCTTTCCAAACTTAATGTTATTTTTTCTTTTTTTTTTTTTTTTTTCATTTTGTTTTTTGGTAACATCTAGAATTCCTATTTTATGGTATTTCATTGTTTACTGAATTTGAGAATCCTGGAACTGAGTTGGCCTTATGACAACAATTCCAGGTACAATTGTTTTTTTTTTTCAGGAAAATAATTAGATTTGAACCTGCCACAGAAGGAGTCAGGCCCTACGGGAGAGAGAAGGTGGATGTTGGTATGATATTCCTCATGCAGTCTTCTGTTGGCTTTAATGTCAGAACTATGGACACTGTCTTACGGAGTATATGGCCAAAGCTGGTTACAAAGGAGTCTTGAGCATCTTGTCAGCGTGATATGTGTACATGTGCAGGGAAAGGAAAAAGCTTCTTTCATTCACTCTCAGGTGCCCTATTGCAAATTGTATTTTTCTTGTCAGTGTTGTCTCTAACTCTGACAGGGTCTTGGTGCTGTTGGAAATGGGAATCAGAGAATTAAGTGAAATTTTCCTTAAGTGCAATTTAAACAGGCAAAGTACAATTCAAACCAAACACAAATGCAAGAAACAGTAGGCAGACTTTTTATGAAAAAGAACGGCTGTTTTAAGGCACAGACAGTGCATGACTTTTCTCCATAGTGTGAAATTGGTTTTGTTGCCTCTTCTTCAACCAGTCCCTTGAGTACTTTTGGATTTACAGAAGACATATACTATTGGTTTTGTTCTGTATTTTCTGCACTGATCCCTTGAGGATTTTAGCCCATTGCTGTGTATCTTTCTCTGAAGGGCACAGAAAGTCTGCACAATGACTCCTGTCAATGAGGAAACGTCCAAAATGGCTGTCGTCCTGCATGCTGCTTACACCTTTCCACGTGGAGAAGGGACGTGCCTTCTTCCACTGAAGCCCCAAGTAGGGCTGAGGGTGTGGAAGGCTGTTAAATTCTGGCTCCATCCTGAACATCAAGGAATTATCAACTCTTTTGGGGGAGTATCTGCAACGTAAACCAATTAGCATTATACTTCTTAACACTATAATTTATCAAATATGGGGGGGAACACAGCAATTTATAGAAGCAGTCTGCACCTTATATCTGACATCATCTGATATATGATTGCAAAGCAGGTTCTCCTAGTAGAGGAAAAATTGCATCTGAGTTCAGTCTCTGATCAGCCTAGCAGTGTCTCTTTACAGCTGAGAGAAGGTCTCCCAAACTGTCTCAAATATGGATGCCAGAGCACTTTATCAGACCAGGCAAAGCTACCCTAGCTTGTTTATGGAGCAGCATGATGTCTCTCCTATAGCCAATGCTCCAGCACTGGGTTCCCATGCTCAGTACCTCATGGTGTCACAGTCTAACCTCTCCCAAGGCAGCCTGATCTCGGCACGCTTGGGTAATCCTCACTGACCGGCGTGGTTAACTTCTGATTTTTGTGTCAGTGCGTTAGGCACAGAAAGTCAACTGTATCTTTGTGCACTGATTAGTTTTCCTTTGTCACAAAACCTAAATCATTGTCAGGTGAAAAGTCCTCTGTTAAAGTGCCCGTAGGACTCACAGGATAATTTCAGTCCTAAGCAGCAGTTCAAGTGGTAGCAGCACTTAGATGCTGAATGTTTTAATGAGGGAGTTTATAGATGCCCCTCGTTTCTGCATTTCACAACATCATAATACACCCACACACTTATATGAGAGAACATCCTGAGAAGGAGGCTTTCTCTTATGGACTGTAAACAGAGCTAGAGATGCTATTCAGTGATGTTTCTCAAAGGCATCCCAGCAATTTCTAAGTACCCAGGGACTTCACTGTGTCACTTAAATAAACAAAAAAAAACCCAACCCAAACCAACTAACCAACCAACCAAACAAAAAGAAATAGCACTATGTGGTAATAGCAAAGCCTAGGAGAAATGGTGTATGGGCTGGCAGATCCCCAAAAGTGTTTGTTAGTAGAAAATCATCATTCAACAGCAGTATTTCCAATGGAACTGTAAAGACTGATACAACTCAGTGTTTTTTATAAAGAACAGAGAAAGGTATATGAAATCTTTTACAACGTTTCAGGTTGTTAAGTTATGTTGAGAGGTAAATCACAGAGCTAAACTGAGCCCATTTAACTGAAATGTGTTTTAAATGCAAACAAATGCACAGTTTGGTATCTAGCAGCAATGCATGCAAGGTCACAGTCACAGAAGGAAGGAATGGCTCTGGAATATAGTGTCTCTGAGTACCTTTGCAGGGTTACATATCAGACACCAATATGTTGAGTTGTTTAATGAAAAGTGCAAGACCTGAAGCAATATTTAGTGGTTGAAGTGGTTGAGTCATCATCCCTGGAGGTATTTAAAAGACATGTAGATGTGGGTCTTAGGGACATGGTTTAGTGGTGGACTTGGCAGTGCTAGGTTAACGGTTGGACTTGATGATCTTAAAGGTCTTTTCCAACCTAGACAATTCTATGATTTAGGGGTGCAGAGACCAAAGCAATTCAAATGGGAAACTAGGCATCACTTTTTAGACTTAGAAGGCTTAAGCATTTCTAACATAGCACTCCAGAACAGTTAAACTCATTGCTTGATGTCCTCGGGCCCGTCTCAAAAAGATGTTTTAGACAAACACAACTTAGTGGGTTCAGTTAAATACTCTGGCCTCTTCTAAACAGTTTCAAAGAAATCTGAGACTGAGAAGGGACCAGTCAGTCTGATCTCCATATGAACCCTTCTGGCCTTGGTTTCCTTCAAACCTGAAGCAGGCAAATGGCAGTGTCTTTGAGCAATGGCTGTTGGTAACTGTGCTCTTGTTATTTGCGATGTCATGGCAGGACAGCACGTGATGCCATCTCAGGTGCTCCAACAAGAGGAGGTAGAAGCCCACAGAAGATATTCTGTGATGTGAAAATGTTTAGAAATGATCCTACTCAGCAAACCCTGGGTGACAGTAAGAAAGGCAAGTGGAATTCACAGTTCAGTTTGAAAAGGAGCCTCATCAACACCCAGGAAAGCATAGCTTGAGTTAGCTCTAGAATGACCAGATTTAGACACGGTGTTGAATATCAGTGGCCAGTTCCAAAGAGCTGAAATCAGTTATCAGAAATAAGCCATCCAAAGAACTTGCCTTCTACAGCCATGAAAGGGGGGAAAAGCAGCAGAAGAAACATGAGAGCTGGGAATAAATGATTAAGAAAATAAACCAATTAGGTTTATTGGAACAAGAGTATACTGTACAATTAGGCAATTACTGCCATTTCTATCATTCTGCTGTTTCTAGCTTGTAGGTCTTGCTGTAAAGGATTTTGACCTTCCCTGCATTGGAAGTGGCTACCTGTATATGGGGAGACAGTCTGAATTGGCAGGCAGATGTATGAGCAGTAAAGGAGCTCTTCTAACTCTTTTAATCCTGCGATTCTGTCATTACTCAGCACCCGTCTGTCCTGAACACTTCACACCTTCTGAGCAGCAACATTTTCCATGCATGTCTTCTCTGCCTCATCCAAATTTCTGCTCTCCCAAGGCTTTTTGATTTTTCTCATACAAGTCAGAAACTGGTTTAAATTGCCATGGTATACAGCTATTATGTGTATAATTTATTTTGGCTAGAAAATACTGGCTTAAATGTGTTAACAAGTACGGTAAGCATTGGGTGGTAATGTTCCCCTGAGAGGTAGCATTTTATATTAAGAATTCTCTGAACTGTAGTTTGAATGAAGAATGTCTTTGGATGTGTCTGAAATAGCAGCTATTACCTGGTAGATAACAATGGTTTCAGAGGTTTGCATTCTCACAGCCAGAAAGATGGCAGGCGTCTGTTCCCTGCTGCGGTCAAGATATAACCAAGTATAACGTTCATAGGGACTTAATTTTATAATAAATCCAAGCAGTTTTGGCAAGTGCTACTAAAAGAGGTCATTTCTCATGTAAATTAGTTTATCTCTGTGTCAATGGCTGTATTATAAAATGTCTGTATAAAGTCTTCCCTATTTAAGGAAATCTGCAGTTAGCATAACTGTCTTCTCAAATTTATTTCAAGAGCTTTTGCAGCTCTTAATTATAAGTAGCTTTACATTTCTTAGGAAAAGGAAGAAGATACAATTGTCTTCCTCCCTCCTATTTCTTATAGCTTGTTTCTGTTATGCTTAAACCAGTTTTGAAGATCACCCTGTTTTTCCATTTAGGCCTTGATTCAGTCAGATACTTGCTTGAGTTTAAGCAAGTGAATATTCAGAGTGATTTTTAACTGAGCTGAACACTCACGGAGAGTATCTTGGTGGATCTGCACTAAGGTTGCAAGAATAATATGGCTATCATAATGTGGTGCCCGAATTGGGGAAAACACCTTGAAGGTCAATATAGGACCAGCTAAGATCAGTTTTGAGTTTATTGATTCTGCATAAACAAGCACATATATTACTTTGCAGAGAGCAAAACATTTTGCCTGATGCAAAATGGAACATCCCGATTTGTAGTAATTTGTAATAAAGCCAGGGAAACAGAAGGCTAGAATTACAAAATAAGAGGCACTAGTGGAGATTCCCTGCCCTGGATCACCTTGGTTAACACTTGACCAGTGGTCATCGGTTCACTTCTTTTTTCCATTTCAAAACAACCCAGACCTAAGTACCTTCTCAGTTTGTCTGATTGACTTTTTTTTCCACTTTGCAAGGGTGGTTCAAATGCTCACTGGGAGGGGTGGGGGTGGAGAAGGAACAGGCAGATGGACGGACAGCCACAGGTGGTGGCTAGGGTAGTGTGCAGGTCATGCAGGTGACCTGCAGATCTTCATGTAGATCATTGCTGTGAATCACATAAGAGTTATCTTTCAAGTAAAGTGGTTACATATGTTCAATGGTTTGAAATGTCCACAACAGAGGACAGCATGCAAGTATTCAATGATGCTCTTTTGCCAATACTCTGCTTTTTGAAGGGCCCCTGTTTATCACCGCTTTCCACTTTTGGTATGAAATTGTCAGGGCTAGATAGATACTCCAAGTTGTTTTCACTCATCGGGTAACTTACCAGTTGCATAGTGAACATATTCCTTGGCAGTAACATTCACCAATTTCAGCACCCAGTAAACTTTTTCTATCAGTTTGTGTCTTTTCCCATTTAAATCATCATCACTATTCATCTGGCAGCTATGAACATAGGGGCAAATGCCCTATCACTTCATGATGTTGTTAGAGTAGGACCTTTATGTCTTATCTCAAAATCAATGGGAAAAGGTGTCCAAAGGAGGGCTGGGGATGGGAATGTTAAAATTAGAAAAGCAATGCCAGCTGTCCTTGCAGCTTTGCTGCTCTCTTTGGGGTCACTATAGGCACAACCTCTGGTGAGACACCTCTAGAAACTTGATGCAAATTAAACTGAAGACACAGAACCAGCTGTGTTTCTGCAGAATGAAAGCCCTCTGATTTGTGTTGTGCCTGGTGTAAGGGAAGACTTGGTAATAAGTCCCTTCCACTTTCATTAGCATTTTCTTTTCCAGAACAGTGTGATGGTTTTCTCTTCTCTCCCTGCTGGCTCTATCAGGGTGCAGCGAGGCCTGGGGAGCCGAAGGGGATCCCGAGGATGCTGGGGCAGGGCCCATCCCACAGCACGGTGTGGGAGCAGGCCCTGGGGAGTCTGGTCAGGGCTGTAGGGACTATTAGAGCCCACAATGCCCTCGCAGGCTCTTTGTTTAAGCAAGGGCAAATAAGAACCAGTCCAGAACTATTTTACTGTGTAATCCAAAGGAGAATCAGGCTTTAGTATTCTGGGAAATGATGAAAAACACAGGAGGAAATGTTCACATTTCCTTATCTCAACTGATCCTGACTTCCTTTGAGAAGTTGTTGTGCAGCTATGAAAAGGTGTGGTTTTTTTTTTTTATAAGAGGCTGAGCTTTCACTCTGGCTGAGAACAGTTTAATTGCGTACAATGTATCAGTATGATTCTCTTCCATAAAGAGAAAAAGAGCTGAGGCTTTTTAACAAGGTTCTAGTAAATTTCCCACTTTCATTTAGTGCTTCTTTCTTTGGCTTCGGATGTCACTCCGAGATTTTTTTTTTTATTACTATCTTTTCTTTGACATGTTTATCTGAAATACATGTATTTGTAATGTTTCACAAAACACTATCTGTTCTTGAAAGAGCTGAAGTGGGTCCGCAATGCCTGCAGAGATCACCAAATTACAAGAGGATTGCACTGGAACATCCTATATCTTTTTGCCTCTCCTTAAAGAAACTGCAAGACTAAAACCAAAGCTTTTTGTTTGATTTTTTTTTCTTTTTTTCATACAAAGGTACAGAGAGGAAAGAAAAAGATGTCCTAAAGGGAGTTTCATTATAAAAGTTCCACCAAGAATAGGGCAAAGGCATGTTTTTCAAGGTTATGAGATGGTTAGTCTATTCCTTATTTACTACCAATATATATCAATAATTAGTAATTGTCATTGGCAGGTGGCTTTTATTGAAGTGAAGTAAGGTTTTTAGAAAAATTGGGTTTGCAGTTATTGTGAGTTTACTCAAGAGCCTCTCACCTCTGGGGCTGAGCCTTCACCTTTTGATTGAATTAGATGTTAAAAGAAAATGTTTCAGTCTCCGTGCTACTGCTCCTTACGATGTGATTTGTGACTGAATATCTGCTTGCAGGAGGTAGTGGGGTTGTGAGTGGGGAGTACTGTGAGATGACATCTGGTACACTGAAAGAGAGGAAGGCAAAGCTTCCAGCAAGTCTGTCCAGACAACTCCAGAGATGCCTCAAACTGCTGAAATTTCCTGAACATGGAACTCAATCACAATTTACACTTTCTCTTTTCAATTTCTTTTTTTCTGTCTTTGCCTGAAAGCTTAGTTTGCCTTTTGAATCAAAAATATTTTGAAAATATTTTCATCAGAAGGAATAAACAGCACAAGATATGTTGACACCTGCCTAAGAAATGATAAAATCCTTCTTGTTTTCTTCAGTAAGGAAAGTAAGCTACAGTGTGGAAAGATCCACCATTTGCAAGTCAACGTATCTAGATCTGTGCGTTTCTTGTGACATACAAAAAACGTTGTACCTTGACTGCGCACCTAGAGGACCTTGTCAGGGACCACTCCCAGACTTTCTTTACGCTCAAAATTTAAAAACACGTGCCTGGTGGCTTGGAGGGCAGACCAGCAACAGGGGAACATTCAGAAGATGGGTGTACAGTGACTGTGATGGTCGCGTCTATTTGCCTGGTGAGTAGATTTACACATCTGCATTTTAAGAAGATGGATTGCTCTGGTCCTGCAGGAATTACCCACGGCTCTTCTGGGATACAGTCATGGCAAAGATGTAGGTAAGTTATGATGTCTGCAACATGATACAGCATCTGGTGGGTGATTTTTTTCTTGGTTTCCTGAAGAGATGAGATTTTATATGACCATTCTATGTGAGTGTGTCCACATCTTAACTGTTGAATGCATTGGCCAATTTCAGCCAGGTTTAGAAGATAGGCAGACATGTCAAAATTACTGCATCTCCACAGGTGTTGTGAAAGTAGGCAGCCAGGCAGGGGACAGAGGAAAAGACTGCAGAATGATCTCATTCCTTACCAGATAATCCACACTGATGAAAGTCACCATGCAGTAAATCATACGAATCTTATTACTGCAATTGATAATACTTGAATAAACAATATCTTCATAATAAAACAGCTATACAGCTTTTTTTTTTTTTTTAATGGAGTAAATGGGTTTCATACCCATTAGACTATATGTTAGCTCAAATAATGGCTTATATTAGAAATAATGACATGAAAAATAACCACAAAATCTTGCTATACGTATCTACACTATAATCTTGCCATCATGAATTAAATGCTTCAGCAAGTTTGTCAGAACATTTAAAGATGATTTAATTCAGGAAAGCATGATGTGGTTTTACTACAGCTGAAGGTAAGACTCTCTTCCCTAGTCTCATGCTAGATGTTTTTCCTTCTTAGAGCTACTGATGTGCTATCTTCAGAGCTTGCTTTTCTGAGTAGTTACCTATCAGCCTTTCTCATTGAGGAGTTTATGTGGGCAAGATGTAATTTAATGGCAATTAGACACAGATGAGCCACTTTTTTTATTTTAAGTATCAATCAGCCTTTTGTTGAAGACTGATAATGAAAAACCTTCAATTCAAAATAACTACTTAGAACTTACTGGGTTTTCTTTGGTTTTAGTTGAAATGTAAGAAATAAAAAGAAAATCTGGCTTTTGTACTAAGCAATAAAAACTAATTGACACAGCACAATTTGAAGTGTTTGGCTTATATCAGAACTAGAAATGTCCAACAGAAATTCAGTGGGCTAGTTTCTTTAGGACCAAGTGCTGAACCCCTAGTAGATGTGAATTACAGCTGACTGACAGAGTTGGCATCTGAAGAGAACCCAAGATATTGAAAGTTTCTTCTTATGTATGTACAAAGTTTACAAAACAACTGTGCACATTAAAATGCCTACCCACCAATTCAGGCTTTGATTTTCTGTAAAGTGGGAATTGAAATTCTTCTGAGGGATGACCTGTGAAACCCATGCTTTAAATGGAAGTGTAATGTGTCTCTTAAACCTGCCAGAATACTACAAGTAGAAGAGCTGGAAAGGCTAATCTTCTGTTATCATAGCACGAGTGTATGGTGCAATGTTTGGATTTGGGACAGATGCAGCTTCAGCTTTGGCTATTTGCCCATATCTCTAGGGTGATGTAGATTATGAGATTTGGTAAGTGGAAATTAACTGGTATCAGGGAAAAGTGTTTCATGGCAGATCACTAGACTGAGTAAGAGTATGGGATATGCAGATTACTTTAGAGGATCTCATACAAGCAGCAGTCACAAAAAATTAAGACTATTAAATCTCATGTCAGAACAAAAGGATTTACCAACTTCTGCCAACAATGATGCTAGTAACTTTAGGAAATCTTTAAGTCCAAACATTGGTGCATAGCACATTGACAATTAGTGTTTGAATTGCATAAATATTGTTTGCTTGCTCACAGAGAAGTGGGAAATTGTACTTCAAGGAGATTTGTGTTATGTGAAAGATGTTTGAAACACTAAACGAAGCAAGTGCCGTATCTCTGCTAAAGACAGATTCTCCCTCCTCTGTCCCATGGCTTGGAAGGCATGGAGTAATATAAACTGAATGCTTTTCTAGGTGCAGTTTTGCTTTTAGCTTTTTCAGTAGAACCACTGTTTTGAATCAGCATCATGAACCGACACGACCTTTTACCATTGCTTCTGGCAATTTCTTAGCGGCAAGATGTGGAACACTGCTTATTACTGTTAAGGGTTAGCTGTAACAATAAATATGTTATTATTAATATAAACAATCCCAAACCTCAGCTCTAAATCTGAACTTTGCCAAAGTTCAGGTAGAGAAACTGTATAATATGAATTCCCCAGAAATCTTATTCCTTTGTTCTAAATGCATCTCCTCTGCCATACAATCCTTGCGCTTGCAATCCATATTCAAACATGAACAAGGTCTGGGTTTGGTTAGCGTGTTGAAAAGATTAGGATGAGATAAGGATGTAAGCATTACTAGCTGGACCTATGTGCTTTTTTGTGCTTGACAGAAAAAGTCTTCTCAAACTGTTTAATGAAACCTAGTGACGTGAGCTGTATTGTGCTGGGACCTGCGCTGGCTTTCATTCCGAACTGTGGAGAACTGGCAAAACCTTCACAGGCACAACCAACTGAGGGGATGGAAAACTGTTGCTAGATGCAATTTGTTCAACTGATCTTTTGGGGAAGAAATACTTTGATTTTTTCCTTTTTTTGTAATTTCAAAAATTCTTCTTGTTTAATTTATTCAACAAAATTCTGGATCAAAACAGTAACAAAACATTGACAAAATAAACAGCTTAACTGCTTTAAAGTGCAGTTTATTTAAAGATTAAGGTGTGACTTCAAAGTCTTTCTGTTTGCATGTTTTAAAGTGGAAAAACATATAAAAGCTGAAAAAGGTCCCTTTCCCCCCTAGACAAAAAAGATTTTCCTCACAAATTTCTGGAGGCAAATATAGGGTCTTCTAGCAGACAGAGTGTGAGCTAGGTTCTGCTAATACTTATGGACTCTCAGCAGAATTATTTACTGAGGTAAATTCATTAAAGATGTGAGAGTTCACAGGTGTCTCTGTAGGGGCAAGTTGATGCCTGAGAAGTTGCTCAGGCATTGGTGATGATGTCTGGTCTGAGAGATATTAAGGGCAGCTGAAGTCACTAGCTAGCTAGATCTTCTGGGGCTGGAGAGAAGGGATGTGTAGCGTGGAAGTATGTTGTGGTGTCTGCTCTGTGCTATGGAGAGTGGAAAAGACAGACTTTAAGGAGCAGGTGCTGGTGGAGGCCTGCACTACTGAGCACAAGTTTGGGGCTCTGTCTGCTGAAGGTATTGAATGAACCAGTGCAGTTCTGGTCCTCTGCTAGGTAAGAGTTGGGTATATATTTTCTTCTTTACATCTTTTTTTTAAATCATCTTTTTCTCTAGCAGTTAATATTTTTTTTCCTCATCTGTAAAGTGTTTCTGCTGTTTGTCTGGGAGGTTATTGAAGTGACTTCTGATGTAGGCTTTATCTTCTGTGGTGCAGAAAAAGATAAAAATACTACAGATTTTTCAGGTTCTCTGATCTTTATTTAGCCTGTGTTTTGTAAAACTTTATTTCACTTCAAAGAGTGCTCTGCTTACATAAGAACTGAAGCGAGCAGTTTTAAAGAACAGTTATTTCTGCAACAGATGAAAAGACCTAAGGCTTTTCCTAGTGTGTTGGGCTGCGTGTTTAGTGCTGTGGAAGTGAGTACTTGACTAAGAACTCCATTAAGTTTGTGTTAATCTCTGGGCTTTCACAAGTGCAATATGTTGTTTTTGTCTGTATTTCAGCAAGCAGATTGTTAAATAAATGCGTAGGTAAATGTTATGGTGGTGTTAAGGCATAAAAGAATATAAATTTAACTAAATATTAAACAGAACTCTCTGTTTTGCTTTTTTTGCAAAATTGTAAGTAAAAAACAATTGTGTGGTCTCTCCAAATAAAATTCAGGCATGTTGCATTTTCCTGTGAAAAATGTGATGTTTTTGCAGCCTTGCAGTCAAGTTGTATAGTTGTTCCCTTCCCTCCACAGAGAACTCTGCAATGTTTCTATTCAGAACACTAGGCAACTTAAAGGATTAATTCTACATTACTTAAAATCTCTATCTTGACTATAAAGGCAAAAGTCAAACCCCATGGCTTCAAGTAACTACCAAACGTTTCAAACTTCAGTCTTGAAACACAAACAATTAAAGCTGCCTTCTAGAACAGCAAAGCTCTGCTGTAAAACTATGAGGCTGAGCCACAATCAGATTGATGTGTAGGGCTGTGAGGCCACTCTTTCTGTGGGATGGTGAGTTTGATGTAGGTGCAGTGCCTATTAGTTTTTTGGTATACTGCACAGATTTTTTGCTTTCATCTCTAATACTGCTGGTGAAGGTGGCAAGAAATAACTTTTTTTTTTTTTTTTTTTTAGATTGTTGTGGCCATGCTCCTAAAGGCTCAAATGCAGAAGCTAGAAGGGGAGGGGAGGGGCTGGCAGGCTGGCCTGATGTCACACAGGTGGACCAGATGAGGTCAAGCAATGGGCTGTCTACATCAAAGGTGACCTTGAGGTTCACCGAAGCTGCTTGTGGTGAGTTTGAGCAGACAAATGACTTCATGTGTTTGCTTGTATAAAGATTGGCTTAGAACAGCAAATGTAGGAACACATTTGATACAAATGCTTTGCTCTGGGGGAAATGTACTTGAAATAATTGCATGAAGTGTAAATGACTTGGGGAATTGGAGGATCCATAGGTGATTTGAGTGTGGTTTTCTGTTAAGATTTGCATCAAACCTGTTTAATTTTGTAAGTCCTTTGACTCTTACTGCAAGCAACCTGAGAGGGGAGTAACAAAAATTTTCCTTGAAATGTGACAGTCTGAAATACCAAGTTGTTAATTGAAACACATGAGGTTTCAATGAAGAGTATGACTCCTTTGCCACCTGTCTCAAAAGTGTCATAAGAACTTAATTGCAGAAGTACTAACAGCTGGAATTAAAACTTTGGGCAGGTGGGGAGGAAGGACAGCTCTCCCTGCAAGTTAACTGCATTCAGTAAGCCACAGTTGCTTTCTGTAGGTCTGGTTTCTGTCAGTATGAGCCCTGCCAATGCAAAATCAGGTGTTTCTATTCAGACTCTGAACTTCATTATCTGTGTTTTCATCATGACACCTGTGGATGATACTTCCAGCAGATGGCTAAAGCAAAGCCTGTCTGAGATGTTAAGTAGTACAAAAAGAAAGGAATACAGCCAAGAGCTGTAGCATGCTTTTCCTGAAATACCTGCCTCCCTGTGGAGGGACAGAGCTGGATCTGACAGAAGGATGTTTTTGCCTGCAGGTTGTTTCTATCTACTTGTGAGTGCAAAAGGCTTTGTTGTTTGACTAGATCTGCCCTAACTGTCATTAAATGTAGTAAAGGTTGTTTGCTAGAAGCTTGTATTATTCATGACATTGGTTTCAGCAAGAATCAAACAGCTGAAGCTCCTGAAGTATACAGGGACTTGCCTAACTCTATCTGCATCATCTGAAGTTTGTGGTGCATGCAGGTAAT
The DNA here is from genome assembly GCF_965183815.1 of Platalea leucorodia. Lineage (NCBI taxonomy): Eukaryota > Metazoa > Chordata > Aves > Pelecaniformes > Threskiornithidae > Platalea > Platalea leucorodia. Next base: position 20,015,996 of record NC_138826.1, on the reverse strand, counting down.
TCTGTTTGCATTGGGAGTAACTGTGCTGCCAGATTGGTTAGAGTTGTACAGCAGTGCTGTGAGACTTTGGTAAAACGAGATACTTTAGGTTCTCAACTTTATGTTTTTATGCCTGTGTGCTTTGCATCTGAGAAGACCCAGTACGTCTTGCTTAAGCACTGGTTGCACTGTTCTGCTGAGATGTGGAAGTGAGCCTCCTGTAGATACTCTTCAGTAGTTAAAGCGGAGATCAGTAGGATCTTGGATGTAATGAAGAGCAATTGGGAAGCATTAGTGTGAAGTGGGCTGATGGCATTGTGGGAATCGACACGACTATGCAGCTTATTGTACAGAGGCTTATTTCCATCGGTAGAGAGACATGGACGATAGAAATGCCCGTGGACGTTGCTTAAAGAGACCAGAGTTAAGAGAGGGGAATGCAATTTTTCTACTTGAGTACTACTTGATTTGGCATCCTGGAAGATTACTAAACATCACTTGGAAGCCTTAATATTTAGTTAGTAAAGCTGTTTAGATAAACTTTTCAGGGAAAAAACTGCTTTAAAAGGGAAAATCTTATACACTTATAAGAAAATGCATCCAGTAAATCATTGCTGTGTATGAAGTTAAAATACAACTGTGACAATGTTGTGATTTTTATGTGATTCTTAAATATCCCACCTTGCTCATGCACACTCCCACCTTTTAACAGAAGCGGCTGACACCATCTCTCCTCTGTATTCTGACAATAATACAGTCTTATATGATGGCTACACTGAACTGCAACTGTCTTGGCTGTGGCTGGCTGCTCCTGAGTGCTGCCTGCTCATTCTCAAGGGCTGGAGAATTTTATGGGTAAGCACAAAGCATTTTGGGTGCAGCTGCAATTCAGGAGCTGGTTATTTGGTCTGTGTATACGTAACTTGTATCTCTGAAATGTTAACAGATTGTCCAAGTTGAAGCACTGAGTTTTCTTTGGATACAATCATGGAGCCTGGTGGTTTGATAGAACTCTTCAAGGTACGCATGGCTTAGCTTTAGGCTGGGGGATGAAGCTGAGTAGCTGAGCAAAGGAAGATTAGGAAAGGCACTAAGTGTTTGTCCTTAGATGTTGCTGTGCTCGCAGTGGTTTTGATGCACTGTCAGCTGACGCAGTGCATCTGCTGTTGCAGAGCAGGGTGGAGGGAAGAGGGCAGATGGGTATCTTCACTGCCTGGCTCATGCTTCCTTTTGGTCATAGAACTAGGGAAAGTTGCTCCTCCCTACCTCCCCTCTCCACTCCTCCTCAAGTCTCCTTTTCCCTCTGACATGCTATGAAAACAAACATTAAAGCCACCAGTTTCCCCCCAAACGCAACTCTTACTGTTGTGGCCAGTGGTGTTTTGACAGTTGACACTGTTAAGAAAGGAAAATGCTTAATTAAAGGTCTCAAGAAAATGAACAGACCTGGTGAGGAAAGATTTCCTAAACACTTATTATTTAGAAAAAAAAAAAAAATCATTGGTAAACAACCAGCAAACCATGGAACAGGACTACTGGAAAATGATTACAAGCCAATTTCCAAACCATAATTTGCACTTGGGTAACAAAAAGCAAGGTATCTTTTCAAAGAGCTAAAAAGGACAGGTGTGTCATCTCTTCATAATGGCAAAATAAAACCAGTTCATAGTGATTGGGTGAAGATTTTAATAGTCTCTAATTTGAATGTTATGAATAATTAAGGTTTAGAAGTACAGCCAGACAATGAAATTGATTATCCTGGATTTAGGATATGTACAGTGATTATCCAAATGGGCTGATATCACCAGTATGGTTATGAGCCAAGTCTTTATCCATTTTTAATATCAATATGGAATTAGCTGCTTCCATTTTCCACATAATTAGGGAGATTTTTCTGTAATTTATGCAGTCAAATCCTTTCTCTCACCTTGCTCAAAAAGCCCACACACTGCCCTGTTCATATGCTCTTCAGGGTCACAAAGTATAGCTCAAGACCAGGTTGGAAATGAAATAGGTGACAGAGAAATACTATTTTTTTCTTTATTGCTTATCCATGACAAGACAGCTGTCCTTATTGAACCTCACTGATTAATTCATCAAACTTACTGAAGAGTTATGTCCTCAGTATGTTACATGATCCAATTAGCTCAGTCACTCTCATTTCTTGAGAAAATGACAGTCTGACTAATTCCCTTGTTTTTCTTGAGGTTTTACAAGTAATTTAACATCTTGTAAAGATTAACGTCTCAAAAATGTCATTTTGTTCTTTGCTCCAATCTGATAATTATTCTTTTCATTTTGCAGCAAAAGCAAATTAGTGAATTTCAATTAATGCAGTAATGTGTCTTCCTGGATACAAATTTGCCTTTGAGCACTTTCTTTTTAAGCTGAAAGATTTTAACAGTAGTAAATATTATTGTTGAAGGTAACCAAATTCAATCATATAATTTCTCTGTCTACAGTACTCCATTACACAAGTTACAAGAGGTGGTTCGTTTGACTGTTCCATTAACTCTGAAATATTTCAGTGTAGACCCTGTTGGATTTTGAAACTGAATAGGTCTTGCCAATCTGACACACTCTTGGATGCTTTTAACAGTTTTTCATGATGCAGTGATCTTATTTCTTGGTTTGGGTTTTCTTTGTTTTCAGAGAAATCTAAAATGTGAAGATGAATAAAACTCATTCTTGAGCTAGATTTAGTTATTCATATTTAGTTATATATATATAATATATATAGATTTAGTTATTCATATTTAGTTATTATATATAGTTTTTGTCATTCTTAACTCGTAAAATAATATTTCACTTTTCTTAAATGCACATTTCTGTATAAAATCTGACATTTGCCCCTTAAGACAATACTTATGTATGTGTGTGAGTGTGTGTGTGTGTGTGTGTGTATATATATATATATAAAAAAATATTATGGTTTCCACTGAAGAGACTGCAATAATTTCTGAAAACCCTCAGTTACTTTTTCTGTCACTTTACATGGATGAAAACCTAAATTGAAAAAGAAGCAGATGTTGCCTAGGTAACTGCAGTATTCACAACTCTGATTCTAAATGGTGCTTGACCTTACTGTTGCTACATATTTATTTATACTTCTAATTGACTCTTTAATATTAGCATTTATGTGCTGGGGGTTTTTGTGGGTGGTGTGTTTTGCGTTGTTTGTTTGTTTTGGTTGTGTGTTGTTGTTTGTGGGTTTTTTGTTTGTTTGTTTGTTTTTTTAATGTTGCAGTTAGCCTCATCTCTCTGCCTATGTCCTGTCCTCTCTTCTTCACCTGGATGCCTGTCTATGTATGCATCTAACTCTGCATGACAGGAGTGCTAATATGACTGATGGGCTAAAGAAAGGTGTCTTCAAGTGTGCTTCTGGGGTGGAAGTAGTGACATCATCACTTTAGCTTTCTGGTTACCACATACTAATGTATGCATTTATTATACATATGGTTTTGCTGGAGATTGCTAGTGAGAGAATTAAGCAGGTGCTTTTTTAAAAATATTCTTACTAAACACATAATTCCATTTCCTAAGCTTAATTTTATTGATTGCATTTCCTCTTGGGGTGAAGTTGCTCAGATCCATATCAGTAACCCCTTTCTTGACTCTTTTCTCTCTGCGAATCAGTACTACATAAGAGCACTCATTTTTCATCTCAAGCACTAGCACCGTTTGCAATATAGCTGGAGAAAAAGCTATAAAGTTTATCAGCTGTGTGAGGTACAGGGAGCTAGAAAAAGACTGAGTGGTTGGTAGTAGCCAAGCAGGAAAGATCTGAAATGGAGCAAGTCTGAAACCTTCTGAATGAGGAAGAATGCTTAATGAGCAGTCACTGGGGCAGAGAGGATCACCTCGTTTCTGCTGCTTGTGTCTTCCCAGTATTTCCTGGTCCTCTGCCACATCACAAAAGATGGCATATGTGCATTAGCCTGTTGAAGAACTTGTAGGAGTATGAGGCAAGAGAAGACGGTGCTCCTAGAAAGGGCTCAGTGCGTGCTCCAGTCTGGCGTGTAGGTGCAACAGGCTGCTGAGTCTGGGACGAGGGGGAAAAAGCTCTGCCAGTGCTGCTGCTAAGGTTTTGTTTACTTGAGCTATTTCAGCTGAACTTTATTTCCTCAGCAAAAATCTCGCATTGAAAGTGAGCAAGCAAGCATGTTTGGGGGAGAGTTTCACTGAAGTGAAAGTAAACAACTGCTACTGTGCTTTAGAGCATTGTCACTGCTCGAATGCAAAGAGTAGGACAGCCTGCCAATATAGAGTGTGTGTGTGTGTGTGTGTATATATATTTTTGTAACCAATCAAGTGCTCAAGTCTTGTAATTTGAATATATAAATCATTCAGCAGAAGCTGTTATATTTGTGCTTGAAAAGTTGGCAATATATGTTTTTATAACGCATGTTCCCTGGATATCGCTGATTGAACTGTGCTAATTTTTGTGTGATTCCTTTTGATTATATCCTGTAAATTGCCTATTTAGAACTGCTAAGGCATGCTTTGTCACTGTCTAAAGAGCTTCCCATCACCTGTATTATGTCCATATATGTCATAGCTAATACTGAGGGAAAAAGTCTATCATCTGTTGCAGTTGTGTCTCGATGGAATATAGTGAGATTTCAATAGAGGATCCTCCAATGTGATTCTTCCCCCCTCCTGCAGCAGCACCGTGCCTTTCTGCCAAGAGGCTATGGCTACTATCTTTTGAGGTGCGATAGCTCTATAATGCCCCTGAAAATTTTCTCATTAAACGTCTGTCCCCTAAAATTAAACTTTCAAAAATGACAGATCAGGGTTTTTATTAGCTCTGCATGTTCCTGTTCTGCAGGTCAGGCAAAAACTTCAGTTTTTCCATCTGCTCTCTTCACCTTAAGCAGCATTATGGTACCTAATGAATTCTGTGTAAGCAATGCTACTGAACTGTTCTTCTTTTACACTACTATAATGTAATAATATAAAGTAAATTTACCACCTTGCACTCAGTATATAATATCTGAATTTAACTGATTATGAACAAAATCATAATTTGGAGTTTTTAATGAAAACTGCTAAAGTAAAGAATAAAAAAAAATCCCAATAGAGCTGGGAGTATGGCTATAAGAGTTGGCAATTTTGCACAAGAGTAGCTTATGAAATGATTTCTCTAATGTTAAACTTAATCATCATAGAACTTCAACTGGGTCTTATTTGGGAAAGGTTGTTGGTTTTGTTTTTTTTTTTATTATAAACTAAGTGGAATTTTGGTCTTATTAAAATGAGTGAGGAAATAAGATCCTTCTTTTTTCTTTCATGCCAGAAACAGCTCCACCCTTTTCTCAGGGACTTTTGCTTAAGATCTCCTGCATATCAGTAGAAAGTAATGGGATGGTAAAGAGCGAAGGAGCTGAAGGGCTGGGACTGTACAGCTAGGTAAAAGGATGACCTCATGGCACCTATTGGTGTCCAGAGCTCATTTGCTTGCATGTCCCTCTCCTCTGATATTTTCAGGCATTCTTAAACCTGGGATCCCTGTATGTATGAGGAAATGCTTCTTTGCCTGCCGGTAGCAAGCACAAGGTGTAGCCTTACAAGCCTTTGGGCTCTAGACATCTCACACCAGAGGGGACTCTGCAGTGATATCCATCTTCTCTTCCTGTGGAGGGTGCTCTGTGTAACTGTATAACATTAGCTTGACTCATGTGCTAATTAAGTGACTTACCATCATAACTCTGGATTTTAGCCCTGTTGAGTAAGTGCATCTCCCTCAGCCAAGGGAGGGATCTATTTATAACATGATGGCTCAATTTTCTCTTGGCCCAAAATTTCTATTCTGTCTTCTCCAATCTATATCCAGTCTTTGCTGTGTTGCGCATTATTTGCAATCCTGTGTTTAATCAGTCTGAATCTAACCTTTTAAAATCTATTGCTTCATTGCCATGAGAAGGGATAGGAATGTTAATCCCAGTGAGGAGATAGTAGTTATTTATTGGTCTGTCTCAAGGCTTCGTCGACTTGAGTCGACCAAGAAAGCAGAGTGAAAGCAGGGCTCTGGTCCTTCAAGATGCTGTTAGAAGCTTTGCAAACCATTCTCTGTTATGGGTGCTCTCCTTGAAGCAAGTAGGTGATTTGTTATAGCCTTTTCCAAGATAAGCTTTGGCCTTCCTGAGATCTCTCACAAGCTGTTTTTTGTTCCTGCTATGTAAATGATGAGTTATTACTACTTTATGTAAATGTTATGCTATTTAAATAGCAAAAGAAACAACTTGTACCATGGTAAGATGAAACACTGAGGGCCTGTCTCTTTTCTGCAATGATTTGTGCCTTTGTCATGCAAAAAGCTTATTGCTGTTCACTTTACTGTGCAAGACCCACATGCTGAAAAAGTTACACTGCAAATATAGTTCTGCCTCAGCCGGTAGCCCGTGGCTTTGTGTCCATTTTGAGCAGGTTGGTAGGTTTGTATGTTTCTTGCTGAGCTTTGTTTTCAAGCTCTCTGAGAAAGAAATGAACAAAAAATGAAACCAAAAATATCCTCCTCAAATCTCCCTTGCCTCAGAAAGTCTGTCCACCACAATGCCCCACTTGAACGTTCCCCCATGCTGCTAATGTACTTTCAAGAGATTATGGTGATATGATGCTGTTGACGCCAGAATGTGATACTCGGCATGCACAAATTTCGGCGTTTTGCCACTTTGTCAATGTTTTCCACTCTTAACCTTACCAGAAATTTTCACCACCTCTGCTTCGTTTTTGTGTAGGAGATGATAGCACGAAGAGCCAACTTGCATAATGATTACAGTCATACGTGAATACTCTTTTATTTTGTTTTTAGCTTATTCTGAAGTACTTTTTAAAGAGGCTCTGCAACTCAATAAGTCATAAAAACACCACAACACAAAAACTTCCATGTTTGTACATATCTATAAAAGGTAGCATTAATAATAAGTTGTTGTCTGGTAGTTATTTTTAATAAGTTGTAAAGTATCAATTGCAATGAGATCTTCCAAGGCATTTGTCATATTGCTGTTCCAGACTCCCTTTCTTTTCAGCTCCTTCCTACACATCTCATTATTTTAAATCCTTGCAATAAGAGTTAACTCTTTGATATGACTCTCTCACTTCAAGGAAAAATAGACCATAGGCCATGAAAGCTGGAAGATGACTGCAAAATGACTCAGTAGAAGAATACTATCAAAGATGAGTAAAGTACTAGTGCCAAAACTTGCATAAGTAGTCACTCTGAGACAATAGGAAATTATCATGGAAATTTTTCTGGTGTAGACAAGTCCAGAGCCAGCTGGCTCTCAGTCTGGTAGAATCGTAATGTAAACAGGTATGAGCCAGTGTGTTAATAGTAAGAGTAAAAAAAAAATCTTTCTGGTGTAGTGGTCAAACTTCTAGCTTTGTAATTATAGAACCATTAAGGTTGGAAAAGACCCTTAAGGTCATCGAGTCCAACTGTTAACCTATCACTGCCAAGTCCACCACTAAACCATGTCCTTGAGCACCACGTCTACCCTTCTTTAAATACCTCCAGGGATAGAGACTCGATCACTTCCCTGGGCAGCCTGTGCCAATGCCTGACTACCTTTTTGGTGAAGAAGTTTTTCCTAATATCCAACCTAAACTTCCCCTGGCGCAGCTTGAGGCTGTTTCCTCTCATCCTATCCCTTGTTACTAGGGAGAAGAGACCGACCCCCACCTCGCTACAACCTCCTTTCAGGTAGTTGTAGAGAGCAATAAGGTCTCCCCTCAGCCTCCTCTTCTCCAGACTCTCTCTCCTCTGTCTCTTGGTGGAGTTGCTCTTGTGCTACATGGGACAAAACAAGCTGCCGTTATTTTTGCGATTGCTAGCTCTCTCTTGCTGCACTCTGGTAGCCCTGAGCTAGAGACTATTTACCTGGATGGTTAGTTTTATGTTTCCTTGGAAACAATTGTTGAAAATGCAAAAGAATGTGACAAACTACATAACTTCATCTTCTCAGTCTTTTTATTTAAATAAGCCTGGAAATGCATCTTTTTAGGGGCTATTGAAATGAAAATGATTTCTGCTCTAATGCTTTGCTGCTTTTTCTCTTTATTTTGGTTGACTGTATTAATTAATAGCCCAATAACTGGAGAGTTCTCTGAAGAACCTAAGAGTGAGTGTCAAAACCTGAAACTTCAAGCCTTGTCTTAAAACTTTCTGCCTTCACTCTCTGTGATCCATACAACAAGAGACCAAAGGTCTCTGAAGTTATTTGCCCTGCAGAAACTATTGATAAGGTTGTGGCTGCTGTTGTAGGCTCCCTACAATGGACTTGCACTTTCCTCTGTGTTCTTAAAAAACATCTTTTTATCTGTTGTTTTTTGTTGCTGTTGTTGGCTTTCTTTTCTCTCAGCCCTCCATGAATAGAGGGTGATGCCATCTATATTCCACGGGTATATGAAACCAGGCCTGCCATCAGCAGAGGGTAGTGTCTAGAGTGCATCTTCTAAAGGTTAGGTGTCGGCTGGTGTGAGCCCTGCTGAGTCAGTACATGCAAGCATGCGCCGCTACTGGTGGCAGTGGTGAAGGCATCTCTCAGAGTTGTTTCTTCTCTTTCCCAGCTGAACCTGTGACTATTGAAAAGCAGTGGATCTCGACATTGTAAGGGAAAAGCTTGCAGCTTTATAGATACATATATAAAGCTGTAACCTATTGTTTCCTGAAAGACTTTTCAAACTAACTATGATGTTATCCTGCTCTTAATGGCTATTTTGACACAGGAATCCTTTTTGATTGTTTTGCCTTTAACTCTGATGAAATTTTTTAAACAATTGGTGCTGAAATATGATACATTTGCCACCTCGAGTATCTTAAAGTGTCAGATCACTACAACCATCTGGGAAGTGTTAGGATGCACCCTCTGATTAGTTAAACTTGATGGCTCAGAATGTTTTAGCAAATGAAGTTGTTTATTTGGAAGGGAATGGGAAATGCACTTAAGATTTTCATTAACTGTGACATCAGACGAGAGCTTAATGCACAAGAGTTGGGAGGTGGAAAAGGGTCATGTTATGCTTGTCACTGTCTTGACAAATATTCCTTGCCAAACACTTTTCTGCTTCCTATCTGGAGTTATGAAGACAAACACAGAATATTTCTGTTGCTGAAAATAACCAGTGAAATACAATAGATCTGCACAGCTGAGCTGAACAAATGGTGCAGCAATTGTATCCCTTCCAACCACGCAGCAAAAACTGCTTTGGAAAAGTATTGGACAAATGGGAAAGAGTCAAATCTATATAAAGATTTGAAAAAAAAAAAAAGGGGATTATAACCTACAGACTTTTCTGAGACTTGACTTGCTGATGCCCAGAAAGATTAGTTCTATGCAGTGGTGCATTTTCCACCTTTGGATCTGAAGACTATATTATACCTGTTTGGCATGGGTGGGTTTTTTGGTGTGTGCGGGGGTTTTTTGGTTGGTTGGTTGTGTGTGTGTGTTTTCCACTTGGTTGGTTGGTGTGAGGTTTTTTTGGTTTGGTTTTTTTTTTTTTTTACAAAAATACAATAGTGCCTACTGATGTCAATGAAAAGACTGACTTAAATGGGGCTGGATGTGGCCTTTACCCTTTCCCTGTTTGAGGAGAAAGGCAGCCTATGTCTATTATGCTTTGTAGTTCATAAAATGAAAATATGAAAAACTTATATCAGGCTTCTATCAAGAAAAAATGATTTTAGGGAACAGCTTTTGCTCAAACACCATAGCATTTAAAATAGATATAATCAGTAGTAATGCTGTTTAAAAACAAACAAAAAACCAGTTTGCATGTAATCTATCATAATATTGTATAGTTTAACTTACAATTTTAGGTGCTTCTCAAGTTTTAAACACTTTCCAAGTAATTGGCTCGTTGCAAGGCAAGAGTATGACAAACTGTAAAATGGCTGACGTTAAACATAAAATTATTAGGAGTAACTTGAAAAAATATTTCATAAATGAAAAATAGAATGAACAGTTTTAACTTCAGAATCAACCTTTTCCATCATACAGTACTGGAAAAAATCTGACATGATATCTCACCCTGGTTTGTAATAAGGCACTCATTTATTCAAGTGAAAATCATAAGTGATGATGGATTATCTATTCATGGACCAGAAGAAGGAAGGATCTTGGGGGATTAATTAATAATTAAAGTTAACCTGTGTTTCCTAAATAAGATGAATTTATTCCAAGTGATTTTCTGCTCTGTTGGGATTTGCTCGAAGGAGATAGGACTGTAATATTGGCAAATATCATTTGCTATTATGCCTGGATATCCATTTGGATGTCTGGTCCAGATATACACTATTCCACACAGCTCACTGGAAAATTATTCTTTCTTTTCTGGTTCAAATGCACTTTTTCCACTGTGTCTCACCGTGAAATTAATTGATAACCACAAACTCTATTATATAGGGCTATTACGAGTGACTTTTTCAATTAAGTCAGATACAGCTGAGGCATTTGAAAAACATTTATTCCTTACAATTTTGATTGTGAAGAAATTGACTTTTTGTAGCTGTAGTCTTAGAGGATTTCAACATGGATGTATATCCTTGGCATTTTAAGGATACATAATTGCATATATTAAAAACAGCAGCAACAAAACCCAGACCAATCAAACAAAACAACCTGATACCAAACATCAAAATAATAACCTCTGAAGGCTTGAACGGAGTTTCTGCACCTTAGTAAGGTAATCCTGGGAGAGTTAATCTGTTAAAAGCAAGAGAGGCAAACTTTAGAGTTAGCTTTTACAAATCTTATCAAAAGATAAGATCTTGTCATATTCAAAGATAAGATCTTATCTTATTCAAGTTATTTCTTTGGCTCAAAAAGTAGCTTGTTGCATAAGTGGTTGTGTTTGTTTGTTTGTTTGTTTTCTATTTTACTTACTTGATTTGTATTCCAGCCTCAATATTTTCTGCATGAGAATGATCTGGCCTTTGCACCTTATTTACCCCTGTCCTGGTTTCAGCTGGGATAGAGTTAATTTTCTTCTTAGTAGCTGGTAGAGTGCTGTGTTTTGGATGTAGGATGAGAATAATGTTGATCACACACTGATGTTTTGGTTCTTGCTGAGTAGAGTTTACACTAGTCAAGGACTTTCCAGCTTCTTGTGCTCTGCCAGGTGCATAAGAAGCTGGGAGGGAGCATAGCTAGGACAGCTGACCCAGACTGGCCCAAGGGCTATTCCATACCATATGACATCATGCTCGGTATATAAGCTGGGGGAAGAAGAAGGAAGGGGGGGATGTTCAGAGTGATGGCGTTTGTCTCCCTAAGTAACCGTTAGGTGTGATGGAGCCCTGCTTTCCTGGGGATGGCTGAACACCTGCCTGCCGATGGGAAGTAGTGAATGAATTCCTTGCTTTGCTTTGCTTGTGCGCGCGGCTTTTGCTTTGCCTAGTAAACTGTCTTTATCTCAACCCATGAGTTTTCTCACTTTTACTCTTCCGATTCTCTCCCCCATCCCACCGGGGGGGAGTGAGTGAGCGGCTGTGTGGTGCTTGGTTGCTGGCTGGGGTTAAACCACGACACCCCTTACTCAGTTTTGTGCATGCATGTGAAGAGCAGTTAACCCTGGTTAAGTTATAAAGCTTCCCTCGTTGGAAACGGTAGATATAGATGGTAACTTCACATAGATGGTATCCCACTGAAACAGAAAGCACCAAGCATAAAGAATAATTTATCCACCAGGTAGGCAGAGCAAGTGTTGTGTCCTCAGATGACTTTCTCCTGACTAGTCTGCTAACAGCATTATTTCTGAGGAAAGGCTAATGCAGGCAAGCAGGTCTTGCTCACAGATGTGAAACTAGTTGGATTATTCCAGTCTCTTCACAGGGAGCTGTAGAATAGCAGGTTCATTGCAGAAGAATTTTGTACCATTCTCATTCAAGCTTTAAAATTGGCATGGAAAAGACTATAATCACTGTTTCCATTCTCTAGCTCTTGTGTGCGTGTATGGTTTTTAATTTTTTTTATTTTTTTTTTTTTAATTGGTGTCCATCCCCTCTGCTGTGTTGCCCCTGCCCCGCAAAGACAGTAATGCAATGTTCTGAGTTTCAGAATTTAGGTGCAAAACATTCTTCTTCTCTTTTTAGGACTATATGCTATAACCTGTTTAGAACAGTTCTACAGCTGTAATGGTGAGAGGGAGGCAGTTCATTTCTGATAAGAAAACAGTCTTCATGAGGCAAAACCTTGTGAAAACTCTAGCAAAAATAATTGCTAGAATGGTTTTTAAATTATTCAAACTAGGAATCTTTGAAAACCAAGCTTAACAAGCAATCAGGATGCTGTGAATACGACTTATTAGTAGATTCTTTCAGTGACAGTTGGGCAGAGGTAGGGTCCCATAGATATGGAATGAGGTGAGATTAATAGGATCTCTGGATTGACTGAGATTTAGCTTCTGTATGCAAACAGGGTTTATACTCGCTATTTGCAGTTTTACAGCCCGTGTGTTTGAGCTGAAGAATTGCCAAGAATTGAACATTTTGCCGTGGTTTACTCTGTGTTTCCCTCTTTTTTTCCATTTCTGCTCAGTTGCATTCATTTCCCAGGACTCTGTCATACCTTCTTAGCCACATCTAGCCCTCAGCAAACTTCAGTTTTGCATGTGTCATTTTTTCATTGCGTTTGTTGCTCTATGTTCCCTTCTTCACATCCTGTTTCTCCCATATGCTTGCACTGGGAGCACTTAAACTATCTGCTGTTCTGTCTGTGATGCCTAGCACAATATAGTCCCATTTGTGGTTGATGCATAACCATGTTTAGAATAGAAAAGACAACTAACAGTAAAGAGACAGCAAAAAATATAGTTTTACTTGAATAGAAGAATACCTTAAAGAGAACTACAGAGGTAACGTAGTTAAGGTGATGTGAGAGGGTAAAAAAAGTGTGTTAAAATGTATGCCTTTACCATGCTGTCTTCAATCATCCCCTCTCCCTTTAAATAGAATACAATGAACTCTTCCAAAATAACTTCACTTGTCTCTTTCTTGGTTATAAAAAATTTTTAAACTACTTCTCATACCTATGGTTTATCGGAGAAATGTGTTCTTATGAGCATTCTAGTTTAATAGCATTTTCTGTTTTTCTGAGAGCATATTTTTTCATTTAAATTTGTGCAATAGTGTACAAATGTTTTAATTGAAATTACAAATACAAAATCTCCCAATGGATTACTGCTTTTCAGTTTTGGACTTTGGCCTGACATAACTGCAGATTATTTGTACTTTTGGTGGTGGAAGTTTTTTTTTCTGTTCTTCTAGCCTAAGTGCGCAGTGCTTCACACATCTTCAGGGTTGCACCTCTAAAATGTGTGTGTTCAACCTGGGGAAAATCTGCCGAAAGTGAGGGCAGCCTCAGGTGTGAGCAATACAAATGGGCATGCAAAATAAGAGAAGAGATGCTTGTGGGTGTATGTACGCTTTGCCTGTGTTACTTTCTATTTTAAATAGCAGTGGCCTCAGTTATTCAGGGCACCATTTTCTGAGGGATAGTGTTGGTCTGTAACAGCGGCACTGATGTTGATTCTTTTATAATTCACTGCTTTGGAGGGAAGCAGAGTGGGGATAGCTGATTAGACAATGAACATGCATTTTTTTCTTTTTTTTTTTTTAATCCCCCTCTTTAAAGGGGGAACTCCAAAGGGAAGCACAACAATAGGCAAGGAAGACAGCCAGCTGGCCTTCACCAGTGCCCCAGACAAATTCAGCCTGGCCTTGAAGCCTGAAATAACCTGCCTGCCTATTACCATTAGACTGGAACACAAATGTGCATATTTATATTAAAAAGTAGGTCAAGACCACAGTGAAGACAAAAGAGAGCAGCTCTGCTTGTTCTGGAAATCTGTTGAACAGGCTTATATTTCTGCTCAAATAATTTTGAAACTTAATCATGTATTCATATTCTGAGATTTGTTGATGAATTTTTGCCTTGCTCCTTTTCTTGTTTCTGCCATCAATTATGGAATCCCAGATCATCATGTGGACACCTCCCTGGGAACAGACATATGATTTGCAGAAAAGTTGTGATGGAGCTAAAGTCTCCTCGTGCGAGTGACATTCTCCAAGGACCATTTCAACATGCTTTACGTTTGACTCCTCAATGTGATACAAGTTAAGCTTTTCAGACTACACAGTTGAAACCCAAATTTCTTCTACTCTTGACTCTTCCTCTGTCTCTTCAAGGGTCAGACTACTTCACTGTGGAATCTCTACTTGCTTGGTCTATCCCTTGTTTTCTGTTTGGAGATTATACGCTAAACTGTTACAATACAGAGTTTATGGTACAGAAGGTGTGTTGTTCCTGCCTCATTAGCAGCAGTACTTTGACCCTGTACTGAGCAGAGTATGTACCACTGACTATATTGCATTTTTAGGGTAGAATTACAAGGTAGAATTTCTCATCTTGTTTTAGCGACAGTCATACTAATCTTCTTTATATAAAGCAGGTACCTTTTTTGACTGTAAAATACACCCAAAGGGGTTGTCAACTAGTGTTTCTCTTTCTTACTTTGGGAACGTTTAGTGTGATATTAGCACTATGGTATTGTTTGCTAACTGAGTCATTGTTGGTAAGTCTTTCTTTTCAGAGTTGACTGCATTGACACAACTTCTGTTGTTTAATAGGTCACCTTCAGAGAGTATTCAAAGCTGGTGGGGAAAATACAACTGCAAATGTGTTAACACTTCTGGGGGCCAATCTGAAGTTATTGCTTACTGTAGCACTGATTTATTTTCTTTTTGGTCCCCCCCGTGTGTCCGTCCGTCCCCCAGCATAAACCAAAGCATCATTCTGTACACACTTTATTGCGGTTCTTTTATAAAAACACGAAAATGCCTTCACAGTGGCAGACCTTGTTGTTCCTGTGGCAAAACATAGGAAAACTCTAAGGCAGGTCAAAACTTTCCTTTCTTTTTGGTTTCAACAGTGCTGTAGTGCCCCATGTCAGGGAGACACCTGCTGTCACTGGAGCAATTTTTTTTCTATAAATATCTGTAACAATTTCATTTTATCAGACTATTTTAGTTGTAGCTTATCTGATGGGAGAGTAGAGAATCTGAATGCATATATTCTCTCAGTAGCTCAATTGTAAAATAAAAATATTTTTGAACTCTTACTAAGCTTTCTTCAGCCTTTTTCCTACTGTTGAAATTACCGGTTCATATTTTTAGTTTGTGCATGTTAGTAAGCATTTACAGAAAATCCCACTACTTGTTATATCAGTAGATGAATAAAGGCTGTGATAGAATGGTGATCTTGTACTGGGAGATGTGCAAACACATTTATTGAATTAAAAAGAAAATAAATAAAAATTGTGTATCCTCTATCATACGAAACTGGTTTCAAGGGCTGAGATATTACTTGTATTTAGAACTACACCAAAGAAACCTTCTCGGTAATTATTCTGGAATAGTTAGTTTCAGCCAAAACAGTTATTCTGGGATAACTATTCTGATAAAGTTCCAAGTGTAGACAAGTGTTAATAAACACAAGCCTGTCATTTTGTTCACAATTAGCGTTCTGTTTGTCTTCTCAGCTGGCTCCGTTCCGCATGTCATTATTGGTGTCATCCAAAAAGACTTTTTGTACTTAATTTGCCATGGCCTTGAGGAGGCCTGACCTTCCAGGCAAAGGTTATGAAGACTTTCATCAATTTTTGGAAGGAAAAAAGACCTAAATCTTTATAGTGAAACTAAAAACAAACAACTCAAACACAAAACTGTTCAGTGACAACTTCAATCCTGTTAGAATCCAGGTATGCTGTAAAAATTAAAGAAGCATCTGTAAGTTAACTACCATGTAGTAAAATGGTTCTGGAAGGAAGGATTTTCTCCAACTTTAGTGATCATATAATGACAGCAGATGGTTGAGAGGGTTTTTAAAAGCTCTCTTGCAACCAAAAATGGTCACATTTTACTTCTGTGACTAATTTGTTCAGTGTCATGTGTATTATTTCAAATTGCTGAAAATGGAACCTTTTGTTATTTTTCTCAGTTTTTACTTAATTGGCTTTTCCTCACATGCAGTGTATATTTTCCCCTTCTGAATTGTCTCCTAGAATATGGTGTTTTCTAACTGCTGTCCTAATAGCGATGCTGTGGGAGGAAAGCCAGATGTGTTTAACAGAAAAGAGGAGAAAAATCTCTCATTTTCATGAAAATATTTTGCTTATAGCATTTTTTTCTGTTCGTCTTTTTTCCCTTTTTCTGTGTGTCATCACTGAGGTGCTTGGCCCTGCTCTGATGTAGATGAGTAGTGTAGCTGTTGTCTCTGTCTTTCTACGCTTGAGCTTACTTGGTTTTTATCTTTTCGTCTTCCTAGCTCCTTGTGAGATATCCCAAAAGGACCTAAAGCAACAATTGGTTAGTAGTTAGAATCTATTCTTCCTTTTCTACACTGCTTTGTCCTTTCATACCCTAGTCTTTCCCTGTGGCTTCATTTAGGAATATGTGGACAAAAGCTTCACTCACAGTGAAAAAATCATCAACTAAATTTTCATGACATAAAACAGCTTTCAGAAGCTGCTCAGCATCTCCGTTGTTCAGAAAGGAGGTGTGCTGCAAGTGCCACTGCCGTGACCTTGTAAATGAGCTTCTCCTTCCTCCACCTCATTTTTTTTCTTAGCAAAACAAAGATGGTGAAAGAGGATCTGTCTACTTTCCTTAAGAACATCAGGTAGTAGGTCTAAGGGAGAGAGAAGAGTTAGTTAAGCTAGCCCAACTCTATTGGCAGCAGGACAGCTGCATGACCAAAGCTAGGACAGAAATAAGTTTGTTCTGGATATCAGAGGAATAAGACTTAAGCTTCCAGGGGGAGAGATGGCACAAGAAGCAACCCAGAAGCTGGAGCCTGCAAGTTTTGTGGCATGCAGAGGAGAGCTGTGAGGGGCTGCTGGTTGTAGGCTGTGGTGTGGGAAATGAAGCATGTATAGATAGAGCAGCTTTAAACTGGTAACATTGAGATATTAGATCTGGGTATATATTTACTTGTGGGATAATCATCCATGTTTTCCACGTATTTGGCTGCATTTGTCAGTGTGTCCTACAAAGCAGGATCCAGAAAAAAACCCCAGAAGTTCCTCCTTCATTAGCATAAAAACTTACCTGGCTTTTTATGAATAAAAGCTGTCTACTTTACATTGAATGTGGCTTTTTTGTTAATTTCTAGGTAGAAGATATTCTCCTTCACCCTGCCTTCAAGCTGTAGACAGACTGTCTATTTAATTCTTTTCCTGACAAAAATAAATATACAATATTTTTCTTTTTAAACACTTTTGTTGTGCAAAACTCAAAGTGCCAAGAGCCCTTCAACTCGTCCTCTCTATCCTCCATGTTTCTGAAGATTGCAGGGTTGGGCTCATGCTTTGCTAACACTGTAGTCACATTGTCATGTCCACCTCTGTTACTTTGCACAGGCTTAGGTTGATGCACATCAGATGAGCATGTCCCTGATTCTGGTCCTGCAACTGGTTCTCCTTGGTGTGCAATTCTGCTCGGTGGGTGCAGGGATTCACTTGTGTGAGCCTAGTGGTAGTTTGAGGATCCGTGAGAGCTGATGACGGTGGTACTGTTATACTACTGATTTATTTATTTATTTGTAATTTGGGTGATCAATGAGGGAGAGGAAGTCTACATGACATCTTAATGCTTTGCACAAATGCAAATTAAATCAAAATGTTGTCTCTCTCCCATTAGGAAAACAAGTTGTTACCTGTCGTGGCTGGTGCAGTTCTCCCTGCTGCTTCAGCTCCAGCAGATTTGGTGTATGTTTCTCAGAGTGTTTTGCTTAGCCAGTGTTTGCTCTGGCGTGATGGGAACTTTTCTCAGGGAGATGAACAATATCCCCATAAACAGCAGAGAGCGTTGTGATAAATAAAGAAGAGCACATTTACCAGAGCTGCTAAGCTCTTCAGTGCAGATTGTTTCTGGATCTCCTGATGCCTAGAGCTAGTAGGAGCTTTCATTTTATTTCCATTTTACTTTGAACACTTGTCGCTCTGCCTGCCGCTCCTTCAAAGCTATTGCTTTTCAAGAAGGAGAGAAGGTCATTAGAAAACAACAGTGCTTCTAGATTTACACTCTCTTCTTCCTGACAAGAGTTGAGTCTAAGGACCTCAGAATTGGGCTGTGAGCAGAAACAAGCATGAAGTGAAAATTCACTCTTAAATAAAACCTTTCAGATGCTTTCCAAACTGTGAATGTGTCACAGGAGTTGCCAGCCTAAATATGTCCATGTTTCATTTTAAACACAAATAAAAGCTTTAACTGATCTTGGACAGCACATGGGTGTTTTTTGGTTTTTTTTTTTTTTTTTTGTTTTGTTTTGTTTTTTTTTAACTTAGTTTAAAGGATAAAACAACTCTGCAATCACAACAGAAAAAGCTCCAGAATCTTTGTTATTCAAGATAAATGTATGGATTTACTAAAATAGAGGAGGCTGGCAAAGCTGAATTCCAATCAAGACAGCAATCATAGTATATAGAGAGCTCTGTTCAGGAAGCTGATTAGTCAATCAAAATGCAAATAATTTGCAATCTGCATAATATCTTGAAGTATTTGGTTTATGGATACTTTTAGCAGAGTTCCCCTAAAACTTTCACTGTGTTTGCATTTGAAAGCGTGTGGTTTGTAAAAGGATTAGTGAACCAAAGCGGTGTGATGTGATTTGTCTGGTAGAGGGCAAGCTGTTTCTTTGAGCCTTTGTGTAGCCTCCGTGTGGATACAACTTTTTAGCTCACAGGCCTGTGCCTGTTCTGTCCCATAAAATTACACTCACTGTACTCAGAGTCCTTGGCTCGCAGCTCTCCTGTGAGACCTTGGTAGACCCAACTGTGTTTTGTTTCATTAAAGAAATCTGTTCAGGTCCTGTGAGTGGGCCTATGGGAATAAATTACTTTCTTTTCCTCCCCTCTCACCACCCCATATCTGTTGTGGGGTGAAGAAAAAGAAATCAAAGGCAGTCACTCAAAACAGATTTTAATCTATTTTTGTGTCCTGAGCTGGTGTGAAAAACAGTTTTCACAACATGTGGAACAACTTATGTTGATTCATTTGCAAGAAAAGACAACCAAGATCTATGTTTGTAGTGCTGGAGGAACAGGCTGCTCCTTTGTGTAACAATCCAGTAGTGAAGGTACCCACCTGGCAAGTGGGAGACTTGAAATCATGCCCTTCCACCACCCAGGAGGATGCCCTAATCTCCTCTTAGAGCTGTCCTATCTTGTATGAAAGAATTAAATAGCTAATGAGAGAGAACAAGAGAAGAATAGCTTTTCAGCCTGCCAGCAAGGATGCACTCTCAAGATAGGTCACAGGCTTTTTACTATCTGCTCCAGTGATTTTTTTTTTCTTTTTTTTTCTCTCTCTCTACAGACCTTGGCTTGCATACAGAAAAAACATCTCTCATTAGACTACATTGTGTATGCCCAGGAAAAGTAAGCAAGCATAAAGGCAAAGCATTGATACTGAAAGGAGACTTTGCCAGGACACCTTACTGTGTCGCCGCAGTCAGGGCATTTCCAGGATAGGGAGGATGTGGGACTGAATTCAGTCAAGCAGAGGAAGGAACTGAATTCGTACCTCTGTCCATATGCATGACTGCCTCAATCAAGGGACTTTCAGTTAACTGGGTATAGCACCATTACTAGTGGCCTCTTCAGAAAGAGCAACTCCATGTTTCTGGGAAACTTGCTGCTGGCAGTGATCAGTGCAAAAGTATGGTGAGCAAGGACTGTCTGCTCAAAATTGATCAATACTTATTTGTCTGTGGAGCAAATAAATTTATCATATGAATATAGCACTACCATTATAATCCCTTATATGTTTTTCCCCATTTGTTTTATCTGACTGAATTATGTGCAGTTTGTCCCGATGTTTTCCTCACAAGGGTCGTGACTGTACGAGATAGGCACTCGCCTATGACTCTGCAAGGGTTTTCTCCCTGTGCCTGAAAGTCAGGGCTGTCCACAAAGCCCATTCATTTCTCTCTTTTTCTGGGGACCTGGTTTGTGCATCTCTGCACCAGGCTTGTGGCAAGAGATTGGGTTTATCAATGGACTGGGTTGAGGCCATTATTTACCTTTCTAGGGTTTATGTTGATTGATGGTTGGGTTTTTTTGTTTGTTTGTTTTTTGTTTTTTTTAAACTGGGGTTTAACTTTTTTAGTGGGCACGTGTCAGTAATTGTAATACATGAGACTAGTTACTTCCTGTGTATTTTGTGCTTTGGAGCACGTAAGTTGAAAGTTAATAAAGAACAAAACTTCCCGGTTTAAGATGACAGACACTTAACAAACCCAATCAGTCCATCTCCAAGGGGCACTATCTGCTGTTGAATGGTCTCTCGAGTCTGGTGCATAGACACCAAATATTGTCCTCTATATCTGCTGTATTGCTCACTAGGCAATAATTTATATACATATACACTTATGTATTGTTTAAAATAGAAGCAAAACATGAAAAATAATAGAATACATTTCTTCTTCAAAAATACCTCTAACATTAGCTAATTTTAGCCCTTTCAGAAGTGCCAGCTTTTCTTTATTCCATCCCATTGTACAGATTGCTGCTTGAAGGCTTTTGAAAATTGACTCTCTGGTGATTCATTCATTATGTTGTCTCCTTTCTTACTAACAGGCAGTTTCCAAAATGCTGAGCAGTACTGCCAGTAAAGTACTTGGAATCCTTGCTCACTTACACTGGAGAGAGAACATGATCAAACTCCGCTGTGTTCTGGACAATGTCAATGGTTTTCTTGCTTTGAATACTGTAATCACGTCTGTGTGTTAGTGTGGTAGGGAGAGGGACTAGAAGAAGCCAAAAGTTGGGGAAATATATACTCATACTAATGAATGCTGGCATCGTGAGTCAAACCCTGGCTCTGCCCAAGTCACTTGGGAATCTTGCCATTGAGTTCTGTCAGGCTGGAATTTTTATGTCGGTACTTGAAGTTAGATGAAATTTGTTTTAGCCTTTGTTTTAGCAAAGGACCTCTTTTTACAAAATTTCCTATTTTAAATTCTTCTCATGAAGATTGGCAATTATTATTCTAAATATAACTAATTGCTTAAATAGAAAACTCAGTCTAATGAGCAGATAAATGAGCATGAACATAACTGTTTATTTGGACAGTGCCATCTAGTTGTTGTAAAACGTAGCGGGTTTCTCTTGTAAAATTCAATTACTATGGCAAATCACAACTCTATAAAAAACCTTCAGTGTAATTTAAGGCTGTTTTCATCCATTATCCAAACAGTTATTTCTCTGAAAAGAGACTATTAATGTAAAGCAATGGCTGTCTTAATGGAATCTGTGGAGCTGGCTGTAATGTGATTTTTTTTTTTTTTTTTTTTTTCTTCTCCTCCTGTGGTACACTCCATTAGAAAGACTTTATTTACCATGTAAAAGGTAACCTATGAAAAGATCTAATGATTTTCTGGTTTTGCTAGAGCATCTCTCCACCTCTTCCTCCTAAATCTCCCCTGTAGTCTTTTTCCATCACAGTTCTCACCGATAAAAATTCACCAAATCTAACTTAAAAAGTTCTATACCCAGAACATCCAGGGTCAATAACTAATCTACTGTAACCCTTCAGATTTGTCAGTCATATGGAAGGAGGTCAGGCATCAATAACTTCTAAGGATTTTTTTTTTAAGAACTTCAATGGTATTTCATGTTTCTTTGGCACTTGCCTTGCTATCTGCTTTATTCTTGATTTGAATACTGAGCAAATGTTTAATATAATGACTACTATCTGCCCAAGACTGCAGTCTTCTCTATTTTTAATAACTGAGTAATCTTGCTTGTCTGGAATACGATGCCAAAGAAAGATTAGGAACACGAAAGCTATTTATTGGGAAAGTAAGCCCTGAGCTGGTGGAATAAATGTTATAGGAAATGTCGATATTAGGGAACATGTTGGAAGACTGAGGTCTCTAAATTTTTTTTTCCCCTGTTTATTTTCTATCACACATATAACTGAATGTTTTCTGACCATCCAGCTTATAGTTGAGAGTCTATTTGTGACTTGTTAATTCACTGAGTGCTAGTCTGCAATAAATAGATGTCTATTTGGTAACATCATTAGATTGCATTTCCCCCCCCTCTTTTTAAAGAATTCCTCTTATTCTTCTATAGAACCCTTTATCAAAAAAGAAAACAAAAAATCACCATTTATTCACTCTCTCACAGTGATCCTTTTTTTTTTTCTGCCTAGATTGATTGACACATAATAGATTGAACCCCCCTTTTTTTTTTCTTTGAGGGAAAACTTCAGGTTAAAAAGATTCAGCAAGCACCTCTAGCATTCAAAAGAGTTATTGAGTAGAATGATTTCTGGGATAATAGCTGCTTAACTGAAAACATCTTGCTCTTAAAATAAGCTCTTGGTATAACACTACGGGGTCAGAGCAAAGGACCATATAGTATCCGTAAGAGCAGTCAGTAGCGGATATGTTGGGCAGAGTGTACTAAAGTCATCGGCTTGCTTCCAGCAATTTGTAGAAGTTGTGCTATATGATAGCAGTGATAGAAGGCAGACCTGAAAATGGGACTGCTCATGAGATGGAGCACTTGCTTTTCATCCCAGTGACTTCCCCCTCTCCCCACTCCCCCAAAAGGAATTTGAATCATAGTAGCATGCCAGGGAGGAAAATCCATATGGTAAGAAATAACACCATTGTGCAGGAACCTTGCTCACACAGTTGGTAAAGGTTGAAATCGTCTTCCTTGAAAACAGTGCAAGCTCTGTTGCAGAGCAGTTGCGTATAAGAGAATAGGTAATCAGTCTTATCTCTTTCTTGGCCTTTCAGTCTTAGACCTTGGGTTGCTCAAGGGCTGAAAAAGAAATTGTACTTAAGACATCTTGCTGAGAATCGGAGGGGAATGCAAGATGTCAGCAGACTGCCTTACCTGAACCTTCTGCAGTGGGTTCTGCAGAAAAAGTTGTTACCTCTTTGGCCAAGAGAAATTGTTTTCTTATGATGTGAATGACACTGGAAAACCAACAATATCCTTATCTTTAATTTCTGCTCCCTAGGGGAAACTCAGTAAATCATGATCAATATTGCTATGCTCACAAAACTCCTAGTGAAGCTGCAGGTATGCAGACAAAACTTATTACTATAGCTTGGTTTCTTCTGGGTGATATGATTGTACAAAGCACAGCTCTGCCAGTTCATTTGTGTTCATCTCAGTTTAATATTGCGCTATTTCTATCCCAGCAAAGAGCTCCCTCTATAACGCAGTCCTGACTTGCACGGTTCTGAAATCTTGCTTTCACAAGTATTTAGCTTGTTGTGATAGTTCCTGATGTTTAATTAAGCTGCATAGTCTGAGCTGAGATGTTCTGTGGGCATTTGGAGGAGGTCAGAATTTATTGGTGTGCTGGAAATAATTAGTTGGTCTGCAGTAAAACTTGAAAAGGTAAGAGTAGTTTTACTGATATTGATCAGTTAGAAGGAGTCTAGGGCAAAGACTCATTATGCACAATTATTTTATAAGTACAGACAGCGCTTATTCAGTAGAGAGAGTCAGCAACTGTTAAGATATAGGAGCAAATAGTTATGGTTTGAATTAAGTCACTTTGGTGACTCCAGGATCATTACTAGTGTATTCAAGTCTCTTCAGTGATTAGGAAGGCGATTCTTCCTATGTTGCAATGTCCTTTAGATAAGGTATAAATTTTCAATTACAGTGTTTAAGAGCATCATAAGAGATGTCTTCTGACTTCTGCTTGTTCAACTCCTGGCTAGATACAGTCATAGCATCTTAAAAATCCAAAGTATAAATTACTTCGTGAATTAGGGGTAACTTAAGGCTGAAAAAACAGTGTTTTCGTCACACGTCGCAGAACTTGCCAGTTAAAAGCTATTCACATTGGAAATTTTCTTAGTCTTATGCAGAACTTGAACAGGAGGACAAAAAAAAGAAGCTATATTGTCAGTTGAAGCATATGCAGAGAAATCTAGTTGCTTTACCAAAACATGCATAATAACAGCTGATTTTGCAGAGCATGTTGTTGCCACAGAGGCATCAGTTGACAAATTCTGAATCTGATTTTGTATTTTTAGTTACTAATTGATTTATCCTACTGGGAAGTACTTTGTGATGATAATTTTTCATGTAGTTATTAAAAAATAAAGAAATGTCAAACTGTCTTACAGCAGGATTCAAAACTTGTCAGCAGTGTTTTTTAATTTTTGGTTATTAACATGAAGATTGCCAAGGTGGGGAGGGATTCAGGGCAGGGTGTAACTTTTGATGTATTATTACTTCCCAGGTCTGTTTATTGGCAAGGAGCATAATAATCCAGAATATAGAATCCAGCCTGTGTGCCCCTGTTCCAATTGCAGAAGTGGCTTCTATTCCTATGTTATGTAGGTCCTTTTGAAAATCTTATTTTCCATCAGGAATACCAAAAGAATAACAATATACAAGGCCTTCCTTCACTCAGGAGTCGAGGCTACTTCTAATCATTGTAAATGAGAAGAGACAAAGAGTGTCTGGAAAAAGGAATGTTCAAAGTATGAATAATTCATTTCTTGTTTTAAATGAATGAGCATTCATAGTTATTTTAATTGACAAAATTTATTTTCAATACAAAGCACTATGAATGGCTTAACAAAATTTGTTACTTGCTTGTATCATGCAATGTGAGCAAGACATGCAATTGAAACTCAGCTTCCTGCTGGCTCCCAGGTGACCGTGCTGTCAGCTGGCCCTCCAGATGGCACAGATCTCGAGATGACGACATGCTGGTTTATGAAGTGGAAAGTGTAATTACTGTGTTAACAATGCATAATGTTGGATTTACTGTTGATACTAAAGCTAGAGAAGTTGAATAATACATCAGGAAAAGACAAATGCTTTAATCCATGAAGAATGGCTTCACTGGTGTCCTTAATTTTCAAGTGCCTTTCAAAAGCATTTTTTCTTCCTACTTCCTATCCATTGACATAAGAAATAATGCACTATGAACAGAAGCAAAGACTCTCATCCATTCTCCAACCATTTAATGGCTTGTTTAACAGTATCAGTTTTGAACACAACCATCTGAATGGCTACTGAAAGAATAAAAATGGCACGTGAATGTGAAGCATGATTGTGTTTGAGACACCTGTACAGCCCCTTTAAAATATTAATTTTGAGGTACTGACAGAATGTGTCTCTGGTGACCCAAGACTGCAAACATGACTTATGACTCTACAACTAGCTTAGGTCACCCAAGGAACTTCTTAATGCTTTTCTAATCTGTTTAGCTCTCTTGAAATTCTTGATGTATTATGAAGTAATGCATTACTAAGAAGATAGTGGGTACAGTATTTTATAACTATGCATATAATACACATGCTTGCACACACATATATATATTTCTAGCTCTCCTGTTGAGCTGTTTGGTAAAAACCCAAACATTCCTCTGAGATAGTTTACAAATTACTAGGTGTTATTAATAGTGTCATCACTGGTAGAGATTGGTAAGGTTACTGCGAGTAAGAGTTGCTAGATTAAAATCCCTTAAGATTGCTTGGATTCTAAAAATCTTTAATTACAGTGTATATTGTCTGTGTGTATACATATATATGTATATAAAAATTACTGGGGGAAATATCTTGGTTGATGATATCATGTTGTACTTATTTTGATAGTTTGGGCTTAAATAGGGTAAATATTAGTAATAATAATCCTCTGTCAAAGACAACAATGGCTAATGGAGATACTGGTACAGAGAATACTGCCCCAAACCTCAGATGGTAATATCTCTTCAGTGCCAACGGAAGTGTATAAGTCAAGCTATTCTCAGTTCATAAATTTGCTACCAGTTGTTGCCTCTTGGATAAATTTTAAGGTAAATCCTTGCTACTGTACAGTATGTAGGATTAGAAAAGTTGAATGCATTTATATCTTCCTTCCCTCCAGAGAAAGGCAGATGGGTGCCTTCATATTTACAAGTAGAAGGAAGATGGGTAATAATTCAAATTTCCATCTAGGTGATGAAAGCTCTGAACTGATGCTAATGTATGCTAAGTTAATGTAGCATATTTGCTACATTAATGATGAATGTGACGAACAATGATGAACATGATCATGGAGATAGGTCCCAATAGTCAAGTGTCAGCCCTGTTCACATCTTCGTATCTGTACTTGCTTCTTTTTCTCCACATGGAAACGAGACGTGGTGGGATAGATAGTAACAGGACCAGTTGTGTGCCTAGAGGTGTATACAGGACTAATGTCTAAAAGCCAGTTCCAAATCGTATTATCATGTATTTAAAATAACTATAAGAATACAGGACTTGGCGATGAAATCGTTCCATTCTGAAAAACAACCTAGTATATTGAAAAAGTGCACTGTATTTCCAAAATATTGTGTAGTTACTAGCTTTTGTGGTCTTGTTCTTCCAAGGCATGATCTTCCTTGAACTATCTGTCCTGAAGTCCAGAATACATAGTAAGATTTTGAAAGTGACTCTCATAATGAATCATGTTAATAACTACAAAGTGATACTTCTCTTGTTTGGCTTTCAGGCAGCTGATATTAAATATAGGGTTTTATACCTAAAATATTGCTTCATGTAATTTCTAAGTAATACATCTGTGTTACTGTTTTATTTTCAAGTGCGTAAACTCCTTATGTGGACTTATCAAAACCATTCCTCTAATGGGAAAAGGAAGACTGTAGGAAACAATTGAATTCACATGCCTTATTTTAGGCTGTTTCCTTGCACTCTGTTTGCTTGTACTGTGTCTCCATACGAGAAAAATTTGCTTTGGTGTCTGGCTTTATAATAGATGCCTTGTAAAACATCAAAGTATTTGTGGTTTGGTTTCCCAATTGTCAAGATTTTCATCCGATGAGAAAACGTTAAGGAGCAGTGTATGCACTGCATGGAGCAGATCATCTTCTGTTCTTTTGAAATAAGTGTTAGTCTCCCTTGAAGAAATGCTGATACCCTCTCAGTTTCATGATCTCAGTAGTACCTTCCTGTATCCCTATAATATTTAAAGACTCTTATGATAGTCTGATATTGAACACCTTAGGAACTACCTGCAATGTTGATTTTCTAATAAGTGTCATCACTTTGCTTATAAGGAATTATGATGGCTCCATATACTTGCAAACAGAAACGTAAATATGAATAGTTCTTGTAAAATAAAGCTGTATTTGAGGTGCAGTATTTAATGATGCAGAGGTCTAGATTTATATTAGTAATTTTCTAAAAAAAAAAAACAACAAACAAACAAACCATGCCATTTTAAAATGTCATGCCCTGGTATTTAAGAATTCCAAGAGTAGGTTCTAGTAGACAACCTATATTCTGTTATTTTTACTTGAGGATATTGTTCCTTTTAAGAAGTTTGGAATTTTGGATGATATGAAACATCACAAAATTATACCATATTTATTAATACCCTTAAAAACAAAGTTAGTGTTTATGAAATATGCATCTATGGCAACCGTTACCTAGAAAAATAAGGCAAAGTCTTTATTCATGTCATCTTTTAAAATGTTTCTCCACAGTTTATTTCAAGGTATTAAATGAATCCTATGGATATTAATGAATTAGACTACAACATTGGACTAAATTCTCTATCAAACAATCCTATTGTAAAATGAAGATTTTTGGAAAACTTTTCATCAGGAAACAGTTAATGCTAATAGTTAATGGCTTTTTTATACTTGTAGATTACACTGTATTTTTTTAGTTGTTTAGGAAACTAGCTAGACATCAGTAACAGTGACTGATAATTCAGATTCTCCAACTTTGACCTACAAGGTGGGTACACTCATGCATTGCATCACTTATTATAGTACAACACTGAAAATAAAGTAGTGTTCTGGTGTGGGTTCTTTGTTTTGTTGTTTGTGGGTTTTGGTTATTTGTTTTGTGTTTTAAATGATGGGACCAACAGCAGAAGGTTCCTGCATGGATTTGACTTCTGGCTGAGCCAGTGGGAAAAGTGGGACGATCTGAGCCTGTATAAACTGAAATACACGTAGAGCTGATCTTAAATTTCCTAACATTATCATAACTGACCTTCACATTTTACAAAAGTTAATGCTGAGGTTTGTTATTCAGTTTAGCCAGGTGAAATATTTTCTACCAATGTTTTTTAATTGCAAAAATGTTTGTGATAATTATTAGAAATGTACGTTCCATGGAAATGGATAATTATTTAGAAATTTACATGTTCCATGGAAATTTGTAAATTGTGGCGGTAGCTCTGGTTTGCTGTCAGCTCATTTCCCTCTCCTGCTTGGCAGTCTGTTAGCATAATGAGAGAAAGCATGGGTTGGCTGATTTCTTAACAGCCTGTCTGGCAAGCTGACTGGGAGCTGTGAAAACTGAAGCCCTAAGAAGTCCTCTTCTCACGATCCAGACACCAAAATCCTTCTGATCTAAGCTTTTAGGGCTCTTGGGGGAGCCCTGGCTCTGGCTGAGATAGTTTTTATAGTGTTATCCTACACCATTATGTTTATATTTTTAAAAGCTGGTATTTTTAAAATCTTTGGTTGCTTGATCCAAGAAAAAGTCTTGTTCCCACAAACGGTTGTTTTGTGTGGAGACCACGTGTATCTCGGGAGAAGCTGACTGAAGCAGTGCTAACAACATTGACAGCTGTGAGCTTAAAATATTAAAGATTGAATAATTTTTGGTGAAATAACAGTGTAGAATGATTTTCCCAGCCCTAGGATAAATCTCAGTTGTTTTTGAGTTGTCTCACTCTCGGGAGGAGAGTGCTTCATGCGGTTATGGTCTTGTCCTGCGGGTGCTTTGGCAAACAGAGAAGCCCATGGGGAACTCAATGGCATCAGTGCTTGTGGTGCTGCTGGGTCTTCTGGCCAAGACCCGCGGGTGGGCAATGAAGCCCTGGGAGAAAGGGGGCAGGAAGTAACAGCTCTACGATGCACTGGAAACAACATTAATATGCTAGCACTGTGTAGAAGCAAGGGGTCATCTTATGTTTTTGTCTTCCTATGGTTTGGTAATATTGTTAATGGGCAGAAAAAAAAGCATATGTTTTGTTATTCATTAAAAAAACCTGAAACTTCCTTAAGGTTCCTTTATACAACCATATAGAACTTCTAGATTTTTAAATTTATTGCTAGTTTTGATCTAGCTTAAGAAATACTTAGAAGATAAGGAAGACTTTGATTATAGAAGTACAACTAACATATACTCTTCAACATATTATGATGTAATGTTGAAAACACCATTGTTTTTCAGACTTTTTAATACACAAATTCTAATGCAAGGTGTTGCCTGGTAGTTGAGGAAAGCTGCAAAAGTAAAGGAAGAGGTGAACCAGGCAGTTAGGTTAACAAGTTCAGCTTGATGATCTCAGAGGTTCTTTCCAACTGATTCTATGATTCCATAAGAGTAACTTAAAATTGTGAAAACTATGAAGGCAAAATTCAGCATCTGGATGAGCTCTGGATCATGTTTCAATCATCAGATATTCCATTGATTTGCTTTCCTGCGTCCATTTTGAAGAATTTGTCTAATCCTAGTAAAACATCCAAACTTGTAGCAAATCCAACATTATTCCAGAGTTTAGTCATAGAAGAATGTTTGTAAAATCCAGATCTAAATAATGTTTTACTATGACAATGAAAAATATTCTGCAGATGTGTGGGTGTCCAGTCCTTGAGATTATTACTCTGTTTTTGGCTTCAGCTAGAACTTGTCGGTTGGATGTGTCCATCTTCCTCATTGCTCCATGTGTGTGTCTGTATGTACTTGTAGGAAAACGGAGAGCAGAAAGGTGCCTGCTTTCTGAAATACCCTTAAGATTCTCTTCTTCCTACAGCTCTTCAACTTCCTTTCTTTGTATTTGCTGTTTGCGTTTTTCGTCACTGCAGCACCTTCCAAAATAGTTTTCAGTGTGCAATGTAAATTGAGTAGATGGATGTAACGTGTTGGGTGAGAGGTGATAGACATAACTGACCCTCAGTTCTGACCCTCAGAACACTTTTACAGCATTCTAGTCTCTTATACTGGTTTTGGAAATGTTTTTGGAAACTGTTTTCAAGTTGAAAGGCTCCCAGGAGGAAGAATACGAAAAGCATGAAACAATATTTATTTCTAAACATTACACTTATTTTTATGTTTATGGCCTATTTTTAAACAGTAGCTGCGCAGTGCCAGGAGGTGCATACCTTGGCTTATTCTCCATTATCTCAACTTACCACTGCCTGCAGAAGCATAAAAAATGGCAAGCCGTGAGGCGAGTCAGTGGGTATTCAAGAATCAGTAATGATGTGGTGTGTGATGTGGATACGTCTTAAGAATTATTTTGACGTGCAGGATTGAGTGTGAACTCTGCATGTCCAGGGTAACCTAACAAGGGCAAGCTGAAGCATCCTGCTACTGGGGAAACACTGATTAGGTTAACCTTTGAATGTGTTTGGCATGTGAAAGCAATTCCTCTTCTTGTCATCATTCTCCTCTTCCTCCAAGCAGTCTTTCGGCCAGACTACCACCTTAGATACACCCAGGAGAAAATGTATAGGAAAAAATAAGGATTTTTGTATAGAAGTATCTAGGCAAGTGCCTAGAAGTATCTAGGCTTTGGTGTGAAAGTAAGGGATTTCCTGACTAGTTTGTATTGCAGAAATAAACATCAACAATCATCAAAATATTTAATAGCCAATGTACTTAAAAGCACTTTATAATCCTTTTTGGTTGAAGAAACATAAATTTGCATTGATCCATATAAGACTATTTTTTTTTTTCTTTCTCTAAAGAAAAAGGGTTTAAGGGCTGCACTTAGAAGGAGGATTGAAATGATGAGACATACTTATGCTTTGAGTGGTAAATTAATTGCATTTTCAAGCCAGGCTATATATCTTAAAACCTCAATATAAATGTATGTGTGGTATATCCATGGGGCATAACAGATGTTGCCTTATGAAGCATGTATTGAATATATAAGGCAGCAAGGCGGTGGTAAGCATTACTCTGTCAGAGGCTGTGTAGCCTGAGGAGTTAATAACTATTATCAGTGCAAAGCTGAAACCATGTACAGAGGGGGTTTGCAGCTTTTACTGAATTTTCAGTACAGTTTCTAGCACAACATGAGCATGCGAGGGATAAATTGCCAAAGCTCTTCTCGCTGATGTTTATCTCGGAAGAATTCAGCTGTTTGACTAAACAAAAGGCTATGGGCATTAGTGACTTTCTCTTGATATGTCCTTTTCTCCTCTGGGTGACATCCAACAGGCTTGGGAAACATTTTCAGTTAACAGAGTTTCTGCAGCTGATTGAAAAACAAGACAAAAAAAGGATCTCTGTGCTGGTCAATGCAATACATTTGCACCCTGCAGTGTCCCTTTGCGCTAGCAGGCTTGATCAAATTTGTTTGGGATGCTTGTTTGTCAAGATCTGTCCTGATATGTGCCTATAAAATAGGAAGAAATAAAGATCATTGTTGTTTTCTTTGGCTTGAAAAAGACTATCTTTAGAATGTTTCTCCCTTATGTCCTTGTACTCTGTGCTCTAAGATTCAGTCACAAAAAAATATTTTTTGTTACAAAAGTGTCTCAGTGTAATTAAGCAAAATGTATTCTCACCCCAACACTTTTATTTCAATATTTTCAGTATCTCCAATTTGCACAAAACTCCTATCCAGATCAACTCAATATCAACTCCTGCTAATCAGTTCAATATAGCTCAGCGTTTTTCTCATTTGCTGAAGAACCTTTTTGTATTTGGAATTAAATATTTGTGTGTGTGCATATGCATATTTCCCCAGCTGCTGCTTTGCTACTAAACACTTTGATTTATGACAGTTTCATTCTTATAATTGCTCTGTTTTTGCTACATAAAAGAGAAAATGCCGTTTACTTTCATCCTAGATGACTCTTATTGAAATAAACATATATAGACACTCTGGGAGACAAGGGAAAATGATGTTCTGCAAATGGCAGTGACCCCAATAATTGCTCTTGTAGCTGACAGCCAGACACAGCCATGGTAGGCACAGTACACAGTAAAACAGAATATCCCTTTAAATGTAACAATAACATATACTGCTGATGAACATATATCAAGGTCTGGTTCAGAGATCCAGTCAGTCTCCAACTTTCCTTTCCACTGGATCCCATGCTGGCTAGAACAGTGTCAGACAAACAGCACAGATGTAACGATCTCTCGCATTTTCTTCGTAGAAAAAGTCCCGTTCCATCTTGAATGCTCAGGGAGTTTAATTGTAGCAGAAAGCAAGTAGATGGTGAGCTTAGCGAGTTGCGTGACTTCCATCAGATGCTGTTGCAAATCATGGAGTTTCAGAGAAAGCTAACTGTGCTCCCTATTTCAAAGGCTAAAAAGTGCAACAATTATAAAAGTGTATACTTAAAGCTCAAGAAAACTTTTTTCAAGGCATGCAGAGGGTGAAAATTTTTTCTCTTGAACTAGCTAGAGATTATTTTTCTCAACCAGTAAATTTTCCATTAAACTGTATTTTCATTTAAAAATGTTAAGAAAGCATCGCTTTCAATAATACGAAGCACAGATATGTTCTTACAGACTCTCTTTTTCATCAGACTTAATGGAAAGTATGATGCAGTGTGCTGTCAGATAAGAAATAAAGAACATCTTTCTTTCCAGAGTGTATCTTTCAAAGACGCTAAAATGGCAAAACTTAAGTGGAGCTTGATTGTGCCAAATGCTGAATGTCTGTAAATGTTAATGCCATCAGAGCCGTGAGTTTCCACGAAGCTCAATATTTTACAGGGAAGCTGGTCCTCTGGATCTCAGGAGATCTGGTTCACTTCTAAACTGATCTGTAAGCTTTCTCTGCATGGTCTTGGTCAAGTTGCTTCATCCCAATCTATCAATTCTGGAGAAAGAAGTGATACACTTTTCATTCAGAAAAGTCTAAATGCCCATGATGGATGTCCTACACTTTGGCAGAGCAGATACAATTATATTTTTTTTTTCACAGGTAAAATCCTTCTGTAGCCAGGGAGCCTGCAGACTTCACAGTTCTCTTCCTGAAGGATTAGTATCAATAATTGCATTACACTTTAGCCTGTTTCTGAAATCATATTGACAACATGTGTTTTCCAAGGAAAATGTATATTTCTCTTTATTGCTACATATTTGGTTACAAAGCAACATATCTGAATGCTTTCCCTATTTTCCACTTTAATATTCTTGATTTCTGTGTGTGTGAAGTGTATTGTGTATTCCTTAGAATGCACACCTGCGTTTTCATTCTACAGCGTGTCCGAAGTGTACTTTGAGTACCCCATACTGTAGATGCCTAAAATGAAGGTTCCTGGAAAACAATGTGTACAAACTGTCTAAACAGAGCTATGCTAAGAGGAACAATCTAGAGACTACATCTAATGCATTATAATGTATAAAAATCCACGTGTTTCGCTCTTCCTGCACTTGCTGTTCATTTCCTCGGGCTCTTTGCCACACTCCCTTTTTCCTTGCTTTTCCACACCATTCTTACCGAGAGGTGAGGACAGGCAGTGAACAAACAGTCTGGACCTTTTCAGACCACTGTGAAATGTTTTCCTGGCTCCCATCCTTGTATCTTGAATCCTTTTTTGCCCCGTGCCACAGTTCAGAGTATGTTTGTTTGTGTTCATATAATGTCTTGAATAATGATTTCCTAATCCTCATTAGGACTGAGTATTGCCAAAATAACTGTTTTATCATATTTTGAAGGCTAACAGAGGTTGCTATTAAACATTTATCTGCAATTGTTTCCTTATTTGCCATTAATTAGTAAGCTTGATTTTTTTGGGGGGGTTTATTTCTTTCTTTTTTTTCTTTAGACTTTATTTCTTCCTAGTGAAATTTTCAGCTTAATCAAACAGTGTTGCTAGAAATGCACTCTTGAATATTCTCTGCCTGACTGATTTATAACTGATCTCCTTCTGCCCTCCCCCTACAAGCAGCCTAAAGAGACAAAATTTATACCATAGATTATCGTCATAGGTAAAAGAACTGCTAATCTTGGATTAATGAATGAAAGTATGTATCCAAAGTTTTAAGAGATGATAATGGTAGGAATGTGTCAGTGGAAAGCAGTAGGGCGCTAGTGTAAATGTGTCCCTAAATGTAATGACATGAGGATATTAAACCAAGCACACCATGATGAAACACTGAGTTAGGTCAAGATATTAGAAAGTAACATCAGATACTGTCAACAACAGTTGTAACTTGTGAAGGCATACTCAGGCCAAGCTGATGTTAAAACAGGCAAGGCTGACAAGGTGGCGTTCCCAACAAAGGTAGATTGTTTTTGAGTCAGTCTAATGCCTGTTCTTTATTTATTATAGCTTGTACTCTTCCGTTAAGGTTGAGACTTTCAGTGTTGTAAGAAATGAGACCTAAAAGCTATTGACTGTACTTTGACTTCAAAGGTCATTCAAAATAACACAGTGGTTTGTCGCAGCAGCTCATGCGGAGATACTGCTGAGCTCTGCAGGTCTGAGGATGGCGCACTCCAGCAGCACCACGGGGTGCCTTGGGTAGCTGCAGGCCTTCCAGGCCTTCCCTCTCTTGACAGCTGGTTTCCATCCTGGAGCCACAGGTTACTAACCTTCAGTTATGTCAGTACAGCCACAGGGCTGCAATGAAAATGGTATCACTGGAATGACCTTTGGTTTAAAAATAAATCCCTAAACATCCTTTCTCCCTTCTACAGAATTACTGAATATTGCTAAAACTAGGGAGAAGGATATTCCTAACATAGGTTGTTTGTTTTGCATTCCTAGTTTATAATCCAGCCTGACAAACAGTGCTGCTACCACTGCTGGTGAGCTGTAAGGCAGGGTGGAAACATCTCTGTCACTGATGCCAGCATCTCTCCGTGGCTGTGCTTTGATGTTACACAGGGTTTGGCAGTAATACTGCCCTTTGATGTTACTGCCATGTCTAGCATCCGGACTACGAAATGAAACTGGCTTAAAAATATATATCTATGTTTTACCTACCTGAGTTTCTGTCGGTTCAAGCTGTAGCCATGAAAACGGATGTATCAGCACCGCTGAAGAATTGGTACTGTAGGAAAGAAGAATGAATAGTAGGGATACAGATTTGAGAAATTGCTATGTTGCTGTCCATTGCTTAGTAATGTTAAACCACAGCTGGCAAGAGAGCTTTATAATGTGCCATGCAGTCACTGTGAAATTCTTGTCTTGACTGACTCACCAAATATTAATTTTTCAAAAAGACCTGTACCTTAAAAGCTGCTTTCGTTAGTAGCTTGAAGGA
This sequence comes from Platalea leucorodia, assembly GCF_965183815.1. Classification (NCBI taxonomy): domain Eukaryota; kingdom Metazoa; phylum Chordata; class Aves; order Pelecaniformes; family Threskiornithidae; genus Platalea; species Platalea leucorodia. Next base: position 19,980,780 of record NC_138826.1, on the reverse strand, counting down.
ACAGGTGTGATTGCTATGCTGCAAGTGTAAAATGACTTTTATTGATGTGCCACCTTTTTATGTGATCATAGTTCAAGAAATATTTTAGGGTGAAAACTTCATTTCTGTTCACTCAGATGTAATTTCTGGTATGACCAGGTAAAAGCTGTTCAGTAGGTTAAGACAGTGAGCAAATCTTTTATTTCTGTTGGGTAAATTTTCAAAATGGCTTTGACAAACAATCCGTATATGTGCAGTTTAAATTTGGTGTAAAACTAATTTCATGAACTGTTCTGCTCAGCCTGTAAGCAGGAGTAACTGTCTGCACACCTATAGAGAAAGAAATAACTGGCTGGTTGGTGCAGAGGGACTGAGGTTTACAGTGGATGAGTTGAACAGGAATCTATGATGTTGTGCTAAGGCTGTATAGAAGCTGCAGTACTGTTTAGAAGACATCTGAATTATTTCTCCCGCTCTGCTCTTATAGGGCTTTAGGTGTTGTCTGTGTCCCATAGGGGTAAATAATATAAGAATCAAATAGAGGGGACCAGAACAGACTGATGTTGAGAACCATCACTTCTAGAAAACGTCCTATGAGGAAAGGTTGCAGGAATCGATGCTGAATTTGTCCAGAGACAAAGAGACAATTCAGACTGTGGCACTACACTTTTCAGATAAGTGAAAGGTAAGAAGGATTAAACTCTTCCTTCTCTGTACAAATAATGAGCAGAGTGCTTAAGTTACAACAAAAATAGTTTATTAGGCATTGGGAAAAGCTCTAAGGAACAACAGGAAAGCACTGCAATAACCTGCCAAGAGAGACTGTTAAATCACCACTGTATAACATGTTCTTGAAGATCGCCACCATGTATCCATCTGGAATGGCATAGTGTTATTGATTTCTCCTTTATGAAGGAGACACAATTATCTTCTGTCTCCTACAGAGGTGGAAAAAGACTAGGCAGGTTAAAATTTCAAAGTAAGTGAAAATAGTTTCAATATGGTGAAAATGGAAAAAAGCAGTTATGAAGAAAAGGGCATGTCAGAAGAACTAAGAATCTTCAAATGTGTGATGTGCTAAATCAGTAAGTACTTGTATAGTATGTTCTTTGTAAAATATGTACCATATCTGATATGAATTAACAAAGCAGTTGTGTACCATGAACAGTGAATGTCCCCATGGACCTGCACAATGAAACCAGGTTGTGTTGCAGGTATGCCAAGTGCAGCACGCATTTTTAGATCTACCATTATGGAACAAAAACTGCAATGCTCCATCAGATGCCTGAAAACTGGAATGCTGAAAAGGGAACAGTTCGATAATCTAATGCAGAGCTGCATTAATTAGAGAGTGTCTCAGTACCAGAGCTATGGAACAAAAAATCCTCAGATACGTGTACGCTGGTGCAGCAGTCAGAGAAGAGCTGGCTGAAAACGGCCGCAGGGTGTTAGTTCAATGGTGACTGCTGCAGAATGATGGGGGAGGGCTTTGGCCAAACTGCCAATGTCTTGAAAAGGTTGCAAATTCAAACTGCTGAGGGAGTTGTGCCAATTACTGTAATACATTTACTGTGTGATGTCATTATTGATCATATCACTTTGAGATGTGATTTGCAGTCCTACTGCAATGTTAACAAAATGTGTTTCCCAGGTCGAGATTATAGTCGGTGGTTCTTGGCACACAGATTGTTTTGGGGTTTGAGTTTCTATATCTATTCCCCCCCAAGGAAAAAAAGGGAATTTCAGAGAACGAAGCAGAGGCAGGGAGGGAGGGGGACTGGCCCTGACATCCAGTTGGCTGCAATTTGCTTCGCCTGAGATCATGTTCTTTCAGATATTGATAGGTCTTAAGGTTCCTCGGGGAAGGAGCGAGGAGAGGCATTCTTGCTCTTTCTACAAGATCTGTTCTGACCCTTTTTGCTGTTATAATTAGGTTTTTTCCCCTTGACAGTGTTAGAGAATTTTCTATTGAATTTTCTAATCTTATCATTTGCTGAGGCATGGAACTACTAGAAATAGTCAGACATGTTAAAGGAAGAAATTCTCTATTATGCTGCTTAGCCAGTTCTCTGGCACTTGCAGTTTCTACCAGCGCATAGACAAGAGTTTGGGCCTGACTAGGTTAACTGAGAATAATTATGAAGGCATTAAATACAGATCTATTATTGTTAGTCTTAAAAACCAGGTTTTGTTATGGAAAATGTACTACAGAATAAATGCAAGTGCATGTGTAATTGTACACGCAGTGCAGCTAAGCTTTACAGACCTCACCTACAGTTTTGCTTGGAAGTGAGGGTGACACTTGCATTAATGACAGCTATAGCCAGTCTTGTACTAAATTAGAGACTAAATTAGAATAGTCCTATGATGATTTACCTCAAATTGGTCTCTAGAACTTTCCAAAGCTATGACAATAGCTGCCGTTTAACACTGCAGTACAGTCAGCATCATTCTTACCAGCTTCCCAGCACATAAGTTACACCAGCTCCATGTTTCAGCCTTACTTGTTACTGTGTGTATCCCGTGCTGATTCTGGTCCACCTCAGCATTCATTGTGCCAGGGAAGTCACTGCTCAACTATGTGAGCTAATCATGAGATTGATTTGAACCACTGAAAGGGCAGAAAGAAACTTTCTGGAGCTGAAAATCCAATTGTATATATGTACATATACATACATTGTATACCCTAGATATATAAATAGAATTAGATGTATGTATATCTAATACCTTTATATATGTATACATACATATATTCTGCTGCTGAAAAGCTACTGAAGAAGAGAGAGAGAGATTTAGAGGCACTATTGCAAGAAATTCTGTGAGGTTCCTAACTTTTTTTTAATTAGAGAACTAACTCTTAGGTTTTAGAAACAGGTTGGTTGGTGGATTTTTTTTTTTTTTTCTTTCTTGAACAAAGGCCTTTCTATAGATTCTATATGACTGGTTTGTTGGTTTGTTTTACATATGTAATGTCAAAGAGCAATGGAATATCCTTGCCACAGAATAAATAGGCAATTTATTTAAAATAACCTTATAATAGATGGCTTTGACATTTACAGTAAACCCAAGGACAATAAATTGTCTGATTAAAACCTCTGTTTTCTGTTCTGGGTTGGAGAACTCAGTCCATAAGCAGAGATCCAGCAGATCTGCAAACTTTTAATGAAACGGAGTAACAGTGAATAATAGTTTCCTTTGTGTCATAGAACCCAGTTACTGATTTTAGATGACTTGTAGCAGGTTGAGTGATGCACTGAGTTTGAAGCAGCTTACTGAAGTCAAAATCTGCCTCTAAGAACCGAATCTTTCAGATAGTGCACAGAAATTCTTGCTGGAACATAACTTTTGTAAGGTGATCATTTTATGATAGAGATGTCTCTGTTATGAAATAGATAAACATTTTACAAACATGCAATCTAGATTGATAATAGGACAAGATTTTATTTTGAAATTCAACCTCTGCTAATAAAGTGTTTTCTCTCTATGCTTGTTTATCTTAAAGAATATCAGTTATTTCAAGGAAGTAGTTCTAAAGAGGTTAATGGATTTTTGTGATAAAAGACAACCAATGTATAAGTTCTAGTCCAATCTTCTGTTTTCAAAGCTACAATAAATTTTTCAAATGAAGGGTACATCTTTTTTTTTAAGAATTGTATTCCAAATGATGAACTAAAAGTTAAATAGAGCTTTTAGTGGATTGCAAATGATGATATTTAAATAAAGAAAAGCTAGGTAGAGTATTGAACTTGCTGAGAAATATTTTGAAATGAATAAACTTGGAAAGAAATCTAATGCTGTTTCTGCTTGGCTGAGCTGTTAGAACCTCTATGGGCATTTGGAATTGTATTTGGAAATAGCAAGGATAAATTTTCCTTTTTGTTTTCGTGGTTAGACTAGGGTAGGTTAGAGTCAAAAGCTTTTTGTCCTGGTTGTGATTCCTGTGACTCTTACCATGGTTGAGAAACACAAGAATGGAAATGCTATATACCTGCTTTCTCAGAAAATTAAAAAGGGAGGTAATTGTATGATTGTTAGAACTGGCCAGGAAACTGGAATCTTTTGAGAAAAAGAATTTTCCATCTTCCAAATTGGAACAGAAGTTTGTCTTTTGGTTGGTTTTTGTAAACCCAAACAAACCAAGCAACAAACAAAAAAACCCAACCAACTTTCTTGAAAGATTTTTCAGGGGACAAGACACATTTTGGGAGAAATTAAATGAATGGCCTAATGTAAATTGGGGTTTGTGTGTTTTGACAGAAAATGGAAATTTTTCTGGTCAAGAATATGTAATTTTTGTATAAAGGAAGTTTTCTATTATGGAATTATTCTAACATAGAATTTCCAGTTCTCTGCAACTGTTATAATTCTGGTTATTAATAATAACATCCTTTGTATGCAGGTCCTCTCTAAATACAAAAGGAAAGCAGCCCCTGTTCTTAGGACTTCGCTCTGCCATTGTTCAAAACCCAAATTGTTTCTCATCTTTCAATGGCTAAGTTCTCCTAAGAAAGATCAACTGCTTTTCTCAAAAAGAGGCCTTAAAATTGCCTCAGGTTTTAGTATTCTCCCCATTGACTGAACCCTGAATATCGTCTTGGAAATGGACTTTCATAGCCTAACTCTTCAGCCACGTGCGCTGTCTGCATCATGAGGCAAATAAAGAATATGTATATCTATATAATAATCCAGGATGAATGTCAAAAAGGATGTTATAGATCTGCTCACAGATGCTGAACAGGTTTAAACACACCGACAAGGATTTCCCGCTGTCTATAACAAATACACACATTTCAGGTTTTAGAAAAGGAGAGCGTCTTTCGTAAATGAACCTACTTAGCACCAGGCTGTATTTGGAAACTAGTGAGGAGGAGCAGCCCAGTTCACAGAAGTTCAAGTAGTAAAGGGACAAAATACAAATGAGACTGGAAAGCTGTTAATGATTTTGTTTTGCTCCAGATGAGACTTGGTCTGTGAAGATTTGCAACATAATTGGTTCCTTGGGACTGCTGTACTTTTGTGCAAGTATTATTGAACATTTAAACATACCACATTCACAAGACTGAATTAAGAACGTCCCAAAGAATCTTTCAGTTGTTACTTAAACCAGAGAGTGAAAGCTGTTACAGCTCGGTAATTGCCATTATCAGTAGTTATTTCTTTTCACACTTTCAGTACTTGTTATTTCCTATGATAAATCAGGAGGAAATGCACATTTTACCCCCCAATGTTAATAATTAGAACACCAGTGACAAAATTTTATATTTGAAAAAAAATCACTGCAAGAACAAAATGGTAATTACTGTAGGCAATCCAGAAATACTTGATGGGCACTCTGATTTGTGAGATAACTAATTTGCTAACCACATACAGTAGAGTTACAGTAACTTTCTAAAATTGTTTTGTCATCGTAATTATACCTTGTGCCAGCAGTTCTAAGCAAAACTTGCTATTAGCTTAATTGAGGAAAGAAATGAAGTGAAAAAATATCTGATTTAATGGCCCAAAAGCTGCAGCAGGTGCACAGCAAACCCAAAAAATAGGTCCCTGGAGCACACAGAGGTGAATTCCTGATCCTGGAGCACTAAGATAAATACTGCCAATTACTCCAAAGGTACTTCATGAACTCAATGCTTTTGCCTATTTTTGACACAGGTCTTGGAATGAATTCAGCTATACATTACTGTAGATTTTACCAAGTGGGTGCCCTCATATACGGCTTGGTTGTGGTGCTGGGAAGTGCCTCTGCTTGCTTCTCTACCAGAAGGGAATAACTGAATCACTGAGAAACTGAATGAGAAGTAGATGAAACGTACTATGATGGGAATGACAACTAATCATCATGTCTCCAAAGAGCGGACACTAGCAAGTTTCACTGGTGTCCCTACAAGTTAGAGAGCTGGGGTTTGCTGGCAGAGAACAGCAGTGCTGATGATAACCTGCTCCTTTCCATCCTGAATCCTTTCTGGAGGAAAGGACAATACCTGCATTTGCTGACAGTGTAGCTGCCATCATGCAGAACAGGACTGGAGCCTATTAGACTTAGACAGCACAAGGAAGGGAACAAGGGAAAAAACAAAATTGTTCTTCAGATGTAAAAACTTCTGTTTTGTGAATTTAACACGTGGGTTCCTAAAGAGATGATATCCACGTGTACTTTCTTATCTTGCTCTAACTAGCATAGGGTTTTCTGGGCAAACGATGAGCAGAACCACATGATTTTACAGCAGTGCCTTCTACATGAAATACTGCTGCTGGAGACTTTAGCAGCAGCATCTTCTAAAGTAGCAGTGGTTATAGTGCGGACTTCCGCTCTTGTGAACAATGCTGCCTTCTCAGCAAGACTTTTTTGTCTTGTTTTAGGTAAAAAAGATTCCTGTGCTTTGTCTCGTAATGCTTATAAATGGGGAATAAATAAGAGGCTCAGCTTTATTTTAAAACAATAGGTTCTGGTTTTTTATTTAATTATTTTGCTGCTTATTCTTCAATGTCTAGGGTAAAGCTGATTCTCTTGGCTTCCAACCTGCCTGTTTGTGAGCTCTTTATTTTAAGTAAATTAATGAGAGGTAGTTTTGAAGATCTGCAAAACGATCAGAGAGTCAGCAACTCAAACCCAAAGGATTTGCTTCATCTTTTTGAAAGTCATTAATTTCTCCTAGAATGCTGCCATTTTTAGGCTAGTGAAGGGTATGATATTGTCCTGGAAAATGCTGTGTATTTTGTCCACTGATGAAAGAAAGTAGTGATTTTTCCAATTTGAGCGCTTTCATTCTTAATTTATATTGTTAATCATTTGTGTTAGAAAACTATACAGAATAAAAGGCAAGTGTTCACACAGGATGAGATCTTCATTGTACTGGGCACTGTTTGGATCCATTTGCAGTTCGTGCTCCCAGGAATATATCACAAGCTAGCAAAATATTAAGTGTGGCAAACTTTCGATATGTCTAAAGGAAAGTAATTTAATCACAAACACATAGATGTAAGGTTAGCCCTGCTGATATCACTGAGCAGGTTAAAATTAATGATGTAATCTGGCCTTGGGTAATCTGCCTTTAAATAGCTCGCTGAACTAAAGTATCAAAGGTCAAAGATGTAATGTTAACTTCACTTATATGATTTGTCATTATAGTTTTATTAGAAGAAGCTTAAAATGCTTACTTACAGTGATTATTTAATATGTTTCAGAAGTTAGCTACAAGTGTGTTTACCATTTGTAGTTGTGTAGTAGTAAAACAGTGATACTCACAGAGATGTTTTGGGGACAGCTATCATTCCCACTGGCTTTGGAAAGCAGTGTCTCCTCTGTTAGTTGGAAGTAATAGCAAGGACCATTTATAACAAAATACTTTTCCATTCCAAATTTTTAGCCATTGTGATGTTAGGGGACTTAAATCCTTAAAAGAGCTTATCTTTAACTGAGAAAATACTGTCTCTTCTTCTTTCCCTTTATTTTGAAAGCTGATGTCAAAATGATGGTAAAAGGTGAAGTCCGGGTCAAACCGTGGCACATTCCTTATATTAAATTGGAGGTTTTTTATCAAAAGCAGTCCCTGGAAAGTCTGAGGGGGAACGGTTAACTTTGAAGAGTGGTGCTACCTGATTCTTAAGGATTATAGGATGTGATTCTTTCTGGGCCAAGTGGGTAGCCTTTCCTCTTACTGATGTGTCTATCTTCTCAAGCAAAAGCAGATGTATAAATAACTGTGAAAACATTGAAATACTTCTTTTTAAGTTGAAGAAATAGTCTTATTCCAGTAGTCGTTAAGGATATGAAACAGAAACCTTAATTTGTCTTGATGACAAGCTTGATGAGTAAACTTGTTATTTTAGTAAATCTCAAAATACTGTAATACAGATAAAACTCTTCAACTACAACTCAGAAAGCTGTCTCTTTAGTTACGTTTTGCCCAAATACCTCTGTCCTTTCCTAGATAGTCTGGTTTTGGCTTGCTTTATTTTTTCTCTCTACCTGGTTGTGTTAAAGTGCTGATATTGAACTTTGCAGAATTTATGCTATTTGAATATAATTATTTCATGGTAAGCTATTTCCTAATAGCTTTAATTATTTAGCTTTATATAGCTTTAAAATTTATATAATTTTATATAAAATTTATATAGCTTTAAAAATTTTGAAGCAGCAGTTCAATGATGTAGAATGATTTTTAAAACCCACAGAACCTCCCCCCCCAAAGCTCTCCCTGAAAATTTTTGCCAAAACTCATATGTTTTCTAAGTCTCATATATAGGCAGCATGCAGAAATAATGATTTAGGGAGGTGGGCACTTAAACAGTATAAATATTAAATAATAAATTAAAGTTGTCCTTAAAATAGCCATTAATCTTTTGTATTTGCATAAAAAAATCCAGTTGCTTAAGAACATCAAATGATGCTATCTTGCAAAGAAGAATAGACCCCTGATAGATGCTTATTCTCACTGGAGGCGGGGCCATGGGGGGGAAAAGGCCTTAACATCTTCAAGAATCTGGACCAAAATGTTTTGGGTAATTGTTAAAACTGAAGTAAGTATCTTGTAATCCTGAATAGAAGTAAGATAGTAGTATTTCCTATCTTAAAATAGCAACCTGCTAATGCTTAGAGCTTTTCTTTTCAAATGCCTTTAATGAGATTTCAGTAACTGTCAAAAATAACAAATACTAATAAATATTAGGTCTAGAAGCAAACAACATTTCAGGCAATAGAACATACATCTTAGCAGAAGGTGTTAATTATTGACAGGTATATGAGTTTAAAGTTTGAATAAAATAACACGTTAACAGACAGTCTGCTTAGGAAAGGTTTTAGTGCTTAATTAGAACTGAAGTGTAATATTCTGTCTGGGGCTTGATTACCTTATATATCTGCTTATCTGATTATTCTGGCGTTACCTTCCTCTGATTTTATTAGCTGATGTGAATAAGCAATCTAATCAGTCACATTAGAGCAGAATCCAAATAGTCTGAGGCCTGGACTCAGTTCTACCAATAAGCTGTAACTCTACTGCTCCCTAGTATCTGTGCTTTAAATATTCTCTATAAAAGTATTTTATACAAGATGCTTCTGAGAACCTCTGATTTCTGGACTGTGGAATAGAAAAGGGATAATCATGATAATTTAAAAATCAAAGTTTAAATCTATTTTACTGTAAGCTAATCCTTAAAACTATATATTTCTGGAGGAGAATAGCTGAGATCATATTTTTGAGTAGAAGGACAGCAGTTCTTAATGACATTGTCTTATTTTAAGAGAGAGTTAGAAATGTTTATATACAATGGTGAATTTATGCCAATAACCCTTACATCTACCACCTGTAGCCTGGTTTTCAGGAGCAGCAAACAAACTTCCCACAGGCTCACCCAAAAATACAAGAAATATTCATGTAATCATATACTTAACTAACAACTTCTGCCTGAGAGACTGTTAATGGTCATCCTCGGAAACCACAGTATCTAGATTCACAAACGTTCATGCAGAAGTATTTTTAAGTATCTCTTTGAACAATGGTATGATTTTGTGGTTTACTTGCCTTAAAACAACAATTTGTTGGCTGAGGTGACATAGCAACAAGAAGCTGGAGTTTTTCTCAAGCAGCATGTAGTATTTTAATTGCATGTAGCAGTGTTGCTGATGCAGAATTCAGTACGACATCTGGTCACAGTCAAAACTCTGCCTTGATTCCCTGTCATGCTGCTGTCAGACCCGCAGTGTTTGTACAACTGATTTTGAGGGAGTGTTTGTATTACAGCTTGTATATTCATCTGCCTGACATGAAGCCTCCAACAGCTAGGCATGTTTAGGGCAGTCTGACACTAATATCTAGAGAACCATTACGTATAATGTTCACCACCAAAGGAGCAGAGCTACGTAGTTGTACCTGTTTGTTTATCTGACTTAAATAAAATCATGTTTGTAAATTCCTGTGAATAGATTGACTTGAATAATGACTTCTATATGTTTTAAATATTCTTGCAGTTTTTTGCATGCAAATCATAAAATAGATTCAGAAGTCATATGTCAAAGCTGGCTAGTTCACCTGTTTACCTAGGGTGGGATCAGCTAAGTCTAAACCACTTCTGACAGATGTTTGTCCAAGCTGGTCTTAATAAAGCTCCTAAGTAACCTCTTTCTGTATTTAACTACAGCTACAGCTAAAAAGTTCTGCTTATACCTAACATAAGCTTTTCTTGCTGCCGTATATAACTGTTTCTTCTACATTTACAATAGAAGTTATCTACAATTGCTTTGTAGAACACTTAATTTCCCTTTTCTTTGTGGCAATATTTCATGGAGGATAAAACTTACCCCTGCATTAGTCTTGTCTTTCCCTGATTTCAGAGGCATTGTTTGTGCAACTGTTTCTCATGGATCATGAGGTTAGCACGCCTGATCACTTAATGCTCTTCCATCCCTGGTCCAAATCTTTCCTAGAAAGTAGTGCTTGAAATTCAACAAGATGCTTCTACTGAAGCCTTGCCAAGGACAGGTAGAAAGAAGATTGACTTTACAGATTTGCATGGGGCTAATCTGTTCCTGTACCCAAGTCCGCTATTTGCTTTCTCCTATTTCACATTCAGTTTGTGTTCTGCAGCACTGTACAATATGTTTAAATTCGGAATTGCTCAGCAACAAATCACTGTTTATTGCTTGAAGTGTTTGCTATTCATAATTTGCCAGCCATAACATGGTTACCTAAATCATACCATGGGTTTTCCCCTTTCTTTCCTGCCTTGCACAAATAGATGGCTAACAATTTACAAGTGTGGGGTCGTGTATTTACAGGGTGAATGATCTCATATACATTCACGCATAGTGGAACAATATCATGATTTCTGTTATTTTTCTTAAGCACCTTACTGGTGTTTCCACATTCTCTTCTGTACTCTCGTTATAGCAGATTTTCAAATCCAGTTTGGATGGGCAGGATAGGCAGTTGTGCTTTGTGATGGTTGGGTAGTCTGGTTTTGTTCGTTTTTTGGTTGTGTTTTTTGGGTTTTTTTTTGTCCATGTCCTGCCCCCCCCCCCCCCCCCCGCCCCAACTTCAGTTTGTTTCTTGATAGATTTTCTTAAAGATTATGTAGAAGTAACTTTGTGCAATGAGGTATTCTGTCTACTCAAAGACTTTGGGCTGACCAATATTAAAGGTATTTTATTAAATTATCAGGCCTTACTTTTTTTTAAATCTTTATTAAAACAAACTGTATTATACTACTAAGTGCTAATACCTTCTTCAGATAGTTTGATCTGATTTCATCACCGACATGCTATGACGGGAATTTTTGGTGCCCTGTGTCTCAGCAAAATAATTTAGTTTGTTCTGTAGATCAAAGCTTAAAATAGCTTAGACCTACAATAGTGCAGAGTTCTTTGCATCTTGAAATTCTTGGGGTTTTGTTTGGGGTGGGTTTTTTTGTTGTTGGGTTTTTTTGTTTTTTTGTTTTTTTTTTTTTTTTTTATTCTTACTAAATGCTGAAAGGACTATATGTTTTCTTTTTCTAAAAGGTTTCAAAATATTTTAAGCATTTAATATACCCATTTTATCGAGAGCTTTTGCAAGTCCCGGGAATCTGTCTTGAGGCAAGACTGTTCTCTGCACAGCTATAAAAGCTCTGAAATTTGAAAAAATATTTATAAAAGTCTTTTTGAATCTCTGAATGATAAATCTATTTCTAATCATACTTTTGCTGCTAGAAAGACTTTGAATTCTTCTTTTCTTTATTATGCATATTTATAAGGCTTGTTTAAAAAAGAAATCATAAATCATGGATAAAGCTCCCTTTAGAATAACAGGATGAGTGGATTAAATCTCCCACAGATGTTCAGTATATTAATATCTCTTCAACATCAGTTTCTCTGTAAAAGTGTCCACTAGTGATATTCTTTTCAATTAGATCATGTATCTGGGTCCTATATGTTATCCAGCTTGTATGTTCACACGCTGTTAGCAGTGGCATAAGAGTCAAAGGACACAGCATAAGAGCAAAGTACACTACTACTCTGCCTGCCTTTAGGGGAGGAGGGGAAAGCTCAGCATGAGGTGGGGTTTGCATGCTTCTCTCTCTTGTTGGTTTTGGGGGGTTCTGTTCACTTTTTCTTTGTTCTGATGTTTGGTTTCTTTGTTTTGTTTTTCTTGTTTTAACATTCTGGAAGGACAGCCTAGTAAGCCCATGATTTACAAAGCAGCTGAAAACCACTAACAATAGATCTTCCTTTGCTCTTCTACCAAGAGACTGCACGTGCAGGATGCCGATGTAACGAGTGTTATGTTCTCTGTGCCTATTGGCCTATGCTAGCCTCATTTCATGGCGGGCAGCAAAACCTGTACCTGAAAAACTATTGTCCCTGTCTGTCAAGATCTTTGCAGAGGAGAGTATACTAAGATCTAGTAGTGAAGTGAAATACTGATGTGGGGGACTTGCACTCATTTATTTTTTGTTGACAAGAGCTCTATTGGATCATGTGCTAGTTTCATGGTTTTTAATGGATGCAGGCAGCCCACCAGCAAATTTACATTGTATAGTCTATTAAACTGATGATTAAATGAATATTGATCTAGGATGGAGCATCCCAATGACATTGAATTGTTTTTGTATCTTTATTTTAGAAAGCAGGCGTGAATACATGGTAAGTAGTTTCAAAAAGCTGTCTAATGTTCCATTCAAGCAAGAATGACAGAATTGCATCTTGAAAGCGAAGGTGGTTAAATATATATTAATAAATTGATTAAACTCAATTAACATGTGGACCATAGAAGTCTAACTGGGTAGTACTTGGACTTGCATATATGTGTAGCCTTAATTATTTGATAAGGAATGTAAGGAATTCATTGCCCTTTTTTGGATGACCAAAAAAAGATACGCACCCGCACATTAATACTTATAGACAGTGTATAAAAGTATGGTTGATTTAGCTTTGGGTTTTGCTTGTTTGCTTTGGTGTGAGCCACTAAACGAAGATACAAATCTCAGGCAGATGTCAATTAACATGAATATCTCTTTTCCTCTCTGTAGAGATAAAAGAAACACTGGCAAAGCTAAAGAGGAAAATTATCTCTGCTGTGCCAGTGATATTTCTACTGAATGCATTGGCTTAATGCAAAGTTAATATCTACTTAACTGCTTCCAAGACTTAGCAAATGGAAGTACAAATTAAACTGCTTATGCAGAATATTCAATTTAGTTAAATATTTGAAGTTGTGGCATAGCAGAATCATGAAAATATTTGCTGACGTTTACCCTGCTTTTACAGTTGCTTTTTAGTAGCTGTGGTTTAGATTGTGCTTGATATTTTCTGATATTTTTCCCAGTAGCTTTCCACAGGGGTGTAATACATTACACAAAGCCTAGTGTTTTGTATGAATTCTTCTGTAATAATAGTTTTCAGCATATTGGTCTAGATCCTCCTGTTTTGATGCTAGTGGCAAGAATCCCATTAATTTAACTGCGTAAAAGAATATGCCTGTTTAGAAAACAACTATGTGCTGGCTTTTGAAACACTTGATGCACAAGTTCATTTAAAAACAAAAACAAAAACAAAAACAAAAACAAAAAAAACAACGACACAACTACTTCCATACCCAATAATACATTGATAAAATTCACATGCATTTATGGGTATTAAGAATTGAATGACCAGAACAGCTGGGCCAATTCTTTTCATTTTAGCTAATCTCCCACTCCCCCTTTCATCTCAGGGGGTGAGTTGGCAGTGGTGGTGTGGGTGTTTGGATACTGTTTATGAAATCGTTCTCTGTTATATTTATGTTGGTCCTGGGTTATATATTTTCATCTGGGCACATTAATGAGTATGTTTATGTGTATTTTTAAATGATGATTGAAGTTGCTAGCAGCATTGGCTAGCCATGTTTACAAAATCTGAAGAGACTCTATAATAGACAGTTAAAATGTTTATCAGTAAGACTTTCCTCCTATGGAGCGTAACAGTTTTTCCAATTTTTATGATGTTAAGAATACAGCGCCTGTTTACCTAGTGTGGAAGGTACCCACGATAACAGCAATCCACCATTTCTTGCTCAGTAACCTTCCAGGTGGAAAGGTGCAACTTTAATGAGATGTCACCTGGGGAACACTAAGAAATTAACTATATGATGATTATTAATATATTCAGCTACCTATTATCTTCTTAATAGATTCCTTGCTACCAGGGCTGGGTTCGGTCATGCTGCAAACAAAGAGGCAGAGCAGAGCTTCATTTGCTTTTGGTGCAATGCTGTATTGAACAGACATCCTGCTCTGCACGTAGAAACTGAAGTCAATGCAATGAGCTCTGCAAGTCTACCGAAATGTGGCGAGGTTTGTAGCAGTCCTCCATTTCTGGTGGGGAGGTTTATAGTCTTAAGATGGCCGTGAACTTTTCTGCCCACTACAGAGGGAACACCTCTGCCTTTATTTTGGCAAACATGACTGTGTTGGGAGATATTAGGTGGTAGCCACAGTATCCGCTTTGGAGCTCTATCACATGCGTATGAGGTCATGTTCACTACTTGGAACAGTGGTGTAAAACCTGTAAGTAAAGCTAAGCTAGCAAAATAATTTTGATTTAAACTCTTTGAGCTAAAAATTTACTTGTATGTAAGCTATGAGAAAGTCTAAATTGTCAACAACTTCATTTTTTCCATACTTGTTTCCCACAAATGTGACAAACTTTGCTGTTTCATTTGATTCCCTTTAGTTTTGTCAAACTGTGCTGATCGAAGTTGGTAAAGTCTGTTTCCTATCTCTGTCCTTTCCTGTACAATGAATGTTGAAGTGAAGATCAGATTTTTTTTTTTTTTTCATTTTGACGCTTGCTATTAAATACATGGAAAACTGTCTTGCAGTCTGACATGCTTGAAATGACATTCTCATATTTGACATCAGCATTAACATCAGTGGTTTTCATGAAACAATTTCATCCAGGTTCTTCAAAATTAAGCTTTCAGAGTTTTTACTTTCCAAATAAAAGGTGATGTACCCAGATTCTAGATTTAAAAAATTTTAAACTCAAATTGAAGTGGATTTTCCACTTCCATTTTAAATTTTTGGCCAACTTGAGCTGGCTACCATTGAATTTAAGGAATATTTTAAAACATATAATAAATTTCATCCTTAATAACAATAGAAGAGCTGATTAATAGTCGTAATTTGCTAGAAATTATTTATTTAGCAAAAATTGTTACTTGAGGCAAAATGTTCCACTGGAAACATGCCCCAGAGGCTGAATATCGAGCATCAAACAGCAAATATCTCCAAATGGCTACTTGTCAGCTCAGGAGAAGTGGAATACAACATGTTTTTTTCCCTACATGCCAGAGCCAGATGAAAAAGTAGCTAAACCTTTGAAACCCCATAGTGTATACTAATGCTGAGCAAGGTAACCTCTTGGCTGCTGCTCCAAATAGTGTTCAAAACATGTTTGGGGTGTTTTTTTGTTTGTTTGCTTGGGGTTGTTTTTTTTTGTTTTTGGGTGGGTTTTTTTTTTTTTTGGTCAGGAGACTTGCCAAGAAATTCTGTTTTGCCTTAAGCCTGTTGATAACTCCTAGTGAAAAAAAAAATTTACTTTTCCTTTTTCAAATTTAATTGTTATTTGAGAAAATAAAATTTCATCTGCTGATGGTACTTTTTGATGTTGTCAGCTTTTAGGAACAGTCTTCTAGAATGAAAACAGATTTGATAAAACCTTTAAGGGGAATCTAAATTGAAATTGCTCAGAATATGAAACAAAATGGCAAAATCCATCCCGTCTGATTTGGCTGTATTTCTATGTAAAAACAGAGATAATCCTCTGTTGAAGATGTACACGCACATAAACATATATACACCATATATGTAAAATATACACATGCATACATAGTCTGTATGCCTGTGTTTCTATGTAGGTGTACATATAAATACACGCTCGCAATTTTTGCCAGTGTCGTTACCCCATCAATTTGCCAATATAATTTTATTTGTGTTGATGAACTCAGTCATGATGATGACCTTTTATGCAAATCAGTTTTGGCTTTTAAAATTTTATTGAATTTATTAAATTGATTCAAGTAGCACTAGGCAAAAAACATTTGCAGTCTATAATAAAAAAAATCGGTACTTTTATCTCCTGATAACACAGGCATCACTGGACTTTTGATTTGATTGATGAGAAAACTTTTACTGAAGTCCTTATCAGAAGTCATACTGAGCTCAGGGTATAATTGTGTGCAGGATCAATGTGTAGTTTTGTAATGTATAATCATTATGTAGATAAAAATAATTTTAAATTTCTCTGTGTAAACACCCACTTATTAGTTTATGAGTTAAAATCAATGTATATGTCACTGTTACATATGGCAAGTATTTTTTTCAGAGTACTAGTAGGGGAGTAGACATAAAGAGCAAATTACACCACTTCATCTTAACGTTACTCCATAAAATAAGATTTCCTGTTATGCAATGGTTGCTGTGAACATCTCCCAGTGGTCTCATTCTCTTCCCCTCATTTACTTATCCCACATGGCCTCGATTGCATGTTGTAAAACTGTCCATGTACAGGCTGCAGAATTTTCTGGAAGTTGTAGACTTGACATATGCAGTGAGCAGATGACAGCTCCCAGCAGCTCCCTGCCAGGTCTTGCAGAGAACAGCAGGTTCCTGCCTGCGATGCACTCCCACTGCTGCAGGCAGGGATGGGACATCAACCACCCTGACCCTCTAAGAGGGAAACTGCCTCAACTTCAACTGCATTCTGTCCACTACAAAATAACAACAGAAGTTACGGTTCTCTGTATGCTCTGCAATACAAGGGTTCAAAGGGTAGAAACACCCGCCTTTATAGTGGGGGTGATAACTCAGCATCTTCCAAAAAGGAAGCTTGAGCAGGAGGGTGAGTTGTCCCCTGGATGTGCTCTGCAGAAGGCTGAGCTCCACATTGAGGCAGAGCAATGGGGCTCCTTTCAGGCATTTTTCAACTAATCAGATCCTACTCTGCCCCTTGGGGTTTCACCTGCCACCCCCACAGACGTCAGGCACTGCCTGAAGCTGGGACTCCATTCAGGTAAAGCTTGCAGGCAGAAAATGCAAGAGGTGAATCCTAAGGTGAGGATGCTTACAGCAGTGTTTGTTGTGGAGCATCAGTCTTCTGAAATTTGGTCCTTCCTAGAGAAGTTCTCCGCCTCTGCAACTAGTGTCATATTCAAATAAATGTTCATGTTAACAGACAGAGTGGTGACTCCTGCTGTTTAGCAATGATGGGAACACTATCTGTGTCAAGTGTATTCTGCAACACTTTCTTCTTGCTCACTTCTTAAAATGCTTCTCTGTTTTGAAGACTACTCAATAACACTGCCAAGTGCTTTAGCAGAGGGGTTTCAGGGAGCTAGATTATTTATCATGGTGTGCCTGGATGGGTCGAAGCTGTTCTGTCACTGTTCCCAGAAGAATGTGCTGAGTTGCGTGAAGTACAAGTGAGACATCAATCTATTATATGCTATCACTGAACTTACCTCCCACATCATCCGATTTAGTCACACTGTTAGGTATTTGTTTTACAACACTTTAACAAAAGTGCAAAAAGAAGGTATGGATGTGAACTGCTTCTTAGAGAGTCTGAAAAATTCAAAGAACTGTGTATTTTGGTGTAAACATTTTTGTGGCATACTCCGGAGAGCCTTTCGGTTTCCATTTCAGTCGCTCCCTGGAGGAAGGAAACTTTAATATACTCAAAAATATCCATATTTTTTTTTTTTTCTTCTTTGCAATGTCACCTTATTGCTGGTCAACTTATAGCTAGTTGTCTTTGGTTGTACTCTGTTTTGACCCATTTCTATTAGCTTCATTACCTAATATCCATAATATTTTATTTCAATCATCCATTATTTAACTGGAGCAATCAAGAGTCTCCTCAAGAATGTTTTGCTTAACAATTTGACTGCTGGAGCAAAAAAAGCCTCAGTGTAATCAATTGATCCTATTGGGAATGGGTTTTACTAAGTGTGGACTGTAAAGAAATACAGCCAGTTCTTGTGATCTGCACTGTCCTCATCCCAGTGTTTTATCTGAGTAGCGCCCTTATAGTGGCTAGTCACTCCTGTAAGCTACTGGTTTGCAGGTGGGGAAAGGAGATGTTAACATTGACAAAGTTTAGAAACAGAAATTGTAATGTGATTTCTGGATCTAAATAACTGACTGAAGTACCTTTGACAGGTGTAAAACTTAGAGAAACTGCATTTTGGAAGCTTAACTAAGAACTAAGTCACTTGAATTATATAATTAGACTTTCAGAAAAGTGATGTTGGTTCAGGTTTTTGTTTATTCCTGAAGGTGGGGATGCCTTGTTATATTTGGTGCAGCAGTATTTGTTTCACTGACATGGCAAGACATGGAGCATTAGTCACAAAGACCAGAGGTTACTTCATTACATTGAAGTGATTACCTCATAAATTACAAAAAAGAAAAAAGAAAAAAAAAAAAAAAAACCCAAACCACAAACAAAACCAACAAAACAAAAAACAAACACCACCACCAAAAAAAAAAGCAAAAAAAAAAAAAAACAACAACAAAAAAACCAATTTAGATTAAGCCCTTGCATATACTATACCTGTTCAACATTAAGGTCTCCACTGACACTTTCTACTGCATGATTAAAAAAAAAAAATCTTTAGAGATTCTTAAGTTTCTTTAGAAATTTAATAACAATGTCTGAAAATTCTTGTGCAGTCTCAACTGTCATATAAGGTCAGCTTGCTGGATACTGAAGTTAAAAATGTGTGAATTCTTCATATATATTTCTGTGTTTCATTCTTTTTATTTTCTACACTCTCATAGAGTAACCATTTATCATATGCCAGAACTCGAATGTTTCTCTGCTTGGCTTTGTGATTGTATTCAGCATCACTAATAAGCCACTCTAATTCTATCTGTTTCTATTGCTTCTGCTTTCTGTTTAGATTTCCTTCATTGACTCTCAAGTGACGCACTGCAGCTATCACCTGATCCTAACACTCTCTTTAATCCACTTATCTTACATGGAGCAGGCTTAAAACTCTGTTCAGGACAAGGCTAGTCAGAAGCTGATTTTTGCCAAAGTACATGAAGCCATACTTAAGAAGCAAAATTTTCAAGGCATACCGTTGCACATGGATGACTGCAAAAGTTTTGTTCCATGTGTCATACATATTACTGATGTTATTCTGGCACTGTGATTCTCCTTGTGTCTGGATGCAAAATGCCAAGAGATGTGATGTGCTTCTGGAGATGTCTTTGCACTGGTGTCTGCGTCCTTCTTGCAAGTCACAAAGCCTGCCCTGAGTGCTCTTTCTTTTTTTTTTTTTTTTTTTTTTTTTCTTTTCCTTCCACTGACAAGGTTCTCACTAACAGTTATTTCCTGTAGCAGATGTGAGCTGTAGTAATGTGATCTATTGCTCAGTTTTTCCATGTGTGTTTTTCACAGGAGGAAAGAGCTGAGTGATGGTCTGACCTACAAAGTCCTATACCATGCGGATACCATCCCTGATTGTAGAGAGCCATGGGTAGCTAGAGGCTCTGTTGGTATCCCCCTCAAATATATCATGTAGCTCCTGGAAATGCTGGCATGTAAGCGGAGATGCCTTGGAAATCTGGCTTCTTTCCATGTCACAGCATTAAGCAAGCATCAGGCTTTGAAACTTGTACCACCAAGGTGTGTCAGCTCCTGTAGAAACTAGCCTGTGATAGCAACCGTCCTGTGTTGCTTCCTGGATAGTCTTTTCTCATCCATATCTTGCATGTAATTGTGGTTCTGGTCCATGGCAGTCATCAGCTGTCACCTCTTTGTCCCCCTGCCATGAATAGGTGCTGAGCAGTATTAATGGGGGAGCTGTTTTGTAGCTTTCCAAAGAGGAGTTAGAGCAGATGGGCATACCCACAGGGCTGTACTGGGGAGGTGGGAGTAAAAATTGCGTGTAAAGCTATAAAACCTGCTGTGATACACTTGGAAAGCTGGAATGGGCTGAGGAGAACTAGATGTCCAAGTTTTTCTGTGCTCCAGAGTGAAGCTTGCCTTTGAACCGATGCACGGAATGCAAGTAAGAGTTAGCAACCTGCCTCAAAACAGGTAACTTAAACTGACAGTATAGTTTTATCTTCTGAAGTTATTAAGGTGTATTTTTTTACTAAGCCTTTTACATCTCCTTCCAACCCCCAGTATAACTCTTTATAAGTGCTATTAAGTAATTCAGTAAACTTGGCACTGTGGCTATGATTTTCAGTAGGCTAGGAATTAACATCCTCTATTATTGCTTCCAGTTATTGAGAAATATAGATGTGAACCGACTTGTTAGTCAAAGACTTCAATCAAAGAAAGAGGTAAATTTGTAATTTTCTCATGTAGCTTTCAGTAAATCTTCAATTTGTCATGTTCATCATTTGTGTTAATGTTTGTCATCCAAATGACTAAGAATACATGGCAATGAATTAATCAAAAATAATTCCTATAAATGCTTCTAGGAATGTTGAGGGGGTAGATGACGGAATCATGTTGGGGGCAGTCCTACTTTAAAGTGAAATATTTGAGAACAAGATTAGTTTTGTTTTGTTTTAATCTTCTAAGGTAATAGATTGACAAAATAAGGTAACTACCATAATAAAAGAAGAAGAAGAAAAGGAGAAAAAAAGAAAAAAGTCCAGGAGATTAACTGTATGGTGAAACAGGTATTTGAACATCTGAGTGACTCTTATGGTGTGTGCATGTCTTGTGCTGCTCTCTGGGACTTCATTCTGTAGTCTTCACAAGTATGAAAGCATTAGTACGTAAGGTCAAAACTGGTTGTCAGACCAAAGGTCCGCACTGGCTCACATCTTGTTTCCAAGTGCAGCCAGCAGCAGCAGCATGTAGGGTAGAAATGAGGACCAGGACAAGCACGCAGTGATACTTCAGCAATATAGTCATCAAAGGGGTTGGTAGCACCAGGTCTTTTCAAGCCAGAGATAGCAACTTTGTGGCATTATCCATACTTTGGAGTTAGGGACATGTAAAGGTCGATATATTTATTCTTAAATGTTTTATGTGTCTTCAAGGTCACATATGAGATAAGGTGCAGATAAATAGCATCTAAATTAGACCAGTGTCTATTAGTAAAACAATTCTTTTTCTCACTTTTCTTGCCTAATAATTACTTTATCCCTTGCTATGTCTTAATTTGCATCTCAGTAATATACATTAGTATTTCTGTTTCATAAAGCAAGTAAGTCAAAAGACCTGTGTTAAAGAGACACTCTAAATTTGAACTTTTAGAAGCAGTTACAAATAGTTCTGCATCTACCACAAAGAGTGGGGTTTTTTTTCATACTTCAGCGTAAGATGGAATATTTTTCAGTAGAAAAATAAAGGGATGCTTCAACACTGGTAACTCATTTCACTAATGGCAGTAGTCAGTCAGTGGATTACTACCCTAGTTTAAAGATCTACCAGTCTTGCTGAAGAACTGAGGCTGTAGAATATAAGGTCCTTTCTTTTCTCTTCACAAAGCTGTTTCTGCCTTATTTCAAGCTAAATGAAAACAGCTGCATATCTTATAAATTATGCATTCAGAGAGGACTCTGATATTACACTCTTCAAAACACAGTTAATTTTAATCTTTCCCATGCAATTTTTGTGACAAAAAAGATTGATGGTGCTTTGCTTCCTCCTCTTTTTGCTGTAATTTTAACAGTGAAATATCAGAGTATGTTAAGTAGTCTATTAGACATCTGATTTTAAGGTAAGTAATTCTTATACTGACTATGACCAGAGAAGATGTAGCCCAGCTATTCCACATTCAATATTTCATGAAGCAAATCCAAAATATAATGTGACAGATATATGTATAAGAACAAAAAAAGGGAACACGGACATACTGCCATGCTACGTTTCTCTCTTTCAATGGGAGATCTTCAAGCATCTGTCCTTTCTTGCAATGTAGTTAGTAAGGCAGTGACAGCTTAATTTAGACATTTCTTTAGTGATATTTGTAAAGCCCTTCTTATTTGGAACTATGCTGATTAACTCTAGAGCAGAGGTAACGTGCTCAACACCAGAGTGCTTAGAGGCTGAAGTGTATGGTAGAAAGCATGTAACCAAGAGCCATCACAGCAGCAGATCCTCAGCATTCGAGCGACATTCTCAAAAATAATATTAATAAATGAAGTGGAAAAATGCTTGAACAGCAGCTGTTGTTAACAGGTTATTCCCACTTCCCATTTTTCTAAATGCAGTGCTCGTTAATGCAACAAGATCATTTGTTCAAGTTCCTCGGCAGAAGATACATATTCTTTCCACTTTTGCCTTCACCTGAATTTGAGAGTAGCAGCAGCAAAATCTCTCTGTTGTAACTAGTAACCTTAGAGATCTGCAAATCCTTTTTCTCCTAGTACCTGCTCTGCCATTACCACAAAACCAAGAAGTTTTTTGCTATGGAGATGACAGCAAAATCCTTGGCATGGCAAAACATATGTGATGTTTATGTTATTGAGAAGTCTTGACCTGTCTCTGAATCCTGGTATCTGCTAATACAAATTAATAATATGTTTCTGTCATGGTCTGTGAAACTTCTCTGGATTTCAAGAACATTCCTGCTCAAACCTGCAAAACAAATGAGTTGTGAAAGGTATTCTCAAAATTGAAATTTTATGCTAACAAGGGAAAGTGTTTCATCCTCTTTATGTTACCTTTCAAAAAAGAAAGTCTTGTTTGCACTGCTTTCCAGCTTAAGGAATAAGATTCCTTAATTCAGAAACAAACAGCAGTTGATTCACAATAGGGATTGAGAGAGCCCTAAAACCTTTTGCTTTGCTTCATATTGGCTGGCAGTGGAGCCCCAAGAAGTCTCACAACTGGGTGACTCATAGATGACTGCTGTCTGTAACTACCTGCTGGGAAAATCAACTAGAAAGCGTGCTTTAAGCAGCTGTACCACAATTCCAGAGAAATGCAAAAATGAGATAGGAGATGCTTTTCACTCTTTAGAAAGATGTACAAGGGACATTTCCAGCTCTTGAAATCCTGCAAATGTTCCTTAGGCACAAGAATTGCAAAGCATTAGAAAAAGGCACTTTTAATTCAGTACACATCTTTTAAGCCAGATGTATGGTTCTAAACTATAATTTTACTTCCACTGTTATTAAATGCAATAATACTCTAATGATAAAGCAAAAACTCAGCTCAAATCTTAAGGATGTTTTTGCAAAATAAAACCTTGCTGTTCTGTCTTCCTTCTACTGTGAGATTTGGACAATTGTTTCTCTCCATAAATCTTGTAAATTTTGTAAAATTACTTCTAATCATTGGAGTTTTCAGCTCTTTTCTCTAGATTGATAATCTCAAATTTTTCTGTATGATAAGGGAGATGCTTACATTAAAGCCAGATTTAAAATCTTTAATTGGACAAGGTTAAAAGGATCAATGAAATGGTTATAGCCCTACAGTATTTTAGCTGTTTTTCATAATGTTCAGGATTTCTGATCTAGATGTTATTTTTAATTTAAAATGAGGTAGATCTATAAAACATATCTTTCCTACACATTATTGTAATTATGGGAAATGTTCTCATGGAAAAATAAAATGTAAGTTTTCCCATCTTTATAAAAAGGTAGGAAGAAATATCTTTTCAGTGTTACATATTACTGAATTTTCCTCTTCAATATACAAAACCTTTTAAAGAGAAAAGACAAGACATGCTGATACTGGCTGTGAAAGCTGGTTGCCTAAAGTCTATGTAAGATCATCTCTTTATTGTGCAGCTGTACATTGTTAGTTATCTAAATATAAGTACCAAGCTTCTAAACAAGAGACCTGAAATGTCTTGTTGCAGCACGATAGTGCACATACATTTAGCTGGACTCAGTGTATAGCTGGAAAGCTCTTTTGATATTTTGTGTCCAATTTCTACTTCCACACAAGAAAACTATTGCAAATTGACCTTAATGTCCGCTGGTCTTTGGCTTTGTATTTCTAAATGGGGTTTAAAGTGATGAGAGGATTGTAGACTTATTTTACTTCAACTTTTAATTCCCTTATGTTAGAAAAGCTGGGATTTGCTGACAGGTGATGGTCTTCAGCATGTGACTAATATATTTTAGGTTACTTAATACATGTGATAGTGTTGAGTGACCTGAGGGAAATCGGCAAGCTGATTGTAAGAAGCAAATACTGAACTAGAACCACGTTACACTGATGCTAATGCCTGTGGTGTCTGGTTACGTACAGAGAAGTCTTGCAAAAAAGAAATGTAAATTACATGCATATTAAAAGGCTTCGACCTTGCACATCACTAGGAGCATTTTTCCAATTCAGTTCTGTGAATGAGTACATGGAGACAAAATGAACTGGTAGGGATGTTAAGCAGTATACTGTTAAAAGCTGGTGAGAAGATAGGAAACAAAATATAAGTTCTTTGTACAATTCAGAAGGAGGTCCAAAACAGCTCCATTTACCTCTCTGAGCTAAGCAGAGGCCATGGTGAGCTGAGGGAGAGCTCTTCACTCCTCACTTTCTGGGGTTTACATGTGTCCGTTCTGGCTTGCAGGTAGGCAGTGCCAATCATGTACCTACTGTATGCTTTTCACTGCAGGTGACTAAAAAGTTTTTATTTCTGAAAGGGCTGAACAAAGCTAGGTCACTTCCAGGGCTGCTGTTGGTAGCAGTGCTATCGTGGGTTTGGTCTGGAGTTGCTATGCTTTTAAAAACCCATTTTTGCAGTTGCAGTTCAAAGATGCGTCAGCAATTGGTATACCTCTGGAAATATGGTCACAAGTAAAATGCTTTAATTTTGAAGATGTTATCTGGGAGTATCTTGGAGGAAGGTTGACTTCAAAATGTCCTGTGCTGTTAAGGATACTTTTTTCCAAAACAAATTATTTTTGTGTAAAGAAAAATACTTCATTATTATATGACGTGAGCAGATAAAGATGTGGTAAATCATATTTTGATGGCTAAAGTAGAATTATTAGTGGTAGACTGCCTATTTTTAATTCAGAATGAAATTTTTATTCCTTTTTCATGACTGGGATTTATGTATAAAATCATTCTATACTATTGGATCAGGAGAAGCATCTTGGAATAGGTTTGGTTTTTTTTTCAGTTGAGAAACCTTTGTTGGAGATACAAGTTAATGAAATGTCTTTTCATCAGGCCTGAGAACATGTAAGATTTAGCCTAATCACATGTTACTTTCTGTGATGCATCTTAGTAAATAATTCCTTCATGTCTATAAGACTTCCATCTTATTTCTTTCAATATTTATTTGTTGCATCATTTCCTATGAAATGTACTTTAATATGTAATATTTTATTTCAAATGGCACTTCAAAGGTTTTCAATAATTATAAACATTAAAAAGTACTTTTAAATGACTGAACTAGTTTTATTATAGCGTTGTTGTGCTCCACTTTGCAGTTTTCAAGTCCACCTGTCCTGTGTACAATAAACGTTTGACGTCTCGTGTTTGTGTAATATCCACGTACCACTTTTATACCATCTGCGAGCATTACAGAATAATAAGCAGTGAGTTTTTAAAGCCACCCACTGTAGCTCAAGCTTGATGGCTTAATATTTTCCTAAAAGCTGTAGCTCTCACGAACGTTGGCAATATGTTACTGTATGCTGTGGCCTTTGGGCACTGTGTCCTATGCTGAAAATAGCTTCCTAAAATCTTGCAGTGCACTGGCACGTGACTAGGCAGCATGGTGGAAGCAGCTGCTTGGATATGGTAGTGTGTCATAGCAGCTGCTGTGCAGGCACAACCCAAAATGTGCTGTATATCAGCAGATAAAACTTCTGTATTTTTAAACTGTTTCTGACAAGGGTCGTTGTGAATAGAACTAGCTTGTTTGGGTCTAAACCCTATTCTTCTCCAGCAGACCTCTCTACAAGACCTCTCTACAAGACACGTTGTCTTTGCTGAATGCTTGAGTTAAAAGGAATCTCCCCTGATTTCATAATATTTGAAAAGTAGCTCTAGGAAGAGTTTGGAGACATATTTCTCAGTTATCTTCACTTCTACTATTTCTATTAATTTTTGAAAAAGTACTGATACATAACATCTCATCTTTCAGAGCAAAATTTTTATCTACATTATGAGGCTTATGCAAGAGATGGACGATGTCTGCTCGAGTAGAAGGACAGCAGAAATGATGGAATGAACAGTGTTTCTTTGCTGCAACACACTAAAATGAATTTTCAGGCTGAATAACACTCATTTTGAAATGCATGTTTTTTCCCCATGCAGTTTTTCATCAATGAGTTTACTGCGTTTTCGGTGCAAATTTGTCTCCTCACAGGGTATTAACTGTACAGATGAGTGACCCAATGATATCTACGTGAGGGAGAAGACAGACCTCTATTTTATGTAGTAAAACCATAGTCCTATTGTTAAAGGAAAGGCACCTTTTCTTAGATAATTCCTTTACCATACATGAGGCAAAGGTGAATAAACATCTCTTGTTTTGCTTTCTGACATGACACTGCATACGGTCATAAGCAGTATCATGTCTTTTTCTGAGTGATAAGCAAAACTAGAGCAAGAGGAGTTTAACAGCAAGCTGAACTTGCTTGTATGCCCCACCACTCATAGTAATCCCACTTTTCTCACTGTTAGAGGGCGATTGTTTTGTGATGCAAATCCATTCCTTTTGCAGCTAGCTCTTTCACCAAAACATTTTTCTTTGTTCTGTTGTTATGAATTCTAATAAAATTCTATTATTTGAATAATTTGAAGTCTGGTTTTCTAGCTATCTTTACTTTCCATTTCAGCTTCTTCAGTCTGGGAACTAAAATCAGAAAATCTCTGATGATGTGTGTTAGCAAAGCATCTATACTCCCCTGTATAAAACTAGTACTGGTAAATACTAGTAAAACTCCCTGATTCCTCTCTCTACTAATCACATCTCTAACGTTTCCTGTCCACAAGGAGATGATTTACATCCAGCATTGCTGACATTTATTTTAGATGAAAAAGAACCTAAAACATCTGTGGGTCTGAAGGCATAGTGTTTCCTTACCCCTTGTAAGAGCCTGAAGTTTTTAATCTGAGTAAGGAAATGAGGGAAGCTGCACGTAAAGTGGGAATCAGAAAACAGAGCAAATTGCACACCCTTCGCTTCCCTTTCTATTTTTCTCCATTTCTACTGATGTTGCTTTCTCTACTTCTAGTTTCTCCCCAGTGTGCCTCTTTTCCTCTTCATTCTTTCCTCTTAAATATAACTTCATGAAAACTTTTTAAATGCACACAGGATATCATCTAGAAAAAGCAGATATTTCCCTCAGGATATATCTAGAGGAAGTAGAGAAGTGTAGAGACTTGTTCATTCTGATTCCACTTGAAGCCAGGAGATGCCCGAATAAGCTATTTAGAAGTAAGGATCAGCTTGCTAGGAGAGGTGCAACCAACATTTTTCTTAATGTTGTATGTATACAATAGCACAGAAGAAATCCAACAGTGCATGAATTTTTTTTTTAAATGAAATTTAAAAATAGCAATGCTATTTATCAGTCAAGATATTGCTTGAGAGTCCTAATTATTCACAGTTTAAAAAAAATGCAATTTGTTTAATTTTTTTCTGTTTTACATACCTGAGAAGCAACTCTCATGGAGTAGGAAAAGAAGTCTCAAGATGAGCATTATCACTTTCTGGTTTTTAGGAGTTGTTGTCTTGACGCTCCTTATTTTGATATTTTAGTGACATTGACGTAAGGTCTTATTTGAAATAATGGGAGTGGTCATTTTGTAATACTTTCAAGGTTTTTTTTTTAATTGTAATTTTGTAAGCTAGTTCTGTGTCTTGAAAAAGTACCAAGTCATAATTCTTGGTGGGTTTTGTCTGAAATTGCGTATCCAGAGGCACAATTGGTATTTTAGATGTAAGGTGACTGACGTGGTACAGTGGAGCAATGTTGGACAATGTATATTTTGAATAGGATTTATAAAAGCCTGACAAAGAGATTTATAATATATATCTGAAACTCAACAAATGATTCCTCCCCTTGGGCCCAGTGTAATCTGCAGTGCCGCCATTGTGTTAGTCAGAATTACTCACAGTAATACCTCTAGCAAATGAATTTCCTGATGCTGCTGCAGTCTGGGTTCTGTGGATAACTGGCATTTTGTTTTGTTTGCAAAACCTTGGGTCGTTTAAGATGGTCCCTGAAATTTTAATAGGCAGTTGAACAGTGGTCATAGAATAATATTTACAAATTCAGCAAGTAAACATCCTCTCTCTAATTACAGTTGATCTGCTTCTGCATCACAGCTTAATATCCACTGGCACCATGAGTGGAAAGCAAAAAGCCTGTCACCATAACAGATAGGGTGCTGTATGCCCCCTGAGACTTGCTTCAAAGTCACATTTTGTTTTTGCACTTGTTAGCATCTGTTTAACAATAATGATGAATACATTTGTTGTTTAGTACTATCAGACATAGTTCTTTCTTATTCTGTTTAGAATTTTTTTTGCTTTGTCTAGAAAATAGTCTTTTACTTGAAAATTTTCAATAGCTTTCAAAAAATGTTTGCAATATTCACTGTATCCTTATACAAACTATGTTTGATGTGAAAGCGATGGATTTCAAGAGACCATAACTTGATGTTAACCACAAGGTCAGTTTTACTAGATAACATGATATTGGTGATTATGGTGCTCACAGGAAGATTTACCTGAGAACAAAGAGCAGTTATATGAAACGCCCTGTGCCCATTTCATTACTAGTTCGGCCTCATACTTTTATTACAGTTCTGCCTACGCTGTCAGGAACAGTGTATTTTTGTCTTTGCTGGATACGTAATTGGTTTTTTCTTTCAGTTCTTATCTTTGCCCAAATTTCCAGTGCATGCATTTAAAGTAATGCTCAAAAAACTGAGCAATTGGACGTTGTCTTTGTTCAAATTATGGAATATGAAAAAGATACAAGTTCTCACTTTTAAAACATGTAGAGGGGAATCCTTCTAACTTCTTCCTACTGCTTTCTCTTTCTACAGGGTTTTTTTAATCATATAGAATTTAGCGCATTTGCAATTTATCTTGTTTTGTTGGTTGCATCCTGATTTCTAAACTTTTTGGCCCAAACATGGCATGACGCTGAAAGCCTCTCTACAGTCTTTAGCACCAAAACAGAGGTTGTTCTGTGGCATGTGTGACAAGAGTACCCTGTTCTTTTGAGCAGAAAAGTTGGTTCTCTCTCCATGATTTTATTAAATTCCAGGTGATGCCATTGTGCATTGTAAAGATCTATAGTAACGGGTGATCATAGATTTCTTTGAGTAATCTTATTTTCCAGATGGGATTAGAAACCGAGGGTGGTGCATGGAAGACTATTTTTTTGAGAAAGAAAACGTATCTATCGGAAACTATTTCAGGTCTGTTGTGTTGCTGCTCTGTCAGGGTTGCTGTCAATAAAATGCAGAAGAAATTACTACAAACTACTTCCTGAAAGAATTTTTCCTTCCTCACTTTGCACTAAGGGCTTTTTTAAAGTAATAAATTCAGAATAAAATGGCTTTGTGCGTTCTGATGCAAGATTTATCACAAAATGCGTATTACATAGCTTGGTATTCTTAGTAGTAGTACCATGTAGTACAGGAATGCAGAAAGAAACTGTCTAAGGAGAGCTAGTCAAAAACCACTCTGCTATTATTGTTACTGACACATGATAATGTAATATAGTAGAATGGAAAATTATCTTTAATATTTATAGTATTTAAAAATTATTAGCAACCGCTAAATATTTGTGATCGAAACGTTTAGTCTTCCAGATCTAATTGTGCTGCAATGAAATGCTTTGACACTCAATTTCTGCACTACAAGCTGTAAGGTAATATGGAAATACCTAAAGCAAGTTTAATTTCTAGTAATCTAATTGCGGCAGTGTAGCGGTTCAGCACAGGCTGTTTCTCCACCAAAGGAGTTCTTATTTCAATATGAATCCAAGCTGTGATCTATGAGGATTGCCTGTAGAGTAGATTAAATTTCAGCCAGAAATTTTAGAAAATAGTAGAAGTGCTGCATTTTTACTCTAGAAATAAGAAGACTTGGCGTTGTTGGACTCTCAGTAAAGCTAAAGAGCTGGAGGAATTTTCTGAATAGTCCTCTCTTACCTAGGACGTATAATTTTGTTTATGATGTATCATCTCGCTGAAAAGCTCAATTGCTTTTATTTGGCGAGACTTACTGAGCTGGCCAATAAGTTGTATGCCAAGTTTCATGTGTAAGAGCAATAGAGGAGAGCTATCCATCCTGTACGCGTGGTGTGGTTTTCCATACTACTGCCATTAAACTTATTCAATAGTTTTCCAAAGGCAAGTGGAGACAGATTTTATTACAGGTTATTATAGCTCTTTTGGATATAAGGTTAGAAAAAGAAGCTGCTGAAGCTGCAGCAGCGGAATTATAGCTTACTTAAGAAAATCTAGGTTTCAGGGCAAAAAAAATTAACATAATTAGACTCTGCAAAGTGAAGCCTGGCATAAATGTCTAGATTGCCAGCATAGATATAACGTGAAGAACCAGTTTCTATCTGGAGCCAGTTGAAAAAGGAATCTTTGGGGGGATGTTTTGGCCCTAATATCAGGGTTTTCTCAGCTGAAATCATCAAGGACAACTCTAAAAATGATAGTGGTTCTTCCATGTAGCAGAGTGTGTGAATCATACCCTCAGGCTTCTTAGAGTACTCTGTTATCAAATGCTTAAACCAGAGGGAAGGGTCTCTAAGGCACTGCCGCATGCGAATAAGGGTGCTAAAAGCTGGGCATGTTTTAAAGGTATAAGATGCTACGTTTCTTACATCAGAGTTGAATTTCTACACCGAAAATAATAAGAACAAAAAATTCAAAGGGTGACAGTTGGATGTTCCTGGTGGTTTCACTGGTTATAAATACTGTTTTGGAAAATCTTGTTGGGGACAGGAGTTGAGGAATCCTAAAATGAATTATTCCACCTCTATAACCTACATAGTATTTGTTTTGGTCTTTCCTGGAGAAATCAATGTATAAAATGGGGGGAGGGGGGCAGAATTGTGGGGAGGAAATGGAGGATAGAAATTAATTTGAGACATAGATGAAGCTGGTTGACCCAATGGAATAAATAAGTAAGCAGTAAGTAAAATGCTTAGATCAGCTTTTTAGAGCTCATTACTTGCCTAAAGACACTCGAGCACTCTGAAAATCCCCTTAGTTACTTGTCTGCGTCTTTAGGCAGCTAATGAGCCCTGCAAAGTCAATGCTTTTCCTGTGCATCCTTCTAAGAGCAATACCATAATAGTCAGCACATGTAAAGTGCACGTGGAAAGTATGATGGGAGATGTTTCAAAGGAAATTTGTCCAGAATGAGTTGTGATCGGGTATAATTCTGAACGAGCAACCCTGGTATGATGTATTCTACTCAAGACCTTATTTAAGACAATGTTTTAGTGATAGAAATTTGTTTTAGTATGATAATGAGAAGCATTGTACCATTCATAACGTCAGAAGTAAATGCTTGTTAAAACCACGTTTAGTAAATAGTTAAATAATGTTTGACTCTTACGTGATCCTTTTAGAAAAATGGTGAGAATACAAACTGCTACTTGCTGCCCATAAATTCCTGCTGTCACAAATTTATGTAGCTGCTCTGTAGCATTCTCAGTCTTGCACCTCAGCATCCCTAATGCTCAAATTTATTCCTAATAAAGTAATTTTTTCCCACTGAATTTGCGTTCTGCAGTAAGATTATCTGATACTTTTAGCATGCTTTATACCTACATACTTGACAGAATTATCTGCTTTTAATTCATCCCTCTGACACTTTCAGTATTATAATTAATATTTTAAAAACCTACACAGGCCTTGAATACTGCCTAGAATAGCAAAACTTGTCGTGTTCAATAGAAAAAAAAACATAAAAATACCCACAGAAGAACTTCTTCTATTACAACATAAACCAGAAATATTCGTCTACAAATATGCTGTGACTGTTTCCAGAAAGAAAATAAACTATGCTAGTTATAGGTGTTATTGCTCCCAGCTTCTACTTTTCTGGCTTCTAGCCCGTTTAGGGAACAGCAGAAATGTGTGGAGTATTCTGGCACAATGGATATTTTTTTGCTACCTCCATGTTAGGAGATACAAAACATTACTGAATTGAATGTGCTGCTACAGTACAAGTGAGGAGGAGAAATAATGCAAATCAGGAATGCAGCAGCAAGCCTAGGTTACTATGTAGGGTTTGTGTTGCTGGTCAATG
Organism: Platalea leucorodia; assembly: GCF_965183815.1. Classification (NCBI taxonomy): domain Eukaryota; kingdom Metazoa; phylum Chordata; class Aves; order Pelecaniformes; family Threskiornithidae; genus Platalea; species Platalea leucorodia. The sequence goes on along the minus strand of NC_138826.1, from coordinate 19,948,609 downwards.
ACTGCAAGTACCCCAACCAAAACTGGCAACGGTTAAGTGTCATTTAGTCAGTTAGTTTTCTGATGTTTGGTCTTTTCCAGAGCGTTTGGCAAATGGTTGATGTCTATGCATTACTCATTCAGTAAGGTTCATAAGATCCAGACACACCAAAGCTCCTTGAATTCTCATTCAAAGATTTAAGAAGAAAGCAGAACTGTCTAGTAAGGAGCTTTTTCATTTGCATTTTTTTGGCTATATTAGTTTTGAAACTACTTTCTATTCCACTTTCTATTTGTTATTATTTCCAAAGTCTCAGGTTGGGTCCAATCCTCAGCTCAGCAAATACCAGTCATGGCACTTGACATTTCTCAAAATAGCTTCTGTTAAGATGTAGACTCCTAATGTTCTCATTCAGCAAAGCTACCTTTCTGCTGCCCTGATGCCCATCTCCATAGCAGAGCAGCCAAGGTTCAAATGATTCAACCATTTAACCTCAGTTTAATGATGGAGACTTCAGTACAGTTTGCTGCACAACCATAGTTTAATAAAGTGTTTCTGCAGACTTTCACCTTAGCTACAGTACTAAGCTTTTGCCAGGCAGCACTCTCAACTTCTTGGAAAGACACAGACAGAAATGAAGCACAAAAATATCTGAAATGAGCCAAAGAAACAATTTTTAAGGGTTATTGGACAGGATGCTCAGCCAACATAATAGGCTTTCTGATTTGTGTTTACTGGTGTTTTAGAGTCTGCCGAGACTATTTCTGCCCCGATTTTAACTTGCAAAATGAAGTAAATTTGAGCTGGAACAGATTTTTAATTGTGCTGATACAGGCTTTCATTTATCCAGTTGACTAACAAAATATGATACATCTCATAGGTGGCATATTCTTGTGTCATTCAACTTAAGTTTTACTTTTTATCTTATTTCACCTTTTTCCTTGTAACTTTATTTCTTTGGTTTTTCTCTTGGCTTATCATTCTTCTCTCTCCCATGCATGTAGTTACTTTGTTCCACCACCTGTATTTGTTGTTCAACTACCAAAACATAGCTGAAGAATACAAGTAAATAGGATTTTCAGAAATAGTTTATTCCTTTAACTTGGGTCTTGGGTTTTTTGGTTTTGTTTTGTGCCCCCCCCCCCCTTTTTTTTTTTTTTGGAACTGGTTAAGAAATAATAAAAAGAAGTATTTAAAATGTGCTATCGTTAGAGCTATTTACAAAAGATTACGCTGCCTTCGTGCTTCCTGACACTTGTATGAACATCAGTTTCATTTTTGCTTCCGTGTTATGCTTTTAAATCTGGATTTAATAGGACTCATTTTATCATTTCCTCCCTCCTTTCGTGTGGCTGCTGTCCAGATAACGCTCTCTACTTGCCATGTTCCAACTCAGTTTATTTTCTGCTTCTATTTGCAGTCTTTCTAGGTCAAATTACTTTCTTCAGGGATAACCTTATCACCAGATTTTATTAACTTCTTGGATTTTCCTCATACTTACCCAACATTTCCCCATCTGTTAAAGTAAAACCTCACTAGAACTCTTCTCTGGATATTGCGAACATTAAGGTATATTGTTTATATTTTTAGCTCTTAGTTGCCTGTTAGTTTTTATTTTTGATCCAGTAGCATACATTTCTAAAGCAAAGAAACTTTATTTTAAGGGTGAGCTTTCATTATATGCTAGGAAAAATATGTATAGTAGCTGGAAACTGTTGGTAAAAGGTTAGAGAGATGCAAATTAGCACGTTAAACCACATCTGTGCTGCCCGTACGCTTAGCAATACTAGGGAATTGCCCTGTCTCTAACTTGGGGAAAAAAATAATCATAACAGCACTCTCATTCTTTAAGCCAGGGCAACAAACAACATTTTACTAGTTCTCCACCTTTATGCCTGATGGATGCTTTTAGGCCGTTTCTGCTTCCTTTGCAGCTTTTCATATCACCAGAGTAGTATCAAAGGGATGGGACACAGCAGGGAATTGTTCCTGCTATATCAAGGGCTTGACTGCAATTTAGATAGATTTACCTTATTTGTCTCCCCTTCCCTCTACCTCCCCTGGTTCTCTAAAAAATTAGAAATTGGGTTGTTTAATGGATTTTTTTTTAGAAAATTGAGTTGATGGTCCCATCATCTTCAAATTATTTCAGTTTCTCTGAATGTTTCATTTGGTATTTTACTGAAATAAAGCAAGACTTCTTAACTGGTTAGTTTTTAAATTTTTTTTAAGCTGGTATTTTATTCATTTCTTTACCTTCAAGTACCTAATACATTTCTATTTTTCTGTGATTTTTGAAAAAATAAGTGTGTTAATATTAGTCGTGTAAATCAGTTCCTTTGTATGTTAAATGACTTCTCCAGACTTGGCTGCTTGCATAAACTGATGTTTAGCATCATCTTGTTTTTATCATTATTCTCATATTTCCTGTCTTCACCATTTCATTTATGACACTTACAAGATATTATACCAAAAGTTTTAAAAACTCAGTAGTGTTAACACGTTCATTATCATTTTCTCCTCCTTTATTATCAGAGACACACTTTCCCCATCTATTTTTCCCTAACTTTTTTTGGATCTCATTTTAAACCACTTAATCTTCAGGAATTTTTGAATCCTCTTGAAGGATTGCCCACCACTACCACCAAAGGTATATTCTTAGTCACTTTTTCTTTTTCCTACTTCTGGAATTTGCTAGCTATTTAATTCTCAAACCTTTTTTGAAGATGTGTCTTTTTTGAAGACACACATGTTGCTATTTCTTTCTTTCTTTTTTTTTGGAAGAACATTGGTAAGATTTGAACTATTTTATAGTTTCTTAAGTTTTCTTTCATTCAGCTAACATGTATTCCTCCTGTGTCATATTCCATACCTAATTGTGTCCTTTCTAAAATGTTCTCCTTTGAAATGAAATACCTCTTTGATTTAATGCCATAAGCATTAAACAACACTTTTGTTCATATTCTAAAACACAGACGTGCTTTGCACTCATCGCTTCGTGGGAAGTAAAACTTTATTCATAGAACCAGCGAACAGGCATTAGTTTTGATTGAGTCTAACTGCCCAGCTCTGTCAAGGCTGAAGTATTTCTAGACGTACCCAGGAATAAAGTGTTAGTTAAGTGGAAATGAGAATGCTAAAAGTTTAAGCCTCTACTGATTTTGATGGAAATAAAATTGGCATTTTCAGGTTTGCAATGTTGGAGTGGCGTGACTTAAATCCATCTTCTTGACAGTAAAACTTTTTGTGGCTTTATATCCTAGCTTCTGCTTGAAAAGGTGGCAGTTAAGCATTTAATTAGCATACACATTCTTGTGCTTTTCTGTGGTTTTGGGTGACTTTCAATGTAAAATGTAGCTGATACTTCTGGGTAAATGATCTTATTTTCAGAATTCCTCTTCGTTTTGCAAAACCATGGCTGTTTCCCTTTGTATGCACAACAGGATGTTAATTCTTTGACTGCATTTTGCACTGTCCTATGCTGGCTTTTTAATCTCCAGTTGAACTAGTTGGTCCCTTGATTTATTTATTCACTTAAACACTTAAGTGTTATTGAAGGATTTCAAGACTTTTCTATGGGGAGCTGGGAGACAACTGCTTTTTTAAATTGCAATAGTTGCCTCTCTTTGAATTTAAGGGTACAACAACCTGACTTTCAACTTGTAGCCTCCAGGGGTCAAATTGCATGCTTGATGTTACCTTCTTTGACAATTGCCATCTTAGACTGTAGAAATATTTTCTGCTTTATAAATGTGAGTTCTGGCAGATCTGTGACTTCAGATATTTCCATTTTGTTAGATAGGCAAGCAAATTATGTTCTTTTCAGGAATGTTTAAAATAAAATTCATGTATATGATTTCCAGTAGTTATCTTAGTTGGGTGACTAAAAGCTCAGTTCCCAAGTATACTCTATAAGGATTGGTATGATAGGAGCTGTTGAAAAAAAGATTTTAGTTAAGCGAACTTGGTCATTTAGGTCAGATGTCTGCAAGTACTGGATTGTTTCCTGAAGTTTTACATGCCTCACTGATACTAAGCCTATTCTACTGCATAAGATATTTTCTTGTTGATATTCAACTAAAACTTTCCTGATGCAAATTTAATTCCTACCCAAGTGAAGTTTCAGATATTTTTGACTCATTCCCAGTTTATGCAATATACTTCATATATATGCATCAATAAATATAGTCTGTCTTCTATAAACATTTTTTTTAGTGGTGATATACACTATAGTGAGAAAAAGCAGTATTTTCATATTTGAAAGCTAGTTGTGTTCATCATCTCTTCTTTCTTTTCAGTTCACAGGTAAAAGACTACCTAGTAAAATTTAAAAGAAAAAAAAAAAAACAATCCCCCACATTTTTTCTTAGTGTGGTTGCTGATGACATCTCTGACATCATTATTATGTATGTCAATAGCAGGAGAACAGCTGGTTTGTTTCATATCTAAAAATACCACTACTACATTACACAGCACATATGTCAGACTGTTACACTGAGAGGAAGTTTCTTGCTATGATGTTCAATGTTCTCTTTCCTGATTTAATAAAGCCTTTCCAAAGAGCACTTATTCTGCTGCTCTTTTATGGGAATAAGAGTCATCAGAACATCTACGGCTAAACTGTTCCATGCTGAACTCAGTGGAAATAATCCCATTAAAGTTAAGGGTAACAACTATTTCTCAGTTATCCTCAAAACTAATGTATTAACAAAAATTAAAGTTTTCTTAGGCTGTTCCTTAGTTCTTAAATGAATTTTGACCTTACAAGAAGGCTGTGCTGGTCCCTCTGAGACTATTGCATTTTCCAAGAACGCTTCCTACAGAAACAGCAAGGCCCCACTTCAGGCATGTCACTGTTTTATTGGATTTAGCTCCAAGCTCTTTAGAGAAAAGAATCAATTTAACAGTGGATTTTGAACAGGAAAAACTGTGGCCTATGTTATATGGGATATTGAACAAGATCTGTATGATCATTTTTCTAGCTTTAAAGTCTTTAGACCTATAGAATGTATTTAAATGCTTGTTACGACTTAAATAATGCTTAAGACTGCAATTTATCTCTGCTATGGGTGCCATGCAGAAAGTCATCATGTGACCTTATTTGCTAATGTTGCAGTATATAATAACAGTGAGCATAATAATAGTTCATTCACTGACATGGTTCATGCTCTCCAGGCATGACCCAGGCTTGTCAATGTGAATACTTTGTTGTACAGATGCGCAGCAAAAAGGAGCCATTCTCTGCCAAGTAATACCAGGAGAAAACGACACCTCTCTGTTCAGGTTTAAACGGTATTTCAGGATAACGTAGCATGTGGTCAACATCCGTGTTTTGCTGAAACACTTCACAGTAATAAAATATGAGAAATAATTAGTACAATAAAATTTCAAGTGTCTTAGGGCCAGTGATAGTTGGACAGATCTAAATCCAGGTAGTATTCAATTTAGCTAGGTAATTAAGGGGTGGAGTAATATGAAAGCCACAAAGAAAATTAAGCAAAGGTACTACAATATGAGTATGAGTAGGCTCCATGTTGCTAAGATAGAAAGTAATAAATATTTTAGACATTTCCTATAATGCTGAGATAATTAGTTTCTGACTGTCCAGTTTCAGACGCATGACCAAATAGTTAAGTTCTGATTTTGGTTGTCTCGTTTCCAGTTCAGTTGATTTCTCCCAGCTTTGGTTAAGGTATTGGTGTACTTAATTTTTGCTGTGCTAGTCATGCTGCATTAGAAAGAATTATGTTTTCTGCACCCAGAAATGCTCATTCTTCACCTGAGAAGAATGAGCAGTCATACAGCAAGTAGCTAGTACATTCTTGATATTTTCAATATTGGATGCTCTCCTAAGGTGACTTGGAAACATGGATTCTAAAATACTTTAAGCCAGCTCATAAAATGTTGTTAAGACAACAATACGCTCATGTTACTGCTAGGTTTTCAGGGAATTCTGCTCCAGTTGTGAATACTTTAAAATATATTAAGTGCCTCTGAAAAAAAAAGTGTACGACAATTCAATTAAGTGGAATACTGATTTCTAATTAGTATTTCATTAGAAATTGAATGCAGATTGGGAAAAGAGTGGCTTCCTTTACTAATTACAAAACAATGTTTGCTGCTTCCCATTAGCATGGTGGTTTGTAAACCCCTTGCACAGGAAAGCAATGAAATGCAATTGTATGTATCCCATGCAACATGTTTGGTTTATGCTATGAGTTATCTATTGTGATGTATATTTTTGATCATGTAAATGGTGGCCTTGTGTAGTTGCATATGTGTAAGAGCTGAGAGGAAAACAATCAGCAGTTAATGTACATTTATCTGCACTTAACTTAGGTGAACTGGGCTATTTGCTCTCAGACCTGCAGGGTTTTTCCCTGTGCGGATCTAGTGCTTGTGTAATGGCTCTAGTCCCATGCCAGCCTGGCCCTTAGAGCGATAGCTTTGCTCCAGAAGACACTATAGTACCTGAGAGCAGAAACATTTGCTTTGGTACAGACATACGGATCCAGCCTCAGTGAATTTGATGTGCCCAGTATGTTAAACCTGTAGCTGTTTCTGCCCAGCAAGCACAGGAGAAGGAATTTTGGAGGCTGCTCCTCACCATGCAGAGTACTCTGAGGATGTAGAGAAACTGGGTATCTGAGAACTGTGAATGTGTAGAAATTAATCTCTTTATGTCTCAGACTTGATACAACTATTGCACAGAAATGTAGCATGTCTGTTCATTTGGCAATGGGGATTTAACCCGGTGACTTTGGTATGTAAGCAATGCAAACGCTGTTTGGATTTCAGCCTAGTGAGTACCTTGTATCCATGAAGAAACCACAAGAATGATTAGAACAGTTAGTTTTCTAACCTGAACAGGTAATAAAAAACCTCTCAAAATTAGTTGCTGAGAAAGTCTTATATAGATGTCATAATCCATGAAAATTAGAAATTTTAGAGTACTGCTTGATTTTGTTACACTTGTTAAAACTCCCTGTTTTTAGTACGCCTCAAAGATTTATGTGCAAGAAACCTTCTTGCACATAGTCTGCAGAAGGTTTCTCTAGGAAAAGCTATTAAAAAAAATCTTAGTGGTCTTTTCATAGGAAAATATATTAAAAGACATTGTACAAAGCTCTTTTAAAAATATATATACGTAAAAGGTGAGAATGACTTTTGGACATATTTATTTAATTTAATTGTAGATAACATACAGTGAATAATAACTGCAGCAATGCATTCAGTCTTCCCGATGGTCTTTGAGGTTCTGACCCTTCAGTGAGCTTTGGATGTAAGGACTCTTGTAGCCAAGGGCAGCTGTGAAGAAGGTCAGGATCAAGGAGAAGCACAAAGCCTTCATGGGCTTATGGCTAAGATCCCGTGCCTCTTCAAGCCCAAGCATCCTGCTTGTTGTCACTTCTCTCTCAGCTCTAGCTCCCTTTGAGCTTCTGGTGTGGAGACAGCATTGGCAACAGAGGGCAATGAATTTATGAATATCAGTTATTGACTTGTAAAGGAGATCTAGCAAACCTGCTGGCACTTTCTTCTTGCCCTAATCTACCTCAGAAACGTTTCTAAGAGACAGAAGGTGAAGAAGGAAAACTTCATTGGCATACAGTCTTCAGATTTACTGTGGCCAGAAATTACACCAGAGCAACCACAGACATCCCCTTTCTTCCTAAGGATGTGTTTTGCCTTGCAGCTGATGCACTCATAGCACTGCTTTTATCTGTTGGCATAATTAAAAAGAAATCTTTCATCTCGGTTTCCACAAAGTACATGAGTGATTTAGAAGAACACCTTCTTCATAGTGAATAATGCCTTGCAAGCTAAGGGAATGTATCATTTCCTAGGGATGGTGGATTACTTGCTGCTGTTTTAAGGGGATTTGTGAGGATTGGTTATTTTCTGAAGAATAGCTGAGAAAATTCTAAAAGCTTTTGTGAAGGAAATATATTAGTGATAGTATTTAACGCAATTTCTTAGAAGGTATTCACCAAAACCAGGAAATGTCACTGAATAATTCCTTCACCTGCTAAATACAGTAAAAAAGCTTCAAGTATAATTTCTAACTGTGGAGGGGAGAAAAAACTGAGTTTTAAATCCCCCCCCCCTTTTTTTTTTTTTCAGAGAAACCACAATTTTGACTAATGCAGAATCAAAGAAGCACTCCTATTTAATTTGTCCCATGGCTTGTAGTTTGCAGTACCTGTAATCTAAAGGTTATTTTATTGCTCACAGTACAGTTAAAATTCAATTTTCAAACTCCCTGTTCCTTCAGAGATATTAACTTGCCCTTGTCAGTTTTCCATTAAAGAAATGTCTGTGCCTCAAAATGATTTGTGGTCAACTCAACGTCAGGAAATTGTCATGGGGTATATGAAGAGACCGTTAATCCATAGTACATTTTTAAATTTTATACCTGAACACTAAGAACTGGATGTAAGTCACGACTAGCCATGTTTCTTTTCTATTTTACTCTGATGTAGAAAACTGATAAATATAATATTAAATCTGGTGTATTATTGGTATCCTTTTTGGCTATTATGGGACAGAATGTAAATCATGTTTTAATAACTAACAGCATTTTGAAAGGCATCAGAACCTTAAATAAATCATTTGAAACTGTAATCCAAACTAAATTGTTCTTTTAGAGTCTTGTGCTGTTAATGCTGAAGTTGACCTTAAGCTGAAACATCAATGGCTACTGCTAGTTGTGTCCACTGCTGCCACAAACAAAATTATTGCCTACTGACTTATTCAAATCACAAACATCTGTATGAATTAATTTTCTGCTATTGATTGGATAGATTAGGTGTCATTTCACTGTTTAGGAGGTCTATTATGGAACAGTGAAGGTTAGAACATGCAATTAAGCCGTACCAATAAATATGCTTTTTAATCTTGATTTACTTGATTTATGGTTTACTCTCCAACCCCCTAAAAATGCAAAACAAGTAAGAATTATTGTGGATAGACCTGCAGGCATTGCACAGGTTAAACCTGCCAAGTAGTAGTAAACAAACCCTTAAAGGAAACGGGGGAAGTTAATGGTCTTGTTAGGCTGAGTTAGCTGAGACAACCTTGCAGTATGGTTAAAAAAAACAATGCTGGGAATATGTTGATGCTGAATTTGGTCTTAGAGTGAATGGGGTCCTGACTCTTCCCTCAGTTGCTTTGGATCAGATCAGGAATGACTGTAGCTCATCTGAAGATTTGAGGGTGAATTTCCTAATGCAGGGACCGTTGCCCTTCGGTGCTCAGTACGTGCAGGCGTGTTGGCCTAAAAGCAATATGGACTATGACTGAAACACTAACACCACTTCCAGCGGTGCCAGGCGGTCCTAGACCAGCTCATATTTGAGTGTAGATGACTGTGGGAAAGCTGCTGTGCAGTTCAGGTTGTTGATCCTAACAAGGGTTTGTCACTGGCAGTGCAAAACTTGGACCGTGCAGAAGAAAAGACGTTGTTGCTCCTGCTTGTTTTTAAAGTAATAGGTGATGAGAACAGACCGTCCAAGATGAATTCATTCCTACCATGACAAAAACAAGGAAAACACTGGAAGCTTTCTCTAACCCTGATGATGGGGCTACAGTGACAACAGAGTTCATACCCATGAGACCCACATGGTCACTCCAAAGAGCTGGTGTGCGCTTAAGTATTGATACAAAGCAGTTACCAGGTCAGTTGTGCCAGGGGATCATCAAGCAGCCTTACTTGGAGGCTCCTGCTTCCAGTCTAGGAACTGGGAGTCTAAAAGTTAGGTAAACCTCTTGTGTGTTGTCTTCAGCTTACCTGGAATGAGACTTTTCCACAAATGCATTTTGAAAATAAGCTTCTAGGTTGCATAAGTACTACTGAAATTATCCTCTATATTTAGAGTGCTAATATGGATGAAATTTTAATTTTGTTTTTCATTAGTCTTATAATATTTTAAAAATATTGTAACACTAAAAATATCTGAATTATTAAATATAAATGAGAGACTTGGACAGTTAGACTTTTGTTAAATGGTGAGAGGCAGCAGTGGAAATCATGTTATGAATTCAGTTCATGAGCAAAGAAGCCACTTACTCTTTTCCTTGCTTATGAAGAGATAATTGCATTACTAATGTACTGAGCCGTATGATTTAGTAATAATATACTTACCTCTTTCCTACAACAGCTTCATCAGTAGATCGCAAATCACTTTACAAAGGAAGTAAATATAATTACCCTCATTTTATGCCACAAACTCTGTAAAGAAACACAGAAACTCCTTAAAGAAATATTGTGCTGCAATTGTACTTAATTATAATAAAATTAATGTTATTATCAACATTGTATTCATAAATGATCATAATGTCTGACAGAGCTAAGAATCTTATGATATTTTTTGAATAACCACAGAAACTAGAATTCAGGTTTAAATTTTTGAATACTTTGATTCTCTTTATTCAAACCTATTTCTGCATAATTATTTCAGCTGTATTCTTGAAGGTGGTAGTTAAGGTTCTCATAAGATTTTTTTTTTTTTTTGTCTGAACCTGAGGTTTCTGTGCAGGTGTTGTGGTTTAACACCAGTCAGCAACGGACTCCCCTCTGTCCCCCCCACCCCACCCTGGTGGGATGGGGGAAAGAATTGGAAGGGCAAAAGTAAGAAAACTTGTGGGTTGAGACAAGAACAGTTTAATAATTGAAGTAAAATAAAGTAAAACAATAATAATAAAAGAATATACAAAGTAAGTGATGCATGACGCAATTGCTCACCACCTGCTAACTAATGCCCAGCCTGTCCCTGAGCAGCAATCACTCCCCCCCCCCCCCCGCCAACTCCCCCCAGTTTATATACTGGGCATGATGTCATATGCTATGTAACAGCCTTTTGGTCAGTCTGGGTCAGCTGTCCTGGCTGTGCCCCCTTCCAGTTTCTTGTGCACCTGGAAGAGCATGGGAAGCTGAAAAGCCCTTGAGTAGTGTAAGCACTAAGCAACAACTAAAACATCAGCGTGTTATCAATGTTATTCTCCTACTAAATCAAAACCACAGCACTATACCAGCTGCTAGGAAGAAAATCAACTCTATCCCAGCTGAAACCAGGACAAGCAGGTAAGGTAGGTGATATTAAGAACAAGATGATAAAGCAAAGTAGAATGTACATTTCCATCTCACTTTAAATTCCAGTATATCAAAATGGTGACATTTCAATTCCAATTTTTTTTTTTAATTGAGAATTGCAAGTCCTACTATGTACCTAACTATGTTATTCTCTAGCCTCTATAAAGCAACTTGCAGTTTGTTTAGAGAGGAATATGCATTCAATTATGAGATATTAAAGCCCTAGAACCTGAGCCCCCCAAAAAGAATAAGGTCCCAAACTGCAACTGCCATTGAATACTGTGCTAATAAGACACTGGTTCATTTTTCTTTTTTAAAACATTCAAAAACCAACGTTTTGGGGAAGTTCAAAGAATGAAACATTCTGCTTCAATTGAAAGCAAACCCAAAGTAATTATAACTATTTTCTTGACTAAATTCTTTTCCTGTCCCTTACTTTTTCTCTCTTCTTTCTTTCTCATGATCTCAGTGCCCCCCTAAGATTGCTTCTATAGACAATGTGACAAGTTCAGGAATTTGATCTCACTCACCTGTAAAAACAGTACTGCTAGAGAGCATATCATAGCTACTGAAACTGAACTGGAGCAAGGGAAATATTTGCTTATTTGAAAATTTGCATAGTTTTCTAAGTACGTGAATACTGAAACTGTTCAATATCTGCTTCATCTAGGGCAACATTTCAGTAAAGTTTTCTAGTTGGTAGGGAGAGAAATCTTAAATTCATTTTAGACTCTAGACATCTTTTCTTAAAATTTTTTCAACATATGGTTTTTCAACTGACTAATATTTTGGTCGAGTGTTTCTAATAGGAATTGAGAACATGATATAGAGAGGTTGATTGGAAAAGTATGGTGAAAGAGCAGATATACTTGTGTCTGCAACAGTGTGCAAATATAATCTCCAATTCTGTTCCTTGAAAAGATTTGCAGTTTTAGTATCACTGCTAAAGGAATAACCTGAGTGAGCTGTTGGGATTTTTTTTTTTTTAAATCGGTGCATATTTCTGAGCTCGAGTGAATACTTTCACTTTGGAGTTCCATTTAATTGTGCATTTCCTTAATTTATGTTCCTGACTTCCGTAAATACCTGACTGATAACTACACTGCTATTTAGCAACTTATGCGTGTTTATAAAACTTAGCTCGTTTGCGGTTTGTTTGTTTTTCTAAATTACTGTGTGTAGTGTTAAAACTTACCAGTTTGGAGATAGGAGTTGTTTGGTTTCTTAGGAGAGAAGGAAACTGATTAACTGAATTTTTGAGATCAGATTCTTTGTACAATTCCATCACTCTGTTGTACAACCGATTAAAGGATCCAGTCAGAAATTACAATTGTAACGTAACCTGGGAACAATTAAGCATGGGGATAGCTTGCCTAAGAAATATAGCGAATCCTCATCATTGGGGGCTTTTGAGAACAAGATATACAAAAATCTGCTGGGAACAAGGCAAGTAGAATTCATGCAATGATTTCCTAATGCTGCCTGCAGTTCTGTAATTCTGTGATTCAATGGCTAATAGATCATTAGGAGTAGCTAAAAACCTACTCATTCAATAACAGTAAAGCAGTTTTTGCTTTGCATAAAGACAAGCATATCTTCATTCCTTCGATAAATTACAGTGAAATAAATTATACTTTCCTAGCGCTATTAGTAACTAGGGTTTTTTAAAAAAAATTCTTATAGCAGAGTCCTGTAGTTCCTTATTTCTTCAAATGCTAAGCCCTAAATTTTATGGTCTAATCAAAAGTAATACAGGCATTTACAATTTTCTGTGAAGAAAAATCTCTTCTATAATATTTTGCTGACATTTTGGTGGAAATTGTTCTGGATTCATCAGGTTTATAATGCATGAAAGACATTAACTGATACAGGTCATAACAGAGAACACAGCAAATTGCAGGAAAGATCAACATATGATACAATTAATGACAGACTTCATGGGAGTGTGTCCGCAGGTTTTGGTTTTTGGGTTTTTTTTGGTGTTTTTTTGCTTATTTTCAGCATCATGCTACATGCATAGCTGTGCTGGTGTGTAGGTTTTGTACTGTAAACAGACTGGCTTGCTCAGGAGGATCTGTGTATTAGCCATTGCTCCACTGTGTCTAGCTGCCTGGTGCTAGTGGTCAAAAGCAGCAGATTTTCATGAGTGGATGCAGATCTGAGTGTAACGTGCTTGTTAGCAATTAAACTCTGCCCTTCTGTGCCGTTGTGCTACACAGTGTCAAATGGCATGGTTCCTGGTATGCAAAAGCTAGAAAGTGAACTAGAAGCAGCTAGAAATGGTCTCCTTCAGTGTATTTCTTACGGGAGAAAGTCAGTAACTCCGCTTATTAGAACACTGAACCACACGTTCAAAATAGCTTTTACTGAAAATCTATTTGAGCTGTACTATAACATCGTTTAATTAATATATGTAACCAAAGTTACTGTTAGCAACCATAAGAAAACAGTGTAGAAATGGAGAAGAACTGAACCAATGTACAGGGCCTTATTGTAATCCAAAGGGGTGATAGGGAGATATATGTATCTATTAGATATAACATGAATGCTATGGAGGAAGGAAGGAAATGACTACTTCTGCCTTTTAAAATATAATAGGCAGTAAAATTGGATACTAGGAATGATTCAGTGCATGTGTTAGTGTGTGTGGGGAAGTCTAATTATGAGCAGATTGACAGTTGTGTGCACAGTAATTCCCTTCTGATAGATAGCCAGAGTGCTAATACTGGCGGGCATACATGAAGAAATACATGAAGAACAGGCCAATAAAACCTGCTTTTCCTGGATCTGATCCCTGTAACCAGGCAAGCTTTGTCATTTGCTTCCTATAATTAAAGCTTTCAGTGATTCAAATTTTTCTCCAATGGCTGTAGAATGTTTTCATTTCTTTTAAAATTAATGAATTAGTCTTTTCCAACATCAATTTTGTGATTAATTTTTAATATATATCCTATAAAATATAGCCAACGATGAACTTTCAAGGCTCATGAATTGCTGGGCCAGAACTGGCAACACTGAAATACAGTTCTCTCATTTTGCCACAAAATCTTCCTATCCTAGTTGTCACCAATTTAAAGAGATGATTTAAAAGCAGTCAATTGGCCTTTAAATGCCTTCAGAGATCCCACATAATTACACAGATGCCAAGCTCTACCCACAGGCAATCTGCAAAATTTCCTAGTGCTAATAAATTGCTTTCATCTAGACTAAAAAAGAAACTATTACCCTTGTTAATGTATCTGATTTTAAAATGACCTGGATCTCATGATAAATCAATTTTAACTTCCCTTCTTTGTTAATCTTTAAAATAATAAAATTTATGAAATATTTAAGGTCTTAAATTTAAAACATTTATCCATTAAGGTAATTTATTAACTCGAGTAAGAATGGAAGTCAACATTACATTACTGGTGTCTTTTTATCAGTTGAGAAGGACTTCTTGGGCAATGAGGAGGGCAGTACAGACACATTATGCCAAGTGACTTCATTAGCTTTGTACAGAACAGATGGGTTTTTCTATTACAGGAATATCTGAGGAGAATGTTTTGAAATCTTTTGTAAGAATGCTTAGTCTAAATTTCTTATTTCTTGTTTTGTGTTGATCCCATCCTATGTGCTTGCTTTGTAAGATGCATGGGTCAGATGTTGTCACGTTTACTGTTATTTTAGAAGTCTCTTCTCTTTTATCCCCAGCAAGTGAGCAACGGCTGTTCCTAATAGTAAGGAGAGTTTAAAGGATGCAAGTTTATGGCTGATTAGTAAAGACTGGAGCTCAATTTTCATCCCCAAAGCATGCAGGACTGAAAAAAGGAAAAAGAAGGTATTTGACACAGTGCATGGGAAGTGCAGAAAAGAATTCTGCATTGGTATAAATACAGAAGCACATAAACATATGCACAGTTGCAAACACTAAATGTTTAACATAATGGCTGTGGAAGGGAAGGCTCCATCTAAGACCCCTATAGTCATGTTTTCCATACATGAATGTATGTTTTTTTCAAAGCCTGATATCTGCCTTGCTAAGCAACTCTGTGTTGTATACATTTAAAGTAACACTAGCACAAATCATACCACACCTACTTAATTTGTCATTGTTAAATAAAAGCATTAGAGGACTGTAGATTGCTTGCTGTGCTTTGGGTCTTGAGTTTCTTTTCCCAAATGATGTGTTGCTTTTTTCTTCTGTTTTGTTTTTTGTTTTGGTTTGGTTTTTGTTTTGTTTTGTTTTTTGGTTTTTTTTTTAATTATTTAAAAAAAATGGATCTGAAGGAAATCTCAAAGCCAAAAAGCAGGGGTAAATATGCAGATAATCATTAATGAGAAAATGCAGAATATTTGGCAACAGGAGAAAGAACCTGACTCTCTAAGTCATCGGGTAGCATGCACAGTAGGTCTCTAAGTAGTTCAATTGCTAATTTGGAGAACTAAACTAAAGCTGTGGGTATTTACATCACATCCTTTGTTAAGATAATCATGTACAACAGGTGTTCATCTTAATTTAGGAGCCAGAAGAATCTCAGTTTTCTGGGTTTATGATGTTAGTCTTACCCTGAAAAAGGCCAGTGTTGATTTGCCTGTAAAACCAAAGCTGACTCTCAGCCCCCTCCGAGGTTTCACATAGTCATCAGTTTGTGAATAAGTGGAAACTTGCTGCTGCTACTATGTGCCATTACTGGAGAATGCAAATTTCTGGCTATCAGCCTTGACTCTTTCACCAGGACTAGCCATATAATTAAACAGTAAAATGAAGAATACAACCTGCTCCATAATGCTCTAAAAGAATAAAGCTAATTATCAGTTGAGCCGTTTAGAAGAAATTAATCATAAGCATGTTTTTAAAAGCTATAACCATGCTATTATTTTAAGCTGATAAGAACAGGAAGGAAAAATATTAAAGAATAGTAGCAACTTTATTTGGGCATAAAAGAGGTCTCACAAACAGGACTTGAAAAGGCATGACTTGCTTATAATGACATAGTGTATAGATATATTACACTCTATAAATAACAGAGCAGGAAGGAAAAATAGTCACTATACGTTTGTTTAATTGAGAGCTTCAAGTTCTCGAGAGGAATGATTATACTCTTTCATAAATCTAAATCAGGATAAGATTTTTTTCAGCACTTCAGTATTTTTAAAAATCATCTCATAATAACTTTTAAATGTTCTCTTGTATCTTACTCCTCACTGTGGGATTTATATAGTCGATGTATATTTATATGTAAGATTAAAAGACCTGAGAATTATATACCCAAGACAACACTCAGTAACCCCTAGTTTATGCTTTTTTTTGTAATCTTTTTTGTGAGAGCTGGGCTCCCTGTGGATGTAAGGCTCTCAACCAGGCAGGCATTCAGATTGCTCAACCTGTTCTGGCTGATTCTCAAGAGCTGTGTTAAGGCTGTGCCGATTCACAGGGCTGTGAAAGGTTTGCATCCTGCAAAAAGCCAGAGCTGCTCTTTGGGGTTGGGGGGGGGTAGTGGGCTGGACTTGTTTGGGGGTCTTTTTATGTCTATGAATGTGTGCCCGTTCCTTCCCAGCAAGTGGATATAATCTCCAGCTCAACTGTGTGGCATGTCTCAGGACCACAGCAAGACTTTATTCTGCTCATTCATCTGAAGTTGCTCTATACTGATCTTTGTATTAGGCTAAAGGAGTTTTCTCTGGTCCAGTCTTTCACGTGAAAGCAAGATTTTAGCCTGATGATTCACTGTGATTTCAGCCATGAGCCAGGAAGTCTCTACATCCAGTCTGCTACCTGCCTGAAAAAGAAACGTACATATTTTCTTTTTTCTCTTTTCCTTACATGTTGTCTATGTGAGTTTCTCTCAGGATTTGGGATTGACAAAACTTGTAGTTTTGAAAGCAATACAAATACTTGCAGTGCAACATTTCTATAATCCGCAGGAAGCAAAGCTTGGGTTTGTAACTTACTTCCCTTCCCCCCTCCCCCAACAGAGAATAAATGAAGACAATAAAACATTTTGCATTTTCTGATACTGAAGGCCACTAATCTTGCCCCATGCCTCCAAAAGTATAGGCAGTCAAGAGATGCAAACAAACTCCACATAGTTTTCTGAGTTGACATGATCTCATGAGTTACTGCTATAAAACAGTGAACCTGAAATTCAAAACAGGCTATGTTGTCTGCTTGTGGAATAGCTCTCTTCATTTCCTTGACTGACTTCGGCATAAAGGTATTCCTATTTTCTGATCTTATGGATGCCAAACTCTGTAAGCTGCCAACTCAAGGTGCATTAGCGAAGATCACCTATTAACCTGCTTTAGCTGGAGGCTCTCTGGCAGCCAAAGGGAGTGTAGGAAAACTGATAGAACTTCTAAGAGTTCAGGCAAATTTGCAATGCAGACAAAAATCATAGAAAACAGAGGGAATTATGTGATTTAGGGATGTTTTGAAAGACTTGGATGTTGATGATGCGTAATACTGTTACAGATTAACATTTCTGCATTTGTCTCCCACGTGGAATGATTGCTTGAGCCTGTTCCTGTAAATAGTTCTTTAAACTCAGCTTAAAATAATTTTTTTGCCATTTCTTACATAAATTTATGGTTTCCTCTTTTGCTCCTGCCCACAAGAACATCTGATTATCAGTGTTCTCTGCAATCTCTGTGGGAATAAAATCGCAACTAGCATTGTGCTCTGACTGAGCTCATTCGCTTGATTACTGTCTTTGACTCCTGATTGCAAATGAGCTTGTAACAATAAAGCCATACAAAAGAAATGAGAAAAATGTCAAGGCCAGATCCACCAGTCCCTCCTGAGGACTTCAGGATTGACAGAAATACTCAGTACAGCTTATGAAATGAGAAAAATAATACCTCATCTTTGAGCTCTGAGCTATAAAGTTTTCCACTTAGCAGAGCTCACATTAGCAAGGATTGCTTGTTAAAGCATCCTGTATCTCTGTGCTGTCTCTCAAATGCAACTTAATCACATTTATTTACTTAATAATTTAGAAAGAGAAGTTCTGAATGTTAGGGAAAACTGATACGTTGGCCTTTATTTGACAGTTTAGTACACTGAAAAGGACATTGCATTTCATGGAAAGCTGAGTGGGAGATGTCAATTGGTATCTGAGTGCCAATTTAATGCTTCTGAGCTTCTCTGTAAGTGAAACTTTTCTAGCACAGTGTTTTGATTCATCAACAGCAATTCCAGCCATGTCTCATCTAACTCTTCCTCCCTCCCTCCCTCCCTCCCCTTCCCAAATCAAATTGCCTTACAAGTCATTAACATTTTTACTTGATTTTTGAAATGTTTTAAGTGGACACTGTGGTTTTCAGCTACTGCAAATCTCTCTATGCACCATTCTCAGAAAATGCCTTAATGTTCACTGACAGAATTGGGCTTCTCTCAAAATAATATGGCAATAGCTTCTCTCTTTTTGTCTCCTTATTGCAAAATCAATTAATGTGGCGTTTAGAGAACTTCGACGTAGGAAAGAGAAGTTCAATTCTTAAATAAACCCGAGAGAATTAAACTCCCTTCTTCCAGCCTATGAGAAGCTTGCTAATATACCAGGTCACATACCATAGTAAGGGTGGGAGCACCTCCCTTCTCCACTTTCATCTGTTCTCTTGTGCAGAAAATGATTCAATGGACTGAAAGTGCAGTCAAGTCTGATCAGAACATTATAGACCAGCACTTAGAGCATTTAGCTTGGAGAGAAGACTCCCTGCTTCCAGTTCCTACTTTGAGTACTTCTTTAGAAATTATATGAAACATTCCTAGAAGAGAAACAATAAACTAGCACTGTTCTTCTAGAAGAGTGCCCCAACTAGTGAGCTTCAGAGCCATGCTCACGCTTGCCATCATTTTCTGGTTCCACACAGACATGCAACAAAACATATCTACATTTTCATAACTGGAAAACAGTTAAATGGAGTAAGATGAACAGGTTAAAACTCTATTTATATACTGCATGTGGGTTTGTATTAAGGCAATTTAAATTCTTCTCAAGAATAGTTATGATGTTTGTCTTCTATGGAGACAAGCTTAAGCTGGAAATACCCTTATGATAAATTACAATAACAGTAAAGAAAGGTGCTTCTGCTAACTGAACAGTTTGGGGGTTTTTTTTAACTTATGACTTTATTTTGCAGACAAGGAAGTTATTTTATTGCAGATTGCTTATTGATTATTTCTGAAAGCATTTATTTTGACAGTAAGTTATTTTCAATGCCAGCTTCTTAGATTCTACAGATCAAGATTTAGATAAAAAGTGTCTTTAATTGTCTTCCATGGGAATTAGTGTGTTTTGTGGGCTGATACTCATTCATAGACATTGCTCCTATTTTGTTGTACAGGCAAGATGCCTTTAAAGGCATTTTGAGATGCTGCAATTTTAGATTAGAGTTGTAGAATTGCTAGACCTTCTCTGCTAAAGAAATGTAGCTTTTTAATGTTGATCTAAGAAGTGGTCACATGTTTTGAACAGAATATCTGATTTCTTTTCCTTTTTTTATTATTCGCTTAAATGAAGACATTTTTACTCAAAGAAAGTTGTTTTATAAACTTTTTTTCAACCATTCAAAAATAGGATGATTTGGTAGGATGCATTCCATAGTCTGTGTTTGGAGGCAAAAAGATGATGAGCACATCTGCAAAAGTAGGAAGGCAGTTTCTTAAATAGGCTTTTACTTTTTGTCCAGATGCTTCTGAAGCTTCTAACTCTCATTTTGTTCCATTAATATTTTATTTTGGTAATGTGTGTCATTTTGGTTTGTCCTGAGGCTAAAGTTGAAGTACTGTCACCTGGGCCAACCACTCTAGGGAAGATTTAGAAATTTTTACAAAATCATTCTAATTGCAGAATGATAAATTAATGAATCCTCTCAACATTTATTCACTTGGAATAATTCCCAGATAATAAAATACAATAAAACAGGTAATTTTACTAGAATAATTTTCTTTTGCTGAGCATAAAAAAATGCATGTAGCTTCTTACTGCTGGAGTGTCTCTAACATAATACCGTAGGTCACTGTGAATCCCGTAAATGAGCCTTGTTTTGAAAGTTCAGTGATTTACAGACAATGTTTGAAGTCAGTCTTTCTGCAAAGACCGGATGTCTCTAAGATAAGCAGTCTGCTGTGTGTAAAAAGCATGTTCAAACTATATACGGCTCACTGTAGCTGTGTACAATACTCATAGGCCATGTAGTGGATCATATTTTAAACATGAGTGCTAGTCATAATAAAGAAGCACAAAAGGATACAAATTATTCAATTGTAAGCTTTTCATATTAACTTTGATTGCTATTGTTAACAACTTATTAATTCAGTCTAGTGATATGTATGCAAATAGAGGTGGGATTTAGAATTGCACATACTTAGAAGGACTATGCTTGCTTAAGTGATTAGACTACATCTGAATTTCCCAAGTATGAAGGAGATGAAGTCAAGTCCAAATGACTTGGCTCCTCTCAGGTTCAGCATTTCCTGGTTAAACACACCACAATACAAGAACTGATGGTAGCCTCCCTTAAACGGCCTGGTTTCGTACTCCTCTGTGCTATGAAAGGAAAACAGAAACCAGTTGCAGCTCTCTTGCTGTGGATTCCTATGGAGCATGCAGGCGACCTCCAGCAAGTGGAGAGCTGTTTCTGTGTAGTGCTGGTCAAACATACCTTTGACTGTATTTTTCTGGCTATTTTTCTTTCACAACAAGTGCTTCTTATTGTACATGCAAAAGGCTCCTCTGATTCTGTAAGTGAAGTGTGCTGAGGTAACACCTCATAGGAACGGTATTTTACTTTCCTCGTGTCCCAGGGTTTTTTATGGCCCATATAGCTGACAAATGTTTAGATAGGCATTCCTAGGTGTGTCTTGCTTCCCTCACCACGCACATGGAAGCATAACCTGTATAAAGACTTGGCACTCCCAGGATAAGAGCAGAAGGCACCCAGCTGTGTTACTCAGGAGGTACAACAGCAGCATTTCTGAATTGAAACGTTTGAAGAAGCAGAAGTGATCTTAAGGAATCATAGAGAAGAGCAGAAGACAGCTCTTATTCCTTCCTGTCAGGCTTATATATCATGTGCTCTCCTTGCATTTAGATTATGGAAAGGAGTTGGGGGGGGATACATGGAGCAGAGCTTGTTTGTGCTCCTGTGGTTGATAGGTGATGGAGAGGCTGCTGGTTTGCACTAACCTAATCTGGAGCTGTGTTAGACAAAGTGTATGGTTGGCTCTCTGTCCTCTGCTGTGCTGAGCGGAGCTTGGAGCATTGGAATATTTGACCCTGGTTTCAGAATGAGCTGCTGGGAAAGGGGTGTAAAGGGGAAATCTTTGCATTTGTGGACTGTTGTAAAGTGTGTGTTTGGGTTTTTTTGTGTGTTTGTTTTATGTATATTCTCTACTTTTTCCTTCTATGGAATAAGCAGTAAGTGCAAAGTTAATTACTCTTTCTTTTGTAACTTTCTCCCACAAGTCATTCTCTCTATTTTTGCCTTTCTTTTCCAGGAGTATAATTATTTTGCAACTGGGTTTTTTTCCAGTTGTATTTCTTTGCATGTTCCATCCTAGCTTTGCAGTGTAGCTCTAATATATTAAGCAAATGTATGCCCTAAGCATTGTGTCAAAGCTTGATGTGAGTACCTGACAAATAATCAACATTTTGTTACATCTTATATGGATGCAAGACAAAGGGACAGCTGCATAATTCCCTGTCGCTGGCTTTCCCAGCTACTCGCAATTTTTACCTCCCAAAGCAGGGGTTAGTAAGGTTGGCCGAACAGAGCAGGACAGAACTAATGTTTGGTATGTCTCAAATTTCCCAACTGTTTTATCTCTACCATAAAAATTGATCAGTTGGTAACAGAAGTTCTTCTTACTTTCAAAATCAAAGCTGTAGCTTGTTACATACTTGCGGTCTTGATAGTGTACCTTCATCAGATGGAAGTCAGCAACGTGTTCTGCACTGAAATACCATGGTTTACCCACTTCAGTCACATTGCAGCAGGGGCACGTTGTGCCTGAAAGTGTTTTCCAGGCAAAAGAGCCAGGATAATTTTAAATAAAACCTGATATTCTTCTGAAAGCTGTGTCAGCATCAGAATAGCAACAGTTGGACTCTTCCCATCTGTACTTTTTATTGCTGCATTAATTTTAGATATGCTGCATATGGATTATGCATAAAATGTTGTTTTCCTGTTTTTGTTGTTGCTGCAGTTAGCTCCACAGTAAGTAACTCTTCTGGGAATTTCATGGTCCAGCACGCAGGCCTGCTCTGACAGGGCTGTTAGCCCTGGGAACAGGAAAGGAAGACACGTACTGAAACCTAAAAAGTAACTATATGTGCATTGAAAAAAGACATTCATGGTTCTAAAGCAACCTGTGGCTGGGAACAAGGGAGGCAACCACCAGCACAGACTCCATCAGTTGCGGCCGAGTCGGCTGCTGTGCTTTGTCTGGAGCTGGGTGTTGATAGTGATGTGCTCAACATCCCTTCCTTCAGTTGGGGAGCTCATGAAATTATCGTACTCTGGAACTCAATTTAATTAAGATGCAAATAGCAAATCTAGTTTAATTTGTTATGCTCTACCCCTCAAATATTTTCTAGTGACTTTTGCAATGATAATAGAAATTGATGGTTACATGACAAAAATGTATCCTCTGGCAACTGTGGCCTAGTTTTTCTATGCAGACTTCCCCTATAGCTGCTGGTTGTTTAAATATAATGCTGGGTCTACTGCCATTTACATTAGCCAGTAATTACCTTATCACTGAAAATACAGCTAACAAAGAGGAATAAGACTTATGTTTTCTTTTAATTGAAGAACTTGAAATCTTACTTTAGAAAGAAGAGCACCATTTGGTGATAATGTTCACAGAAAGTCACGTAAATGAAGCCAAATAAAGCAATGTAGCCCCTTTAAACTTGGAAGCTTTTCTAGCGCTGCACCATTCTTATAAAACATGTACCTGTGAAGAATAAATACTACTGATTTTTTAAGTCATTTAATTAAACCTATTTATTTTTATTTTTAAAATGAGCCTTTACTGAATGTAACAAGAATAAACTATTTAAAGTGGTTGTTTAATCAGTGGACTAACATTAGTGTTAAAAATCTCTTTGAGTTGAAGCTGCAGGGTGAGATTCTTCTCCTAATGCTGACAGTGTGCTGTGTCCTCTTAGGCACCAGTATGGGTTTTGTACTATTGCCGTGTTTCTGAACACAAAAATAGAGATAAAGCACACAGAATGGAGCTTGTCCTTGAAAAATTACAGTATCCTTTGCTACAACTGGTGGAACTCAAAGGCTTAGGGTCGAGTTTCTTTTCCCCCTTTTTTACTCCAAGGTGGAAAATGTGATTGCTTGTTCCAGTACTACTTTCTAAAAGATTAAACAATGTTTATTGTGTATGCCACAGCAGAACTGCAGCAAAACAACTGGAATGGAGAGCGGACCCACGAATAAGGTTATCGCTGACTTTTCCTGGTGGAAGAGGGACATAGGTTTTTGACTGTCAATGCCAGGACAGGCTATGTGTGATGGAGGTGTGCATCTACAGCACTTTGGGAGGACAATATTTGAGGCGTTTCATCAGCAATAGTTAACACTTTGTAAAGTTGTGAGAGAGCAACTCAGAGTAAAAAATATGAGAATGAATGCCACGTAGAAATGTTTGCTGTAGAGTTGCATGAGGTGTCATGAGCTGATCTAACCACTCGATGTCTTGGCAGAAGGGAGGCTCTAGACCGTGCTGGGTCCTGCATTGAAACAGTTCAATGACTGACCCAGTTGCGAGCCGTCGCCTTTCCCCGGGCAGCCACACATGGAGGCAGGGTCTTCCTTCGGATGAGGCTGGCTCTCGGCCAGCTGTCGCTGTTGCTTGCAGCAAGGGCCAGCGGATGGCCGTAGTGCAGGATGGGCTCCAGCCAAGACAGACAGTAGGGAAACTCCCACTCGGGCAGTAATGAGCTCTTGGATCAGCTCGGCTATATCTTGTAGCTTCTTTCTAAGGTTCATTGAGCCTCTTAAAGTAGAGAAATGATAAAATTGCTTTTAGACAAGTAATTCCTGTGCAGAGTTTGAGGGGTGGTTGATTCAATGGATACTGCTGCTACCCACATATAGAAGGACCAAATGAAGGGGGAGAATTTGTAACTGGCTTCATTTTTCTACTGAGCAATGCAGATTTCCCTAATAAGGGAATCTTGTGAGAAAATGAGGGAAAAAACTACAAAGGCTTGTAAGATAATGTATATGTCTTTCCCTTAATTGATAGCCTGTGACAACAGATCTCTCTTATTTTCTCCGTCTTTGAATTAGCTGTGTATATTTTTGGGTCCTGTTTGTGTCCATTCAGCATCACATCCATTGCAGGCACACTTTATTTTTCTACTTATGCTTGTCAGTATTCTGGTGCTGTCAATTAATATTGGCATTTCAGCATAAATCTTCAGTATAACACAGAAGAATCACAAGCAAGAGTTAAGTTTTATTGCACCTGATAAAAATTTTATTCTGTGCAACTTTTTCTCTGTATCTAAATTCCTTATTTCAAATCTAAATTCAAATCAAACATTGTAAAAAGGAACTTAAAGACTGTTTTGCAAGGTAACTATGCACTGAGCTGAATAACAATGAGAGGAGATAAACATTAAAATAGTCTTTCTTCAGTGTTTCCTACTAATGAATGCTAATGTGTCTCTTCAGACACTGTAGCATCTACAGTTGCATTTATATGCCTTTTTGGGGCAAAGTACACGTCAAAGTGATAGTTATATGTCAAATGGCAGGTGGAATAGTGATATACATGTATCATTTGCTTTCTATATATATTTTTAAAAGAAAATTTGGTTTTCTTCTTTGAAAATTGTAAAGGCCTGTGTCCTTATAATGAATCCTCCATTACTGCTTGTATACAACACAGAATGCAGCTTTTCCTCTTGTGCTCCCTGGCCACTTTATTAAGCACGAGGGCTGTTTGTGTAAGGCTCTTGCAAATCCAGACTCCACGAATTTTGGGATATACAGGATGAGAAAATTTTTTCATGTATGAACAATGTGATACCACTCCTACAAACACAGGGAGTAGCCAAATGTCTGGCTAGAAATCCTCATTAATCATGTTTAAAAGATTAAATGTGTGTTTATAGTATAATACTGAATATACTTGCTATATTACATTGTAAATGCTATAGTTTTATAGGTTGCATTCTCTGTAACAAGAATCCCTTATATTGTATCTTATTTCCCTACAGATGCTGATTACCAATTGGTCATGTAAGGAATGTTAGTGTATTTTAGGGAACACACACAGTTTCCTGGATATGTCAGATTTTATCAATAGGATGCATCTAGAGTGGGTAAAACATTATGCCCAGAAGAACAGTTTGAGAAAGAGTGTTGATGATGTAGGAAAGCATGCCCTCAGTGTCTACTTAGTATGCTGGAGACTCTGACTTATGGAAAATAGAAACTGGTATCTTATATAATTAGACTCATTCAGGTAGAAAATCAGAAGTACAAATTGATGAAAAGTCAGCTAATGAAGATTAACAGCTTTGTTCTTCCTCCACTTATTTTCTTCTGTCACACTAAAATTGCTTTCCCACCTCCTTGCTTGTGCTCTGCTCCTTCCCAGGATGTAACCTGGGATGTTCTGTGATTCTGTGATATTGTTGTTTAGGCCATAAGATAAACTAGCTCCAGTTTAAAGGCTACCACTTCACCCTCTGCATTGGGGCAGCATGACGAGTGTTTTAGCACTAGATTTCTAACTTTTAAAGGAGCATCACAGCTATTTCTCCATAAGTAGACACAGAGTCCCTGGGGGAAGAAAATGAGTTACGGTTTTCACCTAGCATTTTTCATGGTTGTGCTCTAAGCTGCTCCTTGCATTCCCACAGGAGATCAATATAACAACCCCATCTTCTTGTTAAGTAGTAAATGACTGGGTTTCACCTCTACGATGTGTGTAGGTGAACTAAGTATAAGACACTGTCAAGGATGTTTTTGAGGGAGCTCTTCTCAGGCAGAAAAAATGTCAGGAGAAAAATCATAAAGTTTCTCCTATGAGAGAAGCCAAGGGATGAAGCCGATGGGTGGTCAATAAAGATGAAGGACGCTGGAGTGGTGATGTTAGAGATTAATATCACAATGGGATACTCAATTGCTACTTGGATGGATTAAATGATAAAAAGACTTAAGGGGCAACGAGAAGACTTGCAGGGACAACCAGCAAGGGATTAAATGAAGGAGTGTAGGGGATCTACAAAAATTGTTTCAGTGGCATTGTTTTGAATAGAGAGAAAGAGTCAAGGTTTAAAAAAGGTAAGTTTAAGCATAGTATGCTGAGATCTTGCAGATGTGGGTGGAATGACAGAAAAGATGGTGCAGTTTTCTGAGATACGTTAAGTAAAGAAACCCAGCAAAATCTGGAAAAAAAACCTAAAAGTGCAGATCCAGAGGGATGGTTGAAGTTACGAATTAAGTGGAGAGCAATTTAGAACTTCCGGGGCTATTATTATAAAACATTCATGACAATAACAAGATTTTTTTTCCTCATCTGAAATGGTGCAGTTGGGTCATAGAATGCCCAGAGTTGATGATTCATGAAATGTAGTCTCATTATTAGAAGAATTTTGTCTAAATCTGCACTTGTGACATATATAAATTAATTTACTTCAAAGATCTAAAGACTGCTTGACTGAACTAATCAGCTAGCAGTGAAATATCATTAAGAGTGCTTTGAGAAGAGCAGACTGTAGCTGTAGTTTACAAAAACAAACAAAAAGTAGTTTATCTGAAGTTTTTATCTGAGGCTATTTAATATCAGCACATGCAAGCTGACTTCAAATGTATCTAATTGTGAAATGTTTTCAGGAATGTGATGACAGTAGTGCATCACCTTGTCACCTTGGTTAGAAATTATTTCTCTACAGAAAAGCTTTCCTAGGAGAAATGCAAAAATCAGTTTCCCAGTCATGGTTATCTCATCCTGACAGCTAGCACTATCAAAGTAAGTTATGTCACTTGATAGTCACTCCTGCCAAAATGGCTAAATGACATGCAGGGTGCTTTGCTTTTATGATTTTCTTTTCATCTTCCTATTTGTATATCTGTTATTCTCAAATATTCACAAAATATTTCAGATCACTACTTTTATTGTAATCGTGCTGTTAGGATTCATGTATATGATTAAGTTCACATTTTTTTATGTATGGTATTTTATTTAAGTTAATTCTAAAAATAATTTAACCAGTAGTTAAACTACGTACAGGAATGTGACACCGTAGGTTGAATGAAAAACCTGAATAACTTAACAGTTTAAACCACAAAAGGAGGCTTGTCTAGATTTAACTGACATAGGCAAAAAAGATAACAGAGAAAGAATTATTAAAAATTATAAAAATAAACCCCCTAAAATTAGAAAAATAGATAAAAATCTTTTTTCAAAGTTGCTTCCTAAAAATCCATTGGTCTAGGATCAAAGCTTAAAGTGTATCTCTAAACTGAAGGTCATCCTCTCTCTCCATCTGCCATCAATACCTCCATTGCAGACACTCTAGCTACCAGAAGTGTTTCTTGGGATCAGAAATAGCTGCCGAGTCGGTTTTTTCTGTGTTAATGCAGAAAGAACCTCATAGTTATGGTCTCACACAAATGCTTTTATATTTATTTATGCTTTTGAAGTAAGATTCTCAATGAAAATATCAAACAGAAGTTGTCTCAGATACAGCCATGTTCATTCTCCTCTCTTCCCTCGTTTTTGCCTAACTGGGGCTTTCTTTCATCAAACCACTTGAGCTCCACTTAGTCTTATTGATTTCAATGAGACTGACACATGATTAAATATGTGTTTATGTGCTTTGCTCTCTAAGGAGGGAATTAAATGTATGCTTAAATAGTTTACTGAAGAAGAACAATGTTCTTTGCCTGCCTTTTAAATATGAGTGTGTATATATATATTTATATCTATACATAAATAGATATACACACATATATAAATACACACATGCACAATACTGCTCAGACGAGTAGCCAGTAAGTGGAGCAATAAATGCATTCAAGACTTTTGCAGAGCCCAGTTGTCTCAGTATTGGAGTTCTACCTCACCAGACCTTTGCAGCATGGACCTTTGCACTGTGTAAAAGTGCTGCATGCCAGACTCTCTGGAGAGGACAATTTCATAAGACTTCCTCTCTCAGTCAAGCCTAACAGCGATATTGGATAAAAATTCAATATATGGTGAGTTCTGTTGTTGCCTAGATTTCGTGGCAGGTGGAAGGGACTATAATAATGGTGTCAAACTTCAGTATGTTTGATGTGGTAATCAGATCTCATCTCATCTTGAGGTAGGTTTATTTGATGTCCAATACCTAAAGGTATTCAGTAGTCCTGAGAAAATGTAGGAGAGTTCCCTGGCAAGCCTGCTGTCTCCATTTTGGGAAGGGATGCAATTTTATTTTAGTTCTTCTCTCACCTCTAAATCCCCAGGTTCCTGATAATCTGCAGCAATCTTCATACCTTTTACATCATTAGTTTGCCATTCTGTTTCCACCGTATGCTCCTATTTTTCAGCCATGTTCATCTTTTAGTGTGTGTTCACTTTTTAGCTCAGCCTGCATTTGTTTCCTTGCTTCTATCATGAGTTATGTGCACATTCTTTAATTTCAAGCCTCACTTACTTTATCCCATTGATCAATCACATGTGGTACTTAAGGTACAAGCTGTAACGTACATATAGCTATCTGTAGGGCCCTATAGCATTCATATTCAAGGATTTATTACACCTTGTAGTCTATGCTATTAACTGAATGAAGGAGGTGAATTTGATATTCAGCTTATGCCACATTCTCTTGTTCCATTTTACTCCAGGTGTTGCTTGTATGTCAACAGTCATTCAGAGTTAAGAGATCCAATGGATCTTTTTGCTCAGCTAATGTCTATGTGGACACAGCTCCATGTATATGTAATCCCCGAGCAGCTACATGCAATAACTGCACATCTGGTCAGTCAGGAGGCATTGCACTTGGGCTGACGTTGAAGTTTGAAGCTGGGATTGTCAGCACAAAAAGCCCAAGCTGAGTCAAAGTACCAAGAGCCAAAGACACAAGCAGCTCAATACAAAAGAAGGTGAACTAGGATTTTGTTTTGTGATACTGTGCCAGAAAAGCATTTGATATAATCACAGTTTTGATGCAAGAGAGCTCTTTATGGCTGTAAGAAAAAAAACTTAATAATTATGCTTGGAGACCCAAGGGAGTTGATAATTAACCTGTAGATGTTAAATTCTCTATGCTGACTGGAAATTTAAGTACCAGTTATTAATACTACTTCCTGCATCTTCGGTAACAAATCACAAATAATTACCTTTTATTAAAAAATAGTTTCATAATGTGATATAAACCACAGTGGAGTTAAGAAAACAAAAAATGCATGTGTTAACAAACTAACCCTTTCAAAACTTTTTTTTCCATAAGGCCATTCATTCCTAAAGGGAATAATTAAGTAGCTTGTAGAAAATTTAATTTGGTGTCATCCTTCAAAGTAGCTTATGCTATTATTACATACCTACATTGAAGATCCTGCTTTATTGCTGACATAAGTTAGAAAGACTCAGCATAAAGCCACAGGACCCTTCTTTTGTTCCAGTAGCGCAGAAACCTCTGGAACATAGTCTTATCAGTCTGTTATGGCACTTACTTTACTTTCAATAATGTTGGAGAGTACTGAGGCAGGTTTTGATTTATCTCTGAATTTTCTGAGTTCTACTGATTGATGTACAAATTCAATGTTTTCTCTGCTATTATAAATGTGGAGTTTTTTGCCCCTAGGGGATGTTTCGTGCAGACAACTGACTTTAGATTTAGCATAGCACTCATTCACAAACTACTGCTTCCTTTGCAATATATAACATCATTTTGTTAAATAGATAACATCAATGAGGGGTTCATTTATGGTAGTTGTGTGGCAAAAAACTGTAAGGTAATGTATCTGTCAGCCTAAACAGGCTATGAAGAACTTGTTCTAATACTGTTACTGTATCCTAAACAATGCTTGAAACAAAAGAATGATGGTGGAGCAAATCCTTTGCCTAAAACCTATAGTGTTAGGTAAGAACATCCTTTAAAATTCAAGAAATTACAATTTTACCAGTGACAGCCCATGGTATGTGTTTACTGCCACTTTGCATTACAGAGGGTCAAGTTATCAAGTAAATTGAAGTCTCAAACTACAAATCTGACACCACAGTGTTTTTAACTGCCAGGCCAGCTTTTGCTAAATATGGTCTCAGACAAAACGTCCTGTTTTTGGTTTTCTCAGTTTAATTCACTGTAAAACCAAGAAAGTTTATTTTCCTCTTTGAATCCATGGATAAAGTGTGCAATTAATTGTTACCAGTGAGTTCTGAGACACTGAAGGACGGAGGGACCAGGAAACCATTAGTTCAGCTCAGCAAATACAGATCGTATTACCATAAGTTAATAAATCAATTAGTTCTTGAAGCGCAAAACACTTATAATCTTTTCTCCTTTGTGTTGCATAATGAATCAATTCTAAAATGGTGTTTTGCATCAAATTCATTAAATTTCAGTTTCCATTCTAAAAGTTTGACATACAACATCAGTTAAAATAGCTTTAATCTGTAGGTCAGATCTCTTAATCTACATGTCAATAATTTCTAATTCGTGAGACTTAATTACTCCTTTAGAAAGACAGCAGAAAGTACAAATGCCAAGACCAAAACTCATCTTTTAAACACAGATTTTTTGCTTGCTACTTTAAATCTTAAATTATTTAAGAATTTTGTTTTAACATTATTGTATAATCACTAAAAGTTGGTTCAACTGCCAGTTTTTAGAACAATTTTAAAAGAAGGTGAACTTCTGAAAGTATAACTTTTTTGTGCTGAATCATCATTGTGGCAGATCAAAGGAAGTGTAGCAGGAGAAACTTTTTTGTAGTTTGGTCCTGTGTGACCTTTCATAGCCAGCATAACGTAGAATGTACCTAATGGCTGCTAACATGGTATACAGAATATAGGGATGCAGAGAGTTTGCACCCAGACTCAAGTATGCAACCCATTGCATATTTTATGAATCATTGGCCGATCATCTTGAGCTATTTATGTGCTGAAAAAAAAATCCATAATGAAAAAAATGTGTGCTCTGGTTATCTCTTCCTATGAGAGGGAGAAAATGAATCCTGCATCTTCTAGTAAACAATGACTGGAACAAGATTGCTTCGTGGGTCCTCTTGCATTCAAATTAGCTAGCCAGCAGGTGTATTGGTACGGCACCAGCAAAAGACACAGCTGTTTGTTTCCAATACAGTCCACCAAGGCTTGATGTGCTCCAGTTTCTTTCAAAGCCTTGGCTAACCAAGAAGTAAAATTCTGTACTATAAATTAAGAAGATTGAAATATTTGTCAAATGTCAGTTGGAGGAGAGAGCTATCCATATGAGTTTATATCCCAAGTAATCTCAGGACCATTTTGTCAAATAAAGGTTTGGTCTTTCTCTGTGTTTTATCAGAACTAGTTAGTCTTTTCTAATACTTTGTACAGTAAACCAGAGTTTAGGCTTTACAGACTGTAACTTGCAGATAAGAGTTTGAAGTCTAAACGGAAAAAGGTATATCTGTGTGAGCTGCAGTTTATGGAACTATAACAGATAAAGAGAAATATGTTTTGGAGCTTATTCAGGTTCTTTTTCTTCTAGGTATGCATTTTGCAACCTGCTGTGTTGTTTAACCAGCTAATTAGGTAGGGCAATTCATGAAAATGGAGAAAATTCAATCTATTTACAGCCCTCTTCTATGTGATAATTTAACAAACTAAACAATGTTCTTTCATCCTGTCAATTATCTGGGACAGTTCTAAAGGGAGCATTTTAAAGTCTATAGTTGTTCATTTATGGCAACAGAATAATTTTCAATAACATTTAAAAACTTGTTTTGATATAAAAACTTTTATGCTTAACAGTCTGAAGATCTTTAGCCTAGAAAAGTTATATGGGAGCAGAAGAATAAGAGGCCGCACATTGTAAAATTTGCTGTCAATTCTCAAGTTTTCAGTATTGTATTTTGATATTTTTTGAGCTGTTACCTAGGCTTACCCTGCCAAATCCAAGCTTCTACTATGCAAAATATTAATATATGATATGCACCAGTACTTTACTAGCTTCATTTATGTTTTGTGAAGGTATTTATGCTTTTGTGGATAGCTAGGAATCAGGGATAAATTCACTAGGATAAAGCCAAATAAGAGAGCTTGCCCAATTTCTGAGTTCCAAATGCTGAGTGTTAGGATGCAGAACATTCTTCATAAGGCCTCACCGAAGCAAGTAATATCACATCAGTATTAATGTAACAGCTGAATAAGTGCTTCTGATCCGAAGCCCTCCCTTTAAGTTGTATTTTATTCAGGATGTGCTTAATGCATATTCATACCACCTGCTCAGTTTTTCATTAATGGGCAAAATGTCAGTGCTTTCTTATTAAAGTCTTCCAAAGTTTTAGCCGCCACTTAGATGTGAGGGAACTTCACTTTTGCATTTTGAGAGTATATTTGTATATCGGAGCACAGACTTATGCTGTACTAAACAATCGGAGCACACTCATCATGTCTAAACCCTGTCTAACCTGGGCTTCTTCTCTGGGGTCCCTCCGGGTTTTTCTGGCTTGCCTTCCTTCTTGCTGACCTTGCTACAGCAAATTCACTTTGCCCATCCTGCCTTTTTTTATTGGGAAATTAGCTGCCCTGTATTTTCATAAAGCAGCATATAGGATAAAGAGATCCTAGTCTTGCTGAGGTGAAATTGAATTAATAAATAATCTTAAGAAAGATAATCTTTAAAATAAATGTGTGGTTACTTTTGCATGGCAGATGTCAACTGTTGATCAAGGTCAAAGACACAGTGATTGAATTGCAGTGTAAGGGAAGATGTCCCAGCTTATAGGCTTTGGCTTTATAGTGGCAGGGCTGAAATGGGTATTTGGGTTGGTCTGGAAAAGAGGACCTTGGGGGGGTGCAAGGAGAACTTAGAAGTAAAGCGTAGCAATAAATTTAGATAAAGGGTTTCCAGGAAGGTCCTAAAAGATAGGACACTTTGATAAGAAACATCAGTATTTTATAGGGTTAGAAAATAGCCTTGCAAAAACACATTGAGAAACATTGTGAAGAAATGACCTGTTAAGACAATCAATTTTCTTAGTGGAATATATGCATCCACGTAGGATGAAATTATATGAGGAAAGGCATTTGTTATCATCTGTTGGCATGCTCTGAGATGCAGAGTAATGTGTGTAGCAACAAATAGCTGCTGATTATCTCAGCACAATTTTGAATAAATTAATTTTCTCAGTTTTTAAGTGAATAATCAATAATGGATCAAAATATCCATAGTGAATCAAAACTTTTGTTTTCAGTGGTACTTGACATTAAAAGCTAGTGGACGTATAGCATTAAAGCCTTTGAGAAGTAAATACGAGCCAGTAATTCAAGCAGCAAGATTAAAGGCTTTAGATAATGACTTAAATATACTTATTGGTTGACTTTGGTTTTCATCTTACAGAAGTTCACTATCTATATGCAAATTACCAGTAACAATGGGGATTTTTCTTATTTACCATAACTCCAAAATGCATCATAGCAAAGGAATTGCTACTGCTGCTAATAGAAACATGTCTTCAAATATACAAAAATGAAAAGTTGCAAATGAAGGTTTAAGTCGCTCTCTGGTAAGCTATATTAATGAATATAATCATTCACTGTAAAATAACATTTTTATCCCTGTGCTAGCTGCACAGTGGCTCTACAGATTTAATAATTTTTGTTACATCTTAGTCAATCCTCAGAGAGAACAGTATATGTTTTCTTTTAGTTAATTAAAGCTGGTAATATAATATCCATGACTTCATCCACATTTGTGCCAGCAGGCTTTGAAAATAATTGTATCAAATCCAATGTAGGGCTTAACTTCTTAGGTGCCTGACGCCCCAAATGAAATGCTAATCCTTATGCTAGGTATATGGACTTATTCTGCAGTGTCTGAGGAGGGGCTGGGAGCATCAGGGTGGGGATCTGAGAGTAATAAAGCTTCTTTCAACTAGCCAGTATAATATTCTGTGTTATACTTGAAACTACTTTCTGGAACTGGGATATGCCTGCTATTTTTTGGGTTCATTCCTGGAGATGGGCATCTATGTTCTTTTCTTTCAAAGATCACAGTGGAGCTCTCTATTTTCATTGGAAGAGCAATTATATTGTGGGCATTTTATAGAAAAAAGTTAGTGTTTGTAACACTTGCTATGGACAGCGATCCTTACCCTAAGAGAGCTGATCCTCAGCTGTCTTGTAATAAAGCACTGAATTACCAAGGTCTTCTGACTTGGTGGTGGAATACTTTCTATTTCTGCTATTGAAGTAATGCTCTTTTATGGGGAAAAACATTTGAGATCTGTGGGCCAAACAGAATCTTTAGAGACTTGATTCTGTAGGATGGGGTGGTGAAGCTCATCTGGGAAACAATAAACTTGAGTCCCAGTTTCTGCTCCCAGAATTTTATCCACAACTTTGACTGTACCTTTACAATACATCCACTGGATAAAAACTCCTTAAAAGTAAATTAACATCTTAAGTACTAGGCTATGGAGTCATGTACTCCTTCACTTCTGTTTTGGTCTAATTAACATTGAATTGCTTTCTGCAAAGGGCCTTCACCAGAAGGGACGGACAATGCTTCTGTCACTCTGAATAGCCTGCTGACTGGAGCACTCTGGGAGTAAGGAGGTTGTGGATTTAATGTGAGCCTTGATGCCAGATTTTCCATGTGCTGAGTAAGGGCTCTGACCATTTTATAAAAAACATAGATACTACCACTGTCACAACAATCTCTAAAAGGAGGTGACCAGATCCGTGACACGTAGGGCTCTGGTTCTGGTGGGTGCACAGTCCACGTTCTCAGTCTGTGCTTGTTGGACTGGCAACTTGGGCAGAGGATCTCCTGTTCATACGGGCTGGCTCTGGCTCTGCAGTCCTCTGGCTCAGGAGCAGACCTCTGTGCCTTGCAGGAGCTTACAGTCAAACAGCAAAGTGGCTATTTAGAGACATCCGTGCTGCAGTGGCAGCTAGGTGGGGATTTTTTGGATCATAATTCTAGAAATATTTCATTCAATCCCACAAAACTTTTCCTTTAGGGTAAATTTTCATTAGATATACCATATTCCTGTTCAAAAATTACTATTTGTTGGTCATATGTGTGGCAAAACTAGAGCTCGGTTTCACTTTGTTATCACACTCAAATTTGAAAGCAAGATTTTCCAGTGTGGGAGGTCTTAGTGATTTGAAACAGGCAGCAGCTTTTCTACTGTTTTTCCTCTTTGATTTCTTCTTGCCCTTGCTGTCCTTTTCAAGAAAATTATCACTTTCTATATCTTAAGCTTCATAACATTTTAGATGAGAGTTAAGCTTGTAGTTGGGCATTTTTCTCCAATGATTAATCTATAAATCATGATAATTAATAAAATAATTGTATTTAGCTAATTACTATCCGGTTGTAAGTTGTCATAAAAATTTAGTTTCCTAACGGTAACTACTCCTCAGAAATCATATTTTATTCAGTCTGTAAATCTACTGCACCATTCATAGTGCTATTATACCTGTGATATTGTAATAGCAAGAGTGAAAATCAAATCAACATTCTACTGACAGAATAAAAGCAGTAAATGTCAAACTAATGAACATAGAGTGGGTATATGTAAATGGCCTAGGAGAGCAGAGAGGTTCTTGGCATTTCTCATTTTAAGCATAGATCAACCTAAGTTTCACCACGTGAAAGAAGTTCATCTGTCCTGGCTGTAACTGCATCAGAAATCATTTAAGAAGGGTTTCATATTCTTGCTAAAAATTAAGTAATGGTTAGTAGATGTCTAGGTTGGTAAGAATAAATTAAGAACTGGGATAGCACAAAGATTCCTTTCCGTTCAGTGTTTTATTTTAATTCAGCTTTAAATCATCTCTGCTGATTTGAGTAAATACCCAACTTATATACATGGTATTTTTAACAAAAGAATTCAGATAGGTAGTCAACTATAAAAGAAGATGTTGGGCAAAGAAATAAGCATTGATACAACAGAGGAAAAAGGAAGAACACACTTGCATAAACAAAACATATTGTAAAATATCTGAATGTTGTTTTCTGTGCATGTCCCAAGATGGATGCCCTCTGTGCATTGAATAGGTAATTAAAGACATATTATACATGTCAAGTATGTACTCTAAAGGTCTGGTTTGTCTAAAGCATGTTTAGGTTGAGAGGCTGTATGTAGATTAGTGCTTCCTAGCCTGGGGCCTTTGAACTATCACTATCAGTAAAAACTCTGAAAGTAGTCCGCAAATTATGGGAAAAAATGTTTGAAGGAGAAGAACAAAACTGTATAGTATTCATATATGCACCCTTGCAAGTAAACAAATAAAATGAGTGTGAATGAAAGTAAGATACAAACATTTAAATTTATTTGTTTATAAATGAAAATAATTTTGACTACACTAGCAAAGGTCTTTGAATTTTTTTAAAAGAAATATTAGGTTATCCATTTTTAATAAACAATACTAATGTCAGAGGATTTCCTAGACAATATGCTATATGAGTTCTTTAAATAGAACTAGAAGCAAATCCAAATCCGTATTTAGATTATGTTATTCAAGAAATTGGACAAAATATCCTTTCTGGTCTGAGCAATCTCCTCTGGACTGAAATGCAACTAAAATTTTTGAGTGTTTGCCCTTCCCTTAAAATGCTTGATTAGATTAAATCAGCTTTTGCTCAGGAGCGATCAGTCTCGACCTGCTCAGTAGGGCCTGAGCCAGTGTTCTTTGTAGCAGTGTTTGTGCTGAACAAACCAAACCACCCTTTCTTCAGGACAGTCGTTAAAATTTCCCATCTCTCATTCTTTCAGTTCAGTGCTATCCAACAAGTGGAAGTACCTTTCTTTAACATTAATTTTTATACAGTAAGGATTTTAAATGAGCCAAGCTGAAAAAAATCAGACTTTTTTGTAGATGAGAATGTTTTCCATGAATCTAAATTAAAATCACTTAAACAAATGGATTCTCTATTTTCTGTAGCATTAGTTCAAAGAAAGCACATGACACAGGGATTAGCATTCAGTAGACTTCTTATTTTATTGTATAAAAGTAATTGCCTCTTAAATACTATCCAAATTAACATCTTAATATCCCTCTGGGCTTATACATTTTTAAAGCATACTATAACTCAGTACGTAATACAGAAGAACCCTATTTCCTTTTCTACTAAGTTAGTCTGCTGTATAAATTTGAATCATTTGCAATGCAAGTGGCAGCAGTTCTTTTTTTTTTTTTACAAATAAAACTCATACTATACCCAAAGACACTTAACATTTTCAGTGCAGGCCACTTGCAACTCGAAGAGCTTAATTTCCTTGTATTTGTATTTCTTGGTAAGCTATTTGTGGGGGAATAGTCTCTTACGTTAACCATCTTTATGTTTTACTACATCTCATCAATGAAAAGTATGCGACTTGAAATATATAGAGTTCCAGCTCAATCCTCTGGTGATTCTTGCATATTAAAAGTCCCATCTGACTGAAATAATATATAAAATTCACTTTTACTTATTAAAATTATCAAGAACATCTAACTGTTTTCATATTATACAGATATATTTTTTTATGCTTTCATATAACTTTTTTAACAGTGCATCTTGTGATAATAATAAAACTTTCTTCTTTTATATTGTATTTATTTTTTGTTCAGGTCTGAAGCAAATTAATCACTTTGTCATATGAATAAAACTAGCTAATTTAGCAAGAACTTTATGCTAGAATCAAGGGGGCAGCTAGGAGAAGGCTTTAAGTTTGTAAAGAATAGATCAATCTGGACAAAAAACAGATGATGAGGGAAGGACAAGAGAGATACAATAAGGGTGTAGTAGGCTGGTTCACCAAATAGCTGTCTATTGACCCCAAGAATACATATGGAGAACAAGACAGGCTGGGGCTTATAGTGAAAGATAAAGGGTTTTGCATAACTTTTGGGAAATTAATTTTATTTATGAAAATTTAGAAATGCAGTGATAACTACCATAAGGCAGGCCTGTGAAAATGCAAACTGCTCACTGTCACATCCCAGAACAGGTTTGGTGACAGAGCTAGAAAGGCATCTTCTGTAGATCTAGAACTGTGAGTCTGAGCCTTGTTTCTGGCATTATTCACTGTGCTAGACAGCCTGAGGACTTGGATTATCTCAGCGTAAGGCAGGTCCGTGTGCTGCTTTTGTACTACTGACTACAGAAACTATTGAAAGCTCAACTCGTTATCCCAGTAGGCCATCTAATCTCTTGACTGCTTTTGATCAGCCCTACTTTTTCTCTAATCCTCTAAAATATTGTATGCATTACTTACTAGTCTTGAATACGTACTTAGCCTTGAGTGACTCTTCAAGTTACTGCGTGGGTTTGTGTGTTGATTTGAAAGAGGTGGTAGAGCTGACAGTTACAGCAGGAAAAAAATGAGATTCATCTTGTAAGACAAAGTATCAGTATTGTGTAGTTCCCAATGTTCTTTGTGTTGTTTACGTGTCTGAAAAGTCCTGGATGAAAAAATCAGGCAGAACTGCCACTTTATAGGTCCACGATGTTACAACTTATTTTAAAATATTCTCATCATTTCTGCAAGATTCTGGGAATTTAATAAATATTAAAAGAAACAAATGTTTATTAGGTAATACTATATCTGTTGCCGTCTTTTCATGAGGCAGTACCACTCTAAAATATAAGGGATGGATGGATGTGTTATATATATGTATACATATATCAATCTAGAATTGTAGATCCGTAACAGCTAAAAGCTCTTTCTGTCTCATTTGCCCTCCATTATATTTCTCCTAAAACATAAATTCTTCACTTAAGTGTAAAATAACAGCTTTAAAAAAAACAATGAATTTTCACAGAAAGGTGTCACTGGTAGGGTTTGTTTATTTGGATTTCTTTTTAATCATTTAAAATATTCATATGACATAATTTTTCCATTTCACTTGAAGTTAAGGTTTTGACGCGACATCATGAACAATGAAAGTGACAGTCTAAGTCATCTAAGAAAAATTCTTTCATTGCCTTTGTGAAATGAATATGCAAGTGAAACCATAAAGCTTAAAAAGACTTTCAGAGTATTACCACTGCCCTTTATTTTAAGGTTTGAGTTTTTTAAAAAAAGAAACAGACTTTTTTCTTTTTTACTGTAATATTTATGGATCTATCATCTCCCTTTCTCATTAGGTCTAGTTATAATACTATTTGCCAGTGTAATTTTGACTTCAGCTGAGTTTCTCTGAATGTATTCTCATGTAATTTAATCAGAACTGGTCCATTGGCCATTGACAATAACTGTCCCATTTCCTGTTAAATACTTAAGGGTAAGCAAGTAAAAAGCATTGCTGTGTCATTCCCTTTGGGAAATAAAGCAAATTATAAGACTCGTTTTGTTTCAAATGCAGAGTTCACAGTGATGAGTTTTATCAGTGAAGTACTGAAGAGAGTCTTGCTGACCTAGTACAATGAAAATATGCTGCTCCGGTGCTCTCTTGTGTAACTACAGGAGTTAGCTTAGGGTGTCAGGATAGTGAGCAGAAGACGGGTTAGACTCTCTGTTCTAGGTTTTATATAGAATCACAGAATCATTAAGGTTGGAAAAGACCCTTAAGATCATCGAGTCCAACCGTTAACCTATCACTGCCAAGTCCACCACTAAACCATCTCCTCAAGCACCACGTCTACCCTTCTTTTAGATACCTCCAGGGATGGAGGCTCAACCACTTCCCTGGGCAGCCTGTTCCAATGCCTGACTACCTTTTCGGTGAAGTTGTTTTTCCTAATATCCAACCTAAACTTCCCCTGGCGCAGCTTGAGGCCATTTCCTTTCGTCCTATGCCTTGTTACTAGGGAGAAGAGACCAACACTTAGTTAGAGGCTTAACATGGATCAATTTGCATTCCATATTTTTCTCTTGCTGATAAGTAATGAATTGGCCTGTGCTGGTATGTCTGGCTCCTTATTTAGATAACTATTGTGAACCTGTATATTAATTTAAACAAAGGAAATCAAATCTGTAATGGCATGTGTAGTCAGTGGATGATTTACCAGCAGTGTTTTGGTTAAACTGCAAGTAAGAGACTAAGTTATCACAAATTATACAGCTATGGAAATAAGGTAAGTGCTCATCAAGATGTACCTTTAAAGAAGATAGCCTTTAGGAATGGTATATCCCGCTGCATAGTGGGTTGTATAACCACGCATAGTTTAGAAACTCTGAGGGGAAATGAATGTGAGAAACTCAAAAAAAAAAAAAAAAAAAAAAAAAAAAAGTTCAAAAGCATATTTAAGGAATGATCCCTTGAATCAATTTTCTCTGGAACAAATGGTCATTAATACTTGCCTGTTTAACTTTTGTCAAGTCAAAGGGGTTTATTTTAATTATAACCAAACATTGGCAGAAATAACACTTAAACATATTTAAGAAAATAACAAATGTTGTAATTCTCAGGCTAGTCTCACTAGCCAGTAAAACAAAAAGCAAAGTGCTATGAAAATTTTCAAGCCTTTTATAGTTATTTGAGTTAAAATGAGAGAAACTTGTTTTTTATAAATTGGCAGGTCACAAAAATTACATTAAAGCAAAGCAATCGTATTTGTAAATTAACTGTGGTGTAATACCTGTGCATTCTAATTCTGTCCCTTAACTTTTGTCAGAGTGTAACTGAAGGCAGCTTTTTTAACAGGTTAGGGAGAACAAGCCATGTCTATGTTAACAAGTAAACAGACATTTACTTCGTACAACAGAATGCTTTTACAAAAATCAGTCTTTTATTGTTGCCTTTCTCAATCCCATTTCAGGTGCATAGCATCTCTTTAACACAAGCCCTGAAAGCATCCACAGAGCCACCATTTGCTTGAAAACCTCTTTTTGTAGTACAACAAAATACATTCGGTATCATTGACGGTCCCTGAATATTAATACCGATATTATGATCCACAAGCATGGTAAACATAAATGAATGCTCTTCTACATTGTTTAATGTGGTGGAAATCTGTACAGTGTTTTATCTTGGAGTTTTAGTTGCGTTTTTTTCCCCACCCCATGTGCTAAACTCTTATTGCTGAAATGATTTGGCTTTCTCAGGCAGAAAACTATTTTCATTTGTATATAGCAGCACTTTTCTCCCTAACAAACAAGATGTGACTACTTCCAATAGAAATGTATTTAATGTAGCGTATTGAGCTCATTGAGTATTTTTAGCACATTCCATCAAAAGAGGATGAAGTACATTTCGTAAATCTATCCAGTTCTTCAGAAGCCAACTCTTCATTTTTCTTCTTCCAGTTCTGGCTTGGCCTTTTCTGGCTGCTTTGATGCACATTTGGTCATGACTCTTTTTCCCTGGAGAAATCAGAATTTCTCCTGTTTTTAAAAAAGTGAATGAATTAGATGAGAAATGTCCTGGAGCAACTAAAAGTCCTGATCCAGATACCACTGAAATAAATAGAAACCTTTCTTAAGAGCCAATTAGATCATGGCTAACGAGATAATCCTCAGAGGTCCTGTACAAAGGCGGAAGCTAGGGGAAAGAGGAGGATTCTGGTGGTTTTCCAGTCCTTTGTACTCATCTCATTTTGGGTTGCTGTGAGAACTGAGGAAGTTCCCAGTCCATTTTACACAATTCAGCGGCAGAAGCCAAAAATGACTTCAGAAAATGTAGCTGGCTTTACTGAGAGCCCCACATCTGGCCCAGCCTTCCAGCCTCTGGTGGCAGCACACACCTACACGTGTGTCAGTGCTCATGGAGACCTCGCATGTGCAAGAGAGGGAGAAAGGAGCCAGAGCAACAACGGAGACTTCTCCCTCAATTTCATAAAATCATCTATAGACAAATAATTACTGCAAAAGCTTTGCACAGAATATATGTCTTAGCTGCAATGACATTGTATTTTATCCTACCTATAACACCATCACTCTATAAGTAGGGCAAATTGCTGTCTCTCTTCTCAAGTTTGAAGGGAAGAACCAATCCTCTACAGTAACCAAGCTGAAACGTTGCATTCATTGGAGGAACAACTTTAAAGAAAATATATGGACAAAAGAGGATGAGTTATTTCAATATTGTGGCGAAAAATTTACTTTTATAAATCTTTGTAAATCCAAACCATTTTGGTGCTGATGATCTCTGTTGTTTTCTGGGATGACAGGGGATTATTTTGGAAAGAGAAGACTAATTTTAAAAAAACCCAAACATTATTTTAGAGCACTAGCTTTATCTGTGTAATTGAACATTTGATTTTTTTTTTTTTGTAATTGCAAGTTAGAGGTCCTTAGCATGATTTTCACAGTACTTGCTTTATTTACTGCCTTGTTTGAAGAGAAAAATATGATTTATGGATTTCTCAAAAATACTTACTGTATACAAGCTAAAAAAACCCATAAGTATTCTGTAAGGAACAGATAGGATCTCTTCATGTTCGCAATCAAATATCCAAAAGGCTTCAAGTTCTCTATGCTTGTTTCGTTTTTATTACTTTTAAATTATTTCTGTTATTTCTTCTCTATCAGGATAAATATTGGGGCTTCTTTAATGCCTTAGCTTGGAGAGGTGATAGATACCTTGAATAGGTCCTCAATGGTATATCAGTATAAAAGATCTGTACATCCTCCTTACAGCAAACACATGCTAAGGTAAAATTATTTTACTAGACTGCAAAATGACAGCAACGTGCTCCAGCATTCCTTAGTGAAACTCTCTGTTAATTAAATATGCAAGGAAAACAGTCTCTAAAATTTTGGGTAAGTAGCTCTTACTCAGTCTGGAAACACGTACCATTAAGGTATTAATTTCTGTATTTCTATGAAGCAGCTGTAATATTTTGTCATTGTGCTGTTTAAGTGTTGAGATTACAAAAATATCACCATTGGTTTTACTTATTGGGTGGGGTTGTTTTGCTTTTGCAACTATTGTTGGGAAGTAAATGTTCATTTAATTTGCCTAATTTTATCTTTTCCTTGCAATCATCTTCACAACAGTAGATTTGCCTGATGAATCTCTGTTGTTTTATCACAGACCTGCAGAAATCCTGATTATCCAAAGATGCAGTTTTCTGAGACATTAGTGAATTTGTCCAGCTGCGTTCTGCTATATTTTTCCATGCTTTAAAACATAGA
This sequence comes from Platalea leucorodia, assembly GCF_965183815.1. Lineage (NCBI taxonomy): Eukaryota > Metazoa > Chordata > Aves > Pelecaniformes > Threskiornithidae > Platalea > Platalea leucorodia. Next base: position 19,905,318 of record NC_138826.1, on the reverse strand, counting down.
TTCTCTAGAAGGCCTGAACAAGTATACTACAGTGGCTTTCTTTCTCTTCTCTTCTCTCACAGCAAGTAAAAATAAGTATACTGTAAACACAATTTTCTGGAACTAGCAAGACCACACAACTACTGAAATAATGAAATATTGTTGGTTTTGACTGAGTAGAAAAGCAAAATATTTATTCAGTCTGGTATGTTCGTTTATAAAAGTGCATTGCTCTCTTCTGGAAACTTTGATAGATCTGTATGTATTTTTTTTCTGAAGTAACTTGACTAGTTCTATGTGAAAGATCACAAATGACAGAAATAATAATTTCAATCGGCAAAGTCACAAAGTTACAAATCATCAAGATATCATCCCCTTAGAGTAACCATATATGAATATCTGTAAGAAAACACAGTATCTCAGTGGGGTTTTTTTGCTTGCAGCAGAGAAAACTTAATCTGGGAATTATAAGCATCTTTCAGTTTTCAGTGAGTAGAAGCCATTCTGCACTACTGGATATATTGTTACGTGAGAAGGGGTTTGGCAATGTAGCAGGGCAGCTGAGAGGGGTGCCAGAATAGAGTGTGGGGAAACGACAGGCCTATTTGGCAAGGTGTTTGGAAAGTGGGTATAGAAAACAGTATTAATTAACTTCAAACTCATGCTGAACCCACTCTTCAGTGGCAGTAACTACTTAAGAGATAAAAATCAGTAAAGATGAACATAAGTTTTTATTCCTTGCACATTGCAAAGATTGCTTTTCTAATGCAGTGCTTCTTAGGCTATTTCTTATTATTATTATTATTTTTATTTGCTCGAGCCCTCCTCTTAATATAAAAATCCAGTCCTCACCGTTCCCACCGCCTCCCTTTGAAATACGGGGTGAGTGTCTTCCGTTCCAGGATATTAATAATTTTGCACTTTAAGACTATTGCCCATGTCCCTGAATTTTCTCTCTTCTCTCTCCCTGTGTTTTCCTGAGAAACATCATTTTAAAAGACGAGAACTGATTCTTAAGCAAACTGTGAACAGGATTTGATGATACATTAATCTTGCACATTTTCTGAGAATATTATACTTTGAATAGTTTTTCCTGAAAGATAAGAAAAATTATATGGAAAGCTAAGTCGATAGCTAGGGGAAAGGAACAGAACAAATGGCATTGCTTCAAAACACCTTCCAGTTCTGCACCTACAGCCTCTTGGTCACTGATCCCAAAACTTACCTCAATAATGTTCTTGTAATGATGCTGTGCTGACCCCAGTGTTTGGAGCAGGGGCTGCCTGGAAATCCATTTTCCTGCCATAAAGCAGGGTGGAGGGAGTGAATGGACTCTGTCTGCATTATTTACAGTATTAATTTGATAAATAATTCCCTTCTCTGTGTCTCATTGTAGTAGATTTATTTCCCGCTCTTTGACATATCTTTCTGCAGGTGGTGTTAGCTAGTAAATCATCTGAACAGAGCATGAAAAACATTGCTTTTTTTTTACTTGAATCTGAAGTGTGAAGCAATAGATATAAAATAATGAGATATTATCATAAATTCACAGTTTTTATTGCTCTGCTATTTCTATTATTACTCAGTAAGACTCTTGCTAAACAGAGGATTTTGGTAAGTGCCAATATTTTTTGGTAAGTGCTACAGTATTAAACCTAGACACTACTAGACTGTGGGAGCTGGGAGAAAATGTTAGGAATAAGGCTTCTACCACAGACACTCTCCCTCAAAAAAGCAGTACCAAGTGAGCAAGGGGAGTACAGTTTTCACGATGTATTGATACTGCAACAAACCCTTGAGTTTTATTTGAACGATGAGGAAAAATACCATGGGGAACGCTATATGTTGTTACTGCCTGGTTTTGTTGCAGATTAACTGCTACTGGAAAATGGGAGAGTGGTTTACAGTAGGCTAGCAGTACATTTACAAAGGCAGTTGTCGGCAGGAATGGCAATGAAGAAATGTGGTCATATGTGACACTTGAGAACCTCTGAGCAATGGTTACTGATTTGACACTGGGTAATTAACTCAATAGAAAGAAACAAAGATGGGAGGGTGCCGTTTGGGCAGGGAAGGCTGCAAAACTAGCCAAACCAGACTCTTCACAAAACCATTATCTCAAATTCTGCTCCAAAGGCATTGCTTACACTGAGGAGAATTGTTCACTTTAAGTCTATTCAACTAAAGCCCTTACCGTAAGCTGCTTTTGCCGTGTTCATTGAGGAAAAATGACCTAAGTATGGTGCATCTGAGCAGGATGAGACTAGAAGGATGCAAAGGGCTTCCAGGTAAAGTACAATGCGTACATTGACTTCTACATTACTGGCACGAGGCCTGCTATCAAAAGACTGTTTCAAGTAAAGGAGGCTCATTCAAGACCCTCTCACCTGGGGTCCATTGAGAAGTAGTGTTACCTTTATGGATAAATTATAGATAGGGTATTGCTAATACCATATAATGAACTGTGTAAGGGTAATTTTTTTTATGCTTTACTCTTTGGCTTTTATTTTGGCCACAGCTGATGTTCATCTTGGGTAAAATGTGTTTGTGATAATGAAAGGTGGGCTGGGGGAAGGATCTCTGGCACAGCTTGACTAAAACTCCTTTTAGGGAACTGACTCATTCAATGGCTCCTGTTGAGGATCTTTGCATACACTTCAGAGGTAAACAAAGAGACATATAAAGTAAAGAAGGTCTGACTGGCATCTCCCTGTGTTGATGTCTAGATAATTCTGGCAGCAATTGAAGATTTTGGGCTGTAGCTGAAGACTGAGGGGCTGCTTGTGCTGGATGAAGAGGCAGTATAGATGCTGACAGCAGCTGCACAGCGTCTTCCTGGTTTCCTCAGCTCCTAGCACAGATTATGGTAATCATTCTGAAATCACTGCCTGAGCATCTCCTAGTATCACCTTGTTTGTCCCAGTGTTTAGGCATGGCATAGCTGAGTGATCATCCCCTGAGCCAGTATAGCTGGCTACATTTCCCCAGAAATGCCAACAAGAAAAGCAAAAAAAGCCCTAACCTAAAAATGCATTGTGGTGACTCCTTCCCTCCCTGAATAAGGAGAGGTAAATTCCCACTCGAGAGATATAATGGCAGCAAAAGGGCTAAACAGCCTCCTGAGATCTTGGAAAGCAAAGACAAGTACAACATGTGCACAAATTAAGCACAATTGTTTAAAAAACTTGGCAGTCTAGTAAACAGAAGCAAAATTTGGTCCCATTTTCCTGCCACCATCACCATCCAGAAATCACATAGTGGCTAGAAACCAATTTCAGAACTACTGGCTGGTAGAAAGATGGTCTAGGATGTAGAGCAGTAAGACTAAGCTTTCTAATCAGAAACAGGTACTGTAGCTAATAACAAATGCTGCATTGAGTTTCCACAGACAACAAATCCAGCTGGGGTAAGGTCAGTTCTGCACTATAGTTAATGGGCAAACCTGCTTTCTAGGATAGCTTTTTCCAGGCTTTCTTGCTTTCCAGAGTGTGCTGTCCTCTGCACCTAAGGACCCACTCCAACCTTCCTTGTCAAACACTCGAACGGGACACAAAGTGACAGCTATCTTCATAGAAAACCTGAAGTTGTCTAATATTTCAGGTCTTTCACACTCTATAGTTAACATGGGACTTCTCACATCTCAGGCTGTGACTTAAGGATGAGATAGCTGAAACCTTCCAAACTTCCCAGGAGTGGGGTTAGAGTTAGCTGTCACCGTCATCCGCATTCTTCTGTGACTACAGTTTGTGGATTTAGACAATGTGCACTCTCAAAAAGAAAGATTGGCTTAGATTTCATTGCTTTTACATCTCAAGAGATCTTGCCTAAAGTTAAGATTCACTTCATGCTGCTATTAAGAAAAAATTTTTTTAAAAGAGAGTTTTGCTAAATCCAGAGCAGTGCTGACCTGCAGAGCCCAGCTCCCCTTTAAGCACCGAGGTAGCAACAGTCTTTTCACTGGGATTGTACAAGCATATTTTAGAAAGGTTTGTGTCTTTATTCTCGAAATCTTGGAAATGTACCCTTGTTGTCTCTACATTTTTGCATGTTTTCCCAAAAGTAACTATCCAGTCACAAGTCTGAAACTTAGAACTGCTTCCATGTCTTGCTTCCCATACCTCACCTTTCTATTTCTCTGTTTTCAGTTAGTGTTATGCTGGCCTTCCTATGCTCTGGCTTGTTCTGGGAGTTTTATGTTACCATTTCTATCACAAGCCCATCTATCTGATTCGTCTCTCTCACTTTCTACTAGAAACATTGGAAAGGACGCACAGACCAAGGGTGCAATCTCTTTTAGGGTTTGGTACTAGCACATACAAGGCTGCACACGTGATGATGTAGACTTCTCATTCACCCACTGATGTGTTATCTCTTTGTCAGATGAGTAGTGAATTATTTAATTTTTAAAAAATACTACTGCTGCAGTTAGGTATTTTGATGCAGTTCTATTCATTTATCTTTTAAAAAAGTAAAAAGTCCTGTTCTTGAACCTAAGCAATTATTTCCTTATGCTTCTTATCTAAGCCTCTTTCAGTTAGAATTCTGTCTGAAAGCTTTCTCCTCTCCTCAACACCATTGTTACCTGTGTGCTTGGGTAACGGGACATTCTTCTAATCTTCTCAGCTTCTTTACCTTTTCCCTCAAATATAGCTCCATCCAACAGCAGCTTCCATTTGCCATATAACTGTGTTTTGTTTTGGCTGTTATGACGAAACTTGTTTTTTTCTTTTTTCTTTTCTTTTTTCTTTTCCTTTTCCTTTTCTTTTCAGAGATGAAAGGTGGCTGCTTATCTCTAAAGACTTCAAGGATTGACACACAGCCCATAACAACTCTTGCTCTTTCCTGGGCTTTCATTACCTGAAACAGATGGTAGAGGAGAGGTGGAGTCCTGCAGGATGCTTTCCCTGAGGAAAGCAATTGCCTTTAGTGGCAGTTGGGCAAATGGCAATTTCTGACTCATAAGACACTTCTATATTTAATTTAAAAAAAAAAAAAAAAAAATTCTTATTTGGAGGAAACAACTTCTCAGACTTTCCTGCAGAATAAAAATGGCTGAAACTTCTGCCCAGAATTCTGAAATCAGCTTCAGAGTTTTATAATCCCACTTGGAATCGTTACAGATACATTTATTTGTATAGTCTCCTATATATCCTCACATAGGGAAAAAAAATTTACAGAAGACCTGTGAAAACTCCTCACGCTAAGAAGTCAAAAAATGTTACTCTGATAGGTAACAAACTCAGAAACATCATTAATTTCATTGAATATGAAAAGTATGCTTGAATTAACATGAGCTTCACTCCGTACTACAGAGCTTGTGTTTATTCTGGCCAAAATCTCCTCTTGTCCTTCTGCACATAATACTTTTGGAATATTTAAAAGAAATTGGACTGTTCCAAATCAATTTGAAACTTCTTTAGAAAACATTTTTGAAGCTGGGATATAGCCTATCTCTTACTGTTACAAGACTATGATCCTTTTCTAGAAATGAGGCCAAAATGTACTTCCTACTGTATGTATCCTAGTGTATAAATCCATCTAAAATGGCTTAAGCTTGTTGCAGTACACATAGCTGAGCACATTGATCCAGATCTTGTCTATCTGTTGCTTAGAAGCTCAAGTATTTGCAGTGATCTCTGTATGCTTTGAACAAGGTATCTGGCACAAGCTTCTCACTACTTAGTCCAAATTAACATCACTGAATTCATTTAAGTCATTTTGGCTTCATACTTGAGAAAGTGGAGACACAAATTAGCCTAAAGTGTGATCTGCTACTGAGGCAATTTGATAATAAACACATCTCCTCAGTGATGCCCTGGTGTCTGAAAAGTGGATCAAGCTCTGAAACAGTCTTAGTTCACTAATGTTCCCTGTGCTTCATCTGGAACATGGTGTGCAGTGCAAACTCGGTCCAGAGAAAGCACCTTGTTTGTATGAGTTGTTACAACTTTATTATTATTTTATGTTATTATAGTAATATTTTACATAATTAGTGCATTTTATTTTAATACATTGCTACTAATATATTAATATCATTAATGCATTTATTAAGTGATAAAGAAAAATAGTTCTAATACTTGTCCCTGCTCTACTGAGGGAACAGCTTTGTTACCAAAGCCAGGAAAAGTAGAATCACATACTTGGATGAGCTGCAGTGGTGGAGGGAAACAACTAGAACCAGAAACAGTAAATGATCTTGATTCTTACACGAGGCAAGGCTTTAAATCATTTTAAGCAGAAGTGATGACCAAAATCAGTTTGTAAGGATAAAGTCCAGATGTCTCTGAATTGTCATCAAGTCCTCATTTTTTCCTTACTGACTTTAGAAAGGAAAGAAATCCCAAGAAGCTAGAAAAGCTTTCAAAAAGACAATAAATTAACTACTGAAGTGGAACAAGGACTAGCCATACATCAACAGAACCTAAGACTTGAGCATGGACAGTCTTCATCTAGATTAGAGAAGGGATCAACTGATAAAGCAAAGAGAATTAAAGAAAGAAAAGATGGATAAAGACCAGACAGGTTCTGAAATAAACTGTAATCAGACATATTTGTTATGTTAGCAATATAGGATAATAGCTTTACCTGGGGTAATTGGCATAGCAGCACTGCAGCTAATTGTGCTGTTGGTCCATGTGACTTTACTCAAACACTTGTATTCACATTTGAATTGTAACATTCTTTCAATGCCATAGTTGCTGTGCAAAGGCAACATTAAATTTCACGAAGTAGTTTATTTCCAGGCAATCCAGGAAATTAACATTTAATGTTTTGTTGTTTTTTTTTTTTTTAATAAAGAGTATTTCTAAGCAATATAAGTTCTTTGATCCAGCTTCATCTTAAATGGTTTATTTTTGTAATAAAAAAGTGGAAAGAAATTAATTATACTGAACTTTTCACCATTCTCAGGTCTTTATTACAGCAAAAATCTCTAGGATACAAGATGCATCCAACATTCAGACCTACTAAAAGTTGTTTGGGGCCAAGGCCCAAACAAATGGGTTAGACCAACTTTGCTCTTTCCTCACTAGCAACTCAAACATCCTGTGCCACCTTTTACTCTCCCTCTTTCTGGTATTCCTCTTACACCAAATTCTGTAGATGGTCGTCTTGTTTCTCCAGGCTCACTAGGACTGGTGGGCTGTACAGGAATTAAGCTTGCTACCTTCCAGTTTCTTGATGGCTGCATTAACAGTGCTCAAGAAGCCTGGTTCTTCCCATAACTCTTGTTTCAAATCTGTGGGGAAAAAGCTAATGTGATAAAACAATAAATTATCATAGTAAAGGATGAGTAACCTTACAGAACAAATTCTGGCTTTTCTGCAAGCTTCAGAGCCTCATGCATCCCTGCAGCTGATAGTTTCCGATTGATATTCCTATATCTGCATTGTAGTAGGTTGCGGTAAGTTGTCCTCAGGTCCCGATTGAAGAAGGCATATATAAAAGGGTTAATGAGAGAGTTTGCGTAACCCAACCATAGAAATGTTCTTTCAACCCACAGTGGGATACAGCTGCATGCTGTACCGCAGATGAAGGGCCTGGCGGTTGAGAGGAGGAAGAAGGGTAGCCAGCAGACAGTGAAAGCCCCAACAATAATCCCAAGCGTAGTGGCAGCTTTCTGTTCTCTTTTAAAGATGGAAATGTTTTTCTTGTCATGCTTTAGGAGTCGTGAAAAATTAGTACATTCTTCAGATTCCTTGTGCAGTTTTACGATTCCATTCATAGAAATCCCTTCCATTTCTTCTGGCCGGGGAAAACCAACAAACTTGTGTTTAGCAGCACTCCTCTTGGCAGCTTTGTAAATCTGATAGTACATGAAAAGCATCACTGACATTGGAATATAAAATGCAACTGCCGTGGAGTAAATGGTGTAGCCAAAGTCTTGACTGATCAAACAAACCTTTTCATCATTTACATTTTGGGCCCAACCAAAGAGTGGGGGTATAGTGATAGAGGCAGATAAGAGCCATACACACAGGATCATTTTGGCCATACACTTCCCGTTCTGCCTTACAGGATACGTAAGCGGCCTCGTTATTCCCAGGTACCTAGAACGATAATGTACAGTTACTATACAGTGCAGTGGTTCGCTGATAAAAGTTATTTCACATAGTCTGCCCTAAACCAAAACACCTTTGGCTAAGGTTTCTATTTTACGTTTTTCAATCCTCTCTTTGCATGTATTTCAAACTTGTAAATTTGTGTGTGTCTCACTTTTAAATTTATAGTCCTGATATTCTGTATAAAAGGTGTTTTATTCTAGAAGAAATTCTCCCTTTGGCCATAATGGACTGCAATTTTAATAAATTTGCACAATTTTCATGCAGATAACTATTTTTTTTAGCTTTTAAGGGTATTCCAAAACCTAAATTTTATTTGGCTAACTTATGAAATCTTGGAGTATAGATGAATGCTCACTCTGCAAACCTACCACTTTTTTTATTGAGTGCATGGTTAAGTTAAACCAAGCATGCATTCATGGTTGCCACTAAACTGAGATGATGAGTTGTCTTTCTTACCTTCACATTTCAGATGGGAAAAACAAACTGCAAACTTATGCCAAGCGTAGATTGTTTCAACACTACAATAATTCTGTTTATCACCATTTAATTAGAAAAAAAATATATCTATTCAATGTTCAAACTTTTACTGAACAAAATAACCATTTATCACAGTGTCAGTTCAAGAAGACCTGGGGGAAAAATGTAATTTTACCAGAAGCTAAGTTTAGGGTGGTAAATTGTAAACAGGCAAGAAAAATGTTTATAATGTGTTAATTTTTCATAGGGGAAAAAAAATGAAGTCTGTTGACACCTTCTATATTTCTTAAGCTGTGATAGCTTAAACTATGTATTTTTTCCTAATTAAAAAAAAAAAAATCACTATGGCCCTATATAGCTGGACAGCAATATCCTACGTTTGTGTTTACGCTCAACTACAGAAAATTTCTTTATTTCCTCTCTAGCAATGGGAAATTTCTCTTAGATGGAATTGGATGCTTTTTTTTACACCTAACATTTTTACTTTGAAATTTGGTTTCTGGTCAACTGGAACTTACCTATGAGTTACCGTTAACTTCTCAAATTGTTCTTTTTTTTTCTTCCCCCAAATGAAAGCATTTTGAGAAAAATCAGTGTGACTCACTTTGCTACTCGTAAAAGAAATGGTTTCAAATCAGGTTTCAGAACAACATTTTGGTTTCAAGGTGTACCAGTGTTTAGTTACACAGTGAAGGTTTCGGAGGGTTACAAACAAGAGTAACATGATTAAAAATATTTTTTTCCGAGCATTTTTTTCTCTCTCCGTTCACCTAGCAAATCAAATATGAGTATTTGCCTGGCTCTGTGGAATGCTGCACTGTTGATTTTACTGCAATGCAGTAAATTATGGCTAGTGCTGCTGCTTTATACAAGTGCTCAGGTACGCTACAGTTTTGGAAGGATAAAGAAGCATCATTTCATGATCTGTTCTGATGAGTAACAACAATCCCTCTCAACATCATCATTGATTTTATATTACTGGATATGGCAAGTGTTATACAAAGGACAGGACTGGTTTATCGTGCCCTATGCTTGACAGCATGCACAAGTAAATGACAGCAGGCCAGTATTGTGCCAGTGACGCTGTGCCTGGTGGGGCTGTGAGCTAAGGACAGTTATTAAAATTGGTTGGGATTAGAGTAGTGTGATATATGGACCATGCTATTACAAAAGGCTGTTTCTTGTGGACCTGAACATCAGCATTAGAATACATTCACCACACCAGCTCCCGAGGCCGTGGGCATACTGTAGAGTCCACGGAGATTTCTGTTTTACAGTATGATGGCCAAAACTGCACTCCCAAGGAGCTGAGAGTTTTCCAAGGCGCTCCAAGATGTAGATGAGCAGGGTTAATGTGGCGAAGTTCCAGCGTTTAACTACCTAAGGGATACATCATTCTGCTTTAACTAATGTAACTGCAGCAAGGCGAAGTTATTAGCTGCAGCCCTTCTGGGACAAGAGTGGCACACCCTTAAAATTTGTCTGAGAATAGCAGGATTTAGCTACAAAAGAGTTAAACACATCTTTTGTGCAGAAAGCTTACTTGTCACTTACAATGTGTTGTTTTAAAAAAATCTTTAAAAAGTTGGTCCACCTTCCCAAAGTATCTATTTTTCTAGCTATTACCCAACTGGTCATTAAAAATAACACGTTTATGAAGTGAGCTTTATTATGTAGCTAAAAAAGTTAAACTGGATTTCTGTAAAAATCAGATCTGTGGGCTTCATGCTCTGAATGCCTACTGATGCATTCTCATGCATCAGAATATAACAAAAAGAATTCATGAAAGCAGAATTATACTGAAAAGAATTAAAATTCATTAGTTTTGCCCTGGCACTGCTTTTTTGGAAGCTATCTGAGCTTCAAAAATGCTATTTGAAATTAAAATACATTAATTAACATAAAAATACACCAGCATCCTGTCTGCCTTATCAATTTTGCTAAATGTAGTATGATAGGGGGGGAAAAAGTCAGCAGGCATAAATGAAGAAACTTTATCTTTTTATCTCTATACATGAAATCCATTACCCTTGAAAATTTACTTGCAACTTCAAAATAATGTAAATCACTACTGTTGTCTAATACGCTAGAGAGTGTCCAAGACTTAATAGATTCATGAACTTCAAAAGTATTGTGTCAAATTCATTGCAAAAATATGCTTTGTAATGCTTAATCTTTAATTACTGCCTTCCAAAAAAAAAAAAAAAATTACTGAAGGTAAATCAGCTGAACTTAACAGATCATTCTAAAAATACGTAACGCCTTGAGGCCTTACTGGTGGGAAAGAATGAAGTCGAATTCCCTAAAAAGCCCATTTCATGTCTCTCAGCTATCCCCCACAAGAAAGAAGTGTCTCAGACTTGTTATTCTGAGATTTGTTTCTTTCACACGCCACAGATGTTCATTTTGATCTTGGTGGGGAAGAAACTGTGCCACTGTTCTCACTTGTTAAATAAGGGCAATGCTATTTCCTATTTTTCCTTCTCTGAGTTTCTTGAATACAAGGTTCTGCCAGACAGGGTATTATTCATATTACACCCAGCATAATGAGGACTATAGGTTACTCCACAAAAGCACAGTATTGCAGATGCACGGCCTCTGGTCATGGCATTTCTCATCCAGCGTTGCCTGATGCTGTATGCTGAACACCAAAGTGCAGGATGCTACAGCAAACAACTATCGGGCAACTCTATGAGAAGCACGAGACATACTGCAGTCACAGTCCTGCTGCCATTCCAAGAAGAAAGGCCGCTGGGTGAGTGCAGAAAAATGAGAAGGGAGAACCTGGCACTAGTATCTAGAGGATACAATAAAAAAAAACAGATGGTGGGAACTTTTTTTGTACCACATCACTGAAATCTGGAAAACGGCCCCTTGCTTGAAGAACTCAAAATAAGAGCAGACAATATAAACCAAGCAGAAGACACATGGTGAGGGACAGAGTGAATTTTGTCTTAAACGAGTGCATGTAAACACAAGAGCACATCCCCATTCTGAGTTAGTTTCTTATGATTTCTTCAGTGTCTCCTCTTCCCTGTTGGAGGATCAGAAACCGACTCCTGTGCCGCAGTCCCATTCAGGTATGAGGTGCGTGCAGGGTGCCCAGCTCTAGGGAGGAAAAATTATCCCTTGCCATCCTCTTTCTGGAGCTCTGTTCAAACGTAGGTGGGGGCAAAGAGCTTCCTCCTTCGTTGGGTGCTCTGGTCAGCTATTGTGAATGATCGCCTTTTACCACATTCACCCACAAAACACCAACAATGGAAATGGTAAATGAGCAAGTCCATCCTTTCTTTTCACCTAATAAAAATCTGTCTTCCTGTGATCCAGTATTCTTTCCCAGTACCTCTAAATTGTTGCAATTTAATGACAGGCAATTTTATAGACAATTTAATGTAAAACCATTATAACTGTATAGGACTGCTCCTGAGAGCAGCTGGTTTGTGGTTTTTTTCATTCTGGCTTTTTTGATACTGATGCACTACAATAACCACACAGAAGAGTTTTTATCTTACAGGGCTAAAAGTCTTCGTTGTCATTTGAACTGTAGATCACACAGGCATTTCTTATTACAGTGTGCTCAATATATTAAATTTTACAGCAAGTGTTAGGATGTAAAGGATATGGAAAGTACAATGGTATATGGCAGAGAGAACAGCCATCTACACAGCCTGGTGTCTGTTTCTGACACATCGTCTTATCTTCTGTGACTCTTTGTATTCCCGCTTCCCATTTACGTTTGTCTTAGCTATTTGCTTGTTGTGACAGCCGTCAAACGATACTGCTTGCACGGTGATTATCAAACTGGACCACCACTGTGTCCCACTAGATGTTATTATACTAAAAAATATGAAAAGTTTGATACGGTTTCTTTTTTTGTAAATATATTTATTTAATTCTCTAATCTAGGAAATTGTGAAACGTAGTTTGCTTTATCTGCACTACTGTGACGTGAGTTCACACAGGCATCTACTTATCATCCTCTAGAAGAACTTTTCAGGAAGATCTTTCTTATCACCTTCATGTGAATAACTCTCTATTCGTGGCTGAATTGATTAGTAATTCTATAGATACAGAAAAAGATGCCAATTCTTCCTCCAAGAAGAAAAAAAGCAGCAGTGCCAGGCATGGTAGCATTTCAGATTAACCAGCCATGACTTCTTTTTTTTTTTTTTGGTGGCATGAACCTGATTTTTCTTTTCAGTACAAAGTTCATTTCCTTTTCTTTGTGTTTGTTCCTGAGAAAGCTAAATATAACTGTAATATTTAAGCTGTAAAAATGATGAATTGTTCATAGCTACGTTGGAAACTTTGAGATGGGTCTAGTCCTCACACCTTTTGAAATATCCAGAAAGCAAACTGAGACTTAACAGATACATCAACTTCAACAATAGAAAGAAAATAGTAATAGAAGGGTCCAGTTTGGGATCCTGTGTCTAAAATCTTTCTTTATTGCTTCTGTTATATAGCTAAAAGATGAAGCAAAAAAGTAAAAGGGCTTGCTTCTCACTGTGAGCAAAGTCACAGAGTAATAGAAAAACCTAACAACTAAAAGCATTAAAACTGTTTTGAAGCCTCCTGCCCAATCCAGTAATAAATTGAATGCACCATGACATCAGGACCACTTATGCCACTTTTGAAGCACACACATGTAATTCCTTTGCCTCTGGTCTCCATGTACTTTATAGGCAGACAGAATTCCATTTCAATTAGTCCACATTCGTTTCTCAGAATCCATTGATCTGATCTAACAGAAAATTATTCCAGAATCAGCTTAGCATCTTTCACTGTCTGACTTTGCTTTTATGAAGCAGATTGGATTAGAGTGGAATAGAACTAGAAACATTGTACTAGAAATTATATAGATGTGTATTATCGCTATTTCTACCAGGAATCTCGACATGTTGTTCTGTTATCACTTACTATTTCACTAGGAGTTGCCCTTAACCTGAGGTTCTTTCAGTTCTTCCTATTTCTGTATTTGAACGAGTCATAAAACTGTTTTATTTGAAAGACATAAACGTGCTTACTTCTTTGCTTTTGTGCTCTTTTTTCTAGTACAGCAGCTTTCCAGCTTCAATACATATCTCCTCGTATTAGTTTCTTTGCCAACCCACAGCTATAGAATCCTGTCTAATGATTCACCTGTAATAATAACATATTCTGAAGAACGATGCTGATCTACTGATTTACCTTTGGTGGCTGTGATTCTCTTATGATCTTTCGTAATTTTTCTGTTTAATTCAGTGCAACATTAAGAGATACTTCACGAGAATAGGAGCACGATGCCATTCCTAAAAGCTATCCAGCATTCAGAAATATTCTGCCTAGTAGAGTGATCAATCTAGATTTTTTTCTTATACTTTGATATGTTAAACTCTAAATTAAATGTAAATGTAACAAGTTGAAAAAATGATCAAATCTATTATTTCTGTTATGGCTATGTCAAACTACCTAACAGAAATTGTTCTTTTCTTTTCAAAGGTATTGTGTTTACACTAAGTAAGAGATGCTCTGTCCCACAGGCCTGCTCTTAAATAGAATAAGGTATATAAACTGGTCTGGCAAATACTATTCCTACTGCATATTTAAGTAATTGAGATGGAAGTAAAGGGATAGAAACATAAAGAGAGTTAAGTGCTGAGATATGAGCATTATAGTGCATGACTATGGTGTTATAATGTGAAAAGTAACCTTGTTAATTATTATATGACAGTATTGATACCTGTCTTTCTGTAATACAGTCTGGCTTCATAATCACATAATGATAACTGCCAGTTTATTGTCTGGGAAGAGGAGGATATTTCAGAGGCAGTAAAATACTTATCTCCTTCTCAGAAGTGAACAAAGTTACTGATTTCATTGTGTATATGACAGCTTTCAGGATATGAATTAGATCACTTTAAAACCTAAACATTAAATATTATGTAATGTTACAGTGAGACAGCAGAACTAACAAAATCAAACCATTACTCAGTGGAGAAAAAAATACTTCGTTGAACTAGTTTTGTGCTCTGTCTAGTTAAATGTTGCATCTTTTCTGTGTACTGAATTAGTACATAGTTTATAAAAAGTCTTGGCACAGTAGCCAGCTTCCACATCTTAATTGTATTTGCTAGAAATGGTTAAAGCTCTACTTCGTCCTTCTCAGTTGATGTTGAACGCAGTAATGTGAAAGATCTTAAATGTATGTTTTGGTATCTATTGTTTCAGATGCTTATGCTTCACGTTTCACACAATTTCAACATTATTATTATTATTGAAACAGTGATGCTTTAATTTTGAAACTTGGAAGAATGAGAATGAAATATTTGGTTTGCTCCATCAAGGTTAATGCTTTCCATTATTCTTCTTCTTGCTCTCAATTAAATGTATTTCCTTGAATTTTTACAAAAGGAAGACGTTTATTCCTACTGTTAGAGTGGGTACACATTGAATACAGTACTATACTTTTATTGTACATAGTAAATGTTCTGACTTGATTTTTATTTTTCTCAAAAATCATTGTAGGGGTTTATTTTTGATGGAACTCGAGAAGTGTAGGCTTTCCTGGCAGTGGGGGAGGATTAAGTCAATCAAAATTAAATATCTGTTCGTTCTAAAGGAATATAATTTGCATAGTAGAAGATTATGTTCTCCTCTCTCATATTTCTTTCAGTGTCTTTGTACTTTCACGGACTTTCTTCCTCTCATATTGCGTAACTTTACAGCTTCATATTTTTCTTAGGTATTTTAGCTCATTTTTCATTCTTTCATTTCACTAATTCTGTTTTTACTTTACTTTCTTACCCTGCCTTATTTCTATTTTTCTCTTAGCTCTGTATTTTTTCCTCTTCATTTTTGTCTACTGATCTGAGACATCCATCCCATAGATGGAGGGATGTATTCTGCTCTCATTCTAAGAAATACATAACAACCATATTGCTGATGTTTATCTTGCAACACTGCCTGAATGTTAGATAATATGTATTTCCTAGCCGATATTTTGTAATTACCCAAATAAATACTTTATATTATAGACTAAACGCTCCTATTAACTGTCTTTCAAGAAAACAGTACATATGTATTTTCCTTTCTTCTACCTTCACTAATGATGTAAAGGTAGGAGACATGAGAAGGGAAATGGATTTCAGCCCATTCCATCCTTCACCAGCCTCCTAGAATCTAGATGCATTTGAAAACTGAAAAGGTTTTGGCAATAAAATATTTATAATTAAGTTACACGCTGTAATGGAAGACTTCCTATTTCAAACTTTTTCAAGATGTCTAAACTCTAGCTTTGTGGGTTTCATCGTCTCTGGTTTCCTGTATATAAGCGTGGTTTGCTAACTGAGTGTAATAGGATTAATTATATACAGAGCTCAAAAGTGCTTCTCACCCCACTTCTTGACAGATAATCTGTAACACTTCAAAAGCTCTCTAAATCTGGGCAAGTCACACATAGGAAGAATCCATTTTTCTGTACACTGTTCAACAATGTGCAAGGTTGAGGAAAATAAAAAGTAATTTCATACATTTGTTTCTAAAAGAAAATGTATAACTGTGTCAGTATGCGCATTACCCACTTCTGCCCTTTCACCCCCCCATAAATTTGCAAGTTCCCTTTATTTAATATTGATCTTTTTTTTTTTTGTGGAAGAAGAAGTGAGGAGAGAATCAAAAGGCTCTTCCTAAATTTTTCTTTCTTTGCAAAAGTAAAAAATTGTATTAATCAAAGTATAGGATAAAGTACAATTTACAATAGATATTACTAACATTTTGGGAATATTCCCTAGAGAAGTGCTTCTTGGGCTTTTGAAGCAATGGCTCACTTCACTAAAAATTCTTCATGGACTTTATCATAGTATATTCACAAACTGCTTCACAAGTCTAGAAGGCCAGGTCCTTGTACAGTCTTACAGCTTCATACCCTACAGTATAATTTACATGAGTTGTTAAGTCAGTTTATCAATCAAGGAGAAAAAAGAAAAGCAAAACATCTTCAAAAATGGCTGTTTGTTGCTATATTCAATAAGGTGATTTACATCAGAAAACACTATTTTGTTTAAAATTCACATTTCAGTTTGTTCCACATCGAGTGCCTTTTTTTATTATTCCAAAATACTTTAGACTCATAGAAACAAATGCAGTGCATTTACATCATGTCAACTGTTGTACCTATCTGAGTATCTAATTACATGTAGACTGATGTCTGTCTTATGTGACTATTTTTTCATCTTTATGTGTATGATGTAGTATCTCATTTTATTAAGTTATTACAAGATGCCTGGCCCCTTTTTGAGGGGGCAAAGAAGATATTTTAGCCTTCTGATGCTGAGAAGACTAAGATAGGAAAAGCTTTGTTCTAGAAAAGCATTAAAGAGAAATCACATTCTCATTTACTTCTCTCTGGTTGCGTTGCGATGTTTGTTTCCGATTGGGTGTGCAGTAAAAAAGAAGTTCAGGTTGGAAGAAAGCTAGGGAAGAGGTTTTATCTCATATGGCCTTTTGTATGGTAGAGGAGAACTGGTTATCTGAAAAGCGAAAATGAATCTGAGGAGGACAAGTAAATGATTTCCCATGACTGGAGGTAGCACTGTCAGTGAGCTTGAGGAGCAGCAAAGGAGACCCTGAGCATGAATGCATACAGTTCAAAAGCCACTGAGGAGGGATGAGGCTTGACTTTAAATATTGCTTAATAGTGTTACACGGGACTTAAGAGAGAAAAAGAGACAGAGATGTACTGGGAGTTACTTATGTTTGCCCTCCTTTTATCAGTCTAGAGAATCTGAAACAGCAAGCGAATTAATTGGATGAAGGACTGGACCACTGGATGCTGCTAAGGCACTGCAGAAGAAATGACATAGCTCTATTCTTTCTTTTTTATAATAAAGAAATTGGGGAGGAATGCTTTAGCACTGGAAGTCATCTTTATGATGGCCTTAGTTCCTGAGGAGTTAATCTCATGTTCTGATCCTTACTCCCAAGCCTTTCTATCTCCTGCACAATAAACCTCACTGTCCTTCTGGTAATTACAGCCGGTCAGAAGACAGGCATTAATCATGATCTTTTGCTGAATGCCTACATGTTTAGAGGATCTAAAGCCTTAGGTGATTCATTTGCTCATTGGCCTGAGCCACCCATAGAACTGAAGATAAGGTTCAAGTCCCTGAACTTAATTTGATCCTATGGGCTAAGCAGTATAAAAAAAAAAATGAGAGTTAGATGTCATCAGGATAACCCAAGTTGCCCAGCTGATAGGCAGAAGCACTCCATACAGTTGATATTTGCTGATAGAAGAAGATTTATTTGCTGCTTTGCCTTTCCTGTGGGGGAAAATAACTTTAAGCAAAGATGTGTTTTCTTGAAGCCCCAGCTGAGATGAAATCCTTACTCTGTTAAACAGAGGCAGTTCCTGAGCAAAAGAAAACAGAGGGATTGAAAAGAATATGTTTTGCAGATTAGGAACTGGAAAATCCTCATTTTCCTCTTTCAGGTTCCCCGCATCTTACCTCTCTTGTCCCTCATGCCCAGGGGTATTGTCAAAGCCAATAAAGATTTCAGGTTTTTGCCAGAGTCTGCAGTACTTCTAACATACTATTTTTTTCATCCTTACTGCCTTCAGAAAGGGTTTTAGTTCCCAAACTTACAACTTATTAACAGAACTCAGATGTCTTGCCCTCCCATATTCTGACTGGTGGTGTCCTGTGGCAAAGACGAGCACTCATGATTCCAGGCCAGCCTGCTGGCTTCAGCCAAGCCAGAGGAGATGTGCCAGGAGACAACCACCAGACATGCCTCAGTCTTGGGACCATCCTGTTCTGTGCAAGCATTCAAGTAGGCTGTAATAAAAATTGCAATGTGTTTTCTCTCAGTTCTGTACTCCACCAGACAGCAGCACAAACATCCTTTGGGTGAGCAATGAGGCATGCTGATAGCCCACAGGATTTGTGCCTATATTTTGGCCAATGTATCAGTCCACCATCATCTCCTCCTGTGTCTGTGTGGGCACATACACACCAGATGACCCCTTTCTATCTGGCAGCCAAGTGGGTCCCAGGATGTATGCGCTACAAACAAGTTGAAACCAGAGCAAACTCTAGGAGGACCTTCAGAGAGGGTACTGAAGTTCCTGCAGACACACATGGGAGGGTACCTGTGTGGATGCAGCTAAGGCAGCCTGAAGAGTTTCTTAGGACGAATGGTAGAGACTCAGATTGGGGATGGGACACCAGGCCTTTAGATGGTTCTCAGGAGGAGGAGGTTGCCAAAACAGGGATGTCCAGTTCAACAAGACAAAAATGCAGAACTCCCAAGCCCCTGCGCCCAGCTGAGCGCTCTGGCTGTTCCCTGGCACCATGCTAGCATAAGACCCCAGGCCTCCTATGCCCCTTGCTTTTTGCAGCAGAAAGCCTAAACACCCAGGAAGCTGCAGAGAGCTCTGCTCTGGATGATCAGGGAACCCGAATCAGGGTTTGCCCTGAGCATACCAGGCTGTCACTTTAGATGCAGCTTACGTGGCCTGCCTGGAACCACAAGATAAGCCTATAGACCCTGATCACTAGGTCATCTCAAGCCAAGGTTGGTGCTTTAGTTGCATAACCATTTTTTTTTTGTGTTGCTTGAGGTAAGCCAACAGATACTTTCAACTAAAATGTGTGGGGGCTTGATTTCAGATCTATGAAAAACTGTCTTTTTTAAAAAGAAAACCCTCGTCAGACTCCCATGAAGTAGAAATGGCTACGGTGATTTTCTCCAACTTCACTACATGAGTCACTCTTGGATTGACACTAAACATCAGCTTAAAAGGAATTATTTTGAAAGTTATAATGGTGTTTCAAAATGAAAGCCTCCTACTACCTTAACTAGAAAATCATGACTGATGTCTTTAGTACAATTAAATGAAGCACTTCAGAAACTTCCACGGTATAAGTGATGAATGAAATGAAAAATCACAGCCCATTGGACTGATAATACCACTATATTAAAACAACGTATCTTCAGGGAATAGCTATTTAAATGTGCTGATATTTATGTCCCCTCTCTTCCTTCCTTGAATACAAACAATTTAAACATAATATCTCCAGACAAAGCGCTTAAGGAACAACCCTCTCTAGAATACATCTTCCCTCCTCCCCCTTCTTTCTCTTCCTCTCTCTGAAGAGACAGGAAAAATACTGGGAGGACCTGGTCCAAATTCTCCGCTCTGCTTCTCCATGCCAGTAATTTTGCAAGAGCCCTAGCGAACGCCTATAGAGTGATTATGGGTGAATCTCAATATAGAACTAATCTACTTGGACATTTTTGGCTTTATCTATAGCTGTATTGGCCTGAAGGCAGATCCGAATTTGTCAAAAATCACACAAAGATTTTGCTATGTTCTGTGGGGTCGGGTATGTAAAAATTGTTAATGTTCACCTCAACTTTAACTTTTTTGCCCAATCTCAGCAGGGAAAAAAACACAATATATCAATAAACTGTGTTAGATACAGGAAAAGCTAAGTCTAAAGCAGGTTTAATCAGAAGTCTTATTTCTAAAACTTTGGGGTGTTCGAAGCATCTTATATAGAGTCTGTATAAAGTCTGGGTCTATAATATTATCTGTGGAAATGCCAGCTAGAGGTACCAACTGTTTCTAGAAAGTGGGCACCGTGGCTTTTAATTTCACTCCTTTCCTGAAAAATATTTTTAAAATATTGTCATTGTAGTTCAGTGTAAAGTATGCTTCTCACTAATGTAAACTTCTCACAAAGGAACTCTCAATGCAAATAGGTCTGAAAGCAAGAAGAAAATCCATTAACAGAATAAAAGTGAGAAATGGCAACTTTGGGATTGTAACTGAGGTACTGAAGCAGACAAAGCAACTAAGTAATTCTGTTTCATAAAAAAAGTCCGAGATGAAAAAGGACACTATCTCCTCAAACACCAATATATTCTGGCTGACTGAGATCAGTGATGCTTTACCTGAGAATAGCAGCAAACAAAGCAAAGAATTTTTGTAAAGCTGAGTCAATTAAAAAAACAAAACAAAACAAAAACCTACCAAGCTACACAAAACAAAATGTAGGGAGTTTGTGATAAAGTTCCAGAGTAAGAGCAACTAAGTACCACTCTAGTCAAAGCACTAGAAGAATGAACTACCTCTGCTCAAAGTTACATACTGGTAGGTATCTAGCAGTGCTGTGTGAAGAACAAAAAGAGCCATGCTGTGTTGCAGGAAAGCTTTAAAATTGGCCTTCATGCTGAATTTCATGAAGGAAAAATCCAAAGTTTTTTTGTCGTGAATTGACTGGTTAGAAACAGAATGGTGCAGTGAACCCTGCTTTTCACATCCAAGCAAATCAACTGAACCAGCTTGTTCTGAAATATCAAAAGAGGACCTTACCAGAATATAACTCTAATTGTGTTACTTTAAAAAAATAAATTCTAGCAAAATCATCTTAATTTCATAAAATATTTTGATAACAGAACATCCTATTCTGATCTCCTGCAATACCAGTAGGTTTCTAAAGATGCAGACTCTGGAGTTGCTTGTCCTCTACAGTACTAAAAGCATGTCTCACTTTCTAATACAAACAGGTCCCATCATAGGAAGAAATCATAACCTGTTTTGGAAGGGGAAGCAGTGGGTTGGAGAAAGCACAGCATGAGCGGAAGGTATCAAGGACAGAAGGCAGGAGATTAGATCAAACTGTGTATTTGCAATTCAAGAACCTTTTAGAAAACTGCTATTCAGAGTCCTTTCCAGCAGAAACTTCTGGAACGAGGACTGACCAGAAGATAAGAAGGTGATTCCTTCCCTGTAATTTATACAAACAGCTATTTATTTGCCATTTTTTGATATTTAGCAGTATATTGTCTGCTTAGTATGCGGTACAGAATGAGCTTATCATGTCTCATCATCTTTCATGTCAATTGAATGTGAAGTCTACTGTAGCTACCACATCTCTCAACCGTATGTCATTTATTCCCTTAGCACTCATTTTAACTAACATATTTATTTACAGTATGCTTACACACCAGATCCCAAGTTCTCCCTTCACATGTAATCCTCCTGCCTGCTGTCATTTTCCTCAGAAAATGTCTCATTCAGTGATATTTTGGAATTTAATTTCAATAAATAAATCAGATCAAGCTCTCCTCTATAAACTGGAAACAGAAAAATTTTAGGAATTTAATATTACTTTACAAATATTTCTTCTTGCAATCACTCAGAATCCTTAAATACACAGCTGTAGGTGCCCTTTAACTGAAGGAGAAGGTTGAAGGGGAGAAAAATCTAGTGATGAAAAATAACTGCAGCAAAACCAAAATTGTGGTGGGTAAAACTGTATGTTCATCCCTTCACAACCACAGTATTTAATAGTTCATTTATCATAATATTTATTCATTTTTACCAGCAGGCTTGGGAATTAAGAAAGTAATGGCCACATGGACACTACTTCTTTCTAGCTAACCAATCCTCCACTCTAATGAACTCTGAACCTCCTGGGCCTTGCTCAGACCTGCCAGGCTGCGGTTCCGTGTAGCTGGCTTTTTCCAGCTTGCTGCTTCAGTAAAAATTAATCCAAATCCAGAAGTTCATACTCCCCATTTCAGGCATCACCAGGTCTACTTTTGCAAAGACGGCTCCAAGTAAGCTTAGAGATCTCTGGACAGGAAACCTGAAAAAAGGAGATTAGCCAGGAAAATGTGTCCTCTTTGTCTTGTTGAACAAGGGCCTGCCCACAACAGGCTTCCACTGCAGTATATCCTTTTCCTTCAGCAACATCTTTCATAATTTTTCTCCTTTGTAAAATCATGTAAAATCTGCAACACTAAATATATTTGAAATATAAAACAAATTTCAACACAACACAAACATCAACTCCACGGGCATGAAATCATAGTACATTCAATCTACAGAATAAATCTTGTGCTTTTCTCCCATCAAGAAAGAAGTTTCTGGCCCTCTGCCCCTGGGCTTTCTGTACAGAATGACAAAATTTGATGCCAGATTCAACTACTCCACAAATGACCATTTGTCCAGCTCGGGGGGTGGGGTGGGGGGGTGGTGTGTCACAATTCTTTTACAGTGCCTTTTCATGTTCCCCAGAATTTAGAGTTATACCTTTACGCTAAAACAGAAATAGGTACAGCTGATGATAGACCATTTCCTCCTCCAAAATTTTTACAGATAGTAAGATCTGGAGGTTATCAAGGATCCCAGACTTCAATCCTCTGTTCATTTTACAGATGCTACACCACAGACAAAAGCAGTGAAATAAGTGGGATCAGCAGAAGAAAGCCCTTTTTCTCATCTCAGTGAGTATGTCTTTCCTTTGCTTTTCTCAGCAGCAAGTTGGCAACTCTAAGGTTCTTCTGAGATGTGGTGGCATCAACTTTGTGTGGATAAAGACTAAAATACGTAAGGTTTATTGCTGTGCCTACAGCTTCCAATAATATCAGTTCTTATTGCCAGGCTAACAACTTCAAACATGCATTTGAATTTAGGAGCAGAACTTTGGCATCAGTGCGGGATGAATCACTACAGCTAGCCTATGGACATTTCAGGGAACTCACTGCAAACTGCAGGTGTTTGGGATATTTGATAAGATGCTCCCTTCATTTCAACACATAGGTAGCAGTACAGAAGCTTTGTGTTAAGTAACAGGCTTTGCAAATGTTAAGCTCCTCCTTGTGTTGTTTAATTCACAGGCAAACAGTCCACTATGCTATTTTAATTTCAGTTATTTTTGAAAAAAGGAAGCTTGTGTTCTGCTAATGACCAAACTCATTTAGCAAAACCAGCTTTTTAATATGGGATAATAGACTCTTGAGAGACTACAATTGGTATTGTTCCTAAAACTGCTTGTGCTAAAAGTGGGTCTCTGAATGCAGACTCTTAAGGTAAAAGGGAAACTGCAGTACATAACAATGCAAAAATTAAGTCTTTAGAGCCAAAGCTGTATTATTTTTAGCATCAAAACACTTCATTATACTATTAAAGAAAAGCTTTGCATCTTGTCAGCAGCTGTTTTGGGTCATGGGTATAAATAATTTGTGGCCAGACAACACAGTCTGACTTTGTTCAGGGATTTAGTACTTCAGCTATTTGTTAAATGACAACTTCTACAGCAAATAAACAAAATTTGACAACCCATATGGAGAACTGTTTACAGAAAATTATTCTGGCACATGGTACTGTGTATCTGAAATATTTCATGACAATCACAACGTTTTCATGGTTTGTATTCATGATGACTGTTATGTTGCAAATTCTACAATAAGTTTAGATAATAGCATATACTTCTGATATCTGTGCTCACGCCTTCCATTTCCACCTTCTATTTTTTATGCCTATTGCCAATTTCTAAATACCTTTACCAGAGTAAATCTTCTAGGCTACTATTCTTTACTTTGACTCAAAAATCCCTACATTTTCTAGAATGGGACAGTCCTCTAACTAGTAAACACATGCTACTGATAATAGACTTGGGTTTTTTGCAGTTACCTTTTGTGCCCCTCTCTGGAGATCTGCAAACCATATGTTGAAATACATTGTCCCTGGTCTCTAACACATCTCTCAGGAAAATGAAACAGTTCACAAATAATGTACTTAAAGAAAGCTCTGTATCAATTTAACTTGCAGCAGCAATAGGCCGTATCTCCGATTGCAGGTATTTGTATAGCTGATGAGAAACGATGATTCCAATGCCAGCAAAGTTACCGATCGATATTCTTCAGCGGGAGTGAAGGTGGCACAGCTGCATGCCACGTTACTGGGAGGAGACCTCATGATGTATCTGCCTAGGTCTCCAATAATAAGCTCTCCCCAAAAGACTGGAGAGTTTTCAACTCAAAAAAGTCAAAGTTTATTTAAATGAAAACTAGAAATTTGATCTGCTTAAATACAGAAACCTCATCACATGGTGAGTTAGAAGTAAAAAGGTTTGTACACAATTCTCTGACAAAAACAGTGCCCTTGCAGGCAGGCCTTTGCTTCCAGCTCTGGTTTTACCCAACTTAGTGAGTGTCTGAGATAAAACAAACTCTGCCCAGTCTCCCTTGGTCCCTGAGCAGTTTTTCCACCACTGTTAATACAAGGCAAACTGCTGCTTGCTCCTCAGCCTGCTACACCCTGCAGGATAAATAGTTCCCAATGTGAGAAAAGTGTTACTTTCATATGGCTCTACCTCCACTTCCCATGGTCTCCTTAAAGAAACATAAAAAACTGTAAACAAAAAAGGATAACCAACTTTCCTTGTGGTTATATTTTTAACTTACACTTCCACAAGCTAAAAAACTTGGTTTCAAGTTTTTGACAGTACCAAAAAACCACCCATTTCCTTGATATATCTCAGGAAAGAACTTTGCTGCCAGCTTTTTCATCAAGACACAATGTACCTCTAAGAATAGACTTCATCCTGGTTTCTCCTTACTTTAAAAAAGGTATTTTTGTAATGTCCCTCCTTGGTTTTGTGTTTTGTGTTGTTTTTTTTAAACAATCATGACTATTTTGCAGTGAAATAGCTGTCCATGATGATATTAACCCCCCTCAGAGGTCTCTTGTGTTAGCTCACAATTTGATAGCAGAGGCTGGGATAAAGACAGAAGTAATATACTCAGTACGGACTTGATTTTCCTGCACATCTCAGTTCTGTGTGTTACTAGAACAGCTGATACTATTAGAAATTTCATTCTTGTCTTTACATCACCTAAAAAATTGTTTACTGTTAGAGGTGAATCACTACCTGATTTGCATATATGCTAATATGTACAGAACTACCCATATGTATCAGATAATCTAGATGTTCTGTATAAAGCCTCCTGAGTAAACAGCAAGGTACAAGAAGAAAATCAAAGCTGATGCACTTTTTGATTTTGTTATGTTAGTTCAAACAGAATAGAAACAAAGTCTCCGTATGATATATTTAATTACTGGAGTGTTTTGGAAAGGAAAACTTACCCTTTGTAGTAAGAGCTTGCTCAAAAAAAATTAATCTGTTTTTTCTATCTTCAGTATACATAAGAATAGATATACTATGAATTAATCCTTTAGAAATAGTTGGCTATCCAGTACAATATAAAAAACTAAATATTGTAAGCTTTCCAGTTGAAAGAAATTATCCTCACTTTACAAATAGTAGTGACCATTAGGACACAACTGCAGTGAGCATTGCTTAACGATGCTCATGCTTTGTACACTCAGGTATCAGAACTTGCAATTTTGCTCCCCAGTCTTTCTGGTATGACAACTGCACCATGGCAGACTCAACTGTGTCTCAAGCTCTTTTATGTTCATGCAAGACCTACAATGGCCAGCTCTTTCTTCGGATTTCCTAGTCCACAGAGGAAGGTCTAGATCTCTGTGTGATATACTGAGAGGGAAAAAAAAGAGGTGTTTGTAGCTGAAAGACAGCACCATGTGTACAGTATCAACTGCAGATGAAATGGGAGGTTCTGTTCCAAAAGTTGTCACGAATGTTTCCGATAAAATGTTTCAGACTCAACAACAATATTAAGAATAATACCAGATCTCTTTTCAAGAAATAAGATATTCTCCTTATATAATTTACAGGGATTTTTTTGTAAAAAAGTTTCAAAGAAAATTATTCCAGAAAAGTCAAAGAACATTCCTTGATTAATTTCTGTTCCTCTAGAAGGTTGTGAGAGCGTGCTACCAGTGATATAGTAATCTTGCTTCAAACGCGGTATAATGACTACAAATGCTTTGATGTTTCATTCGATGATACTCATTCAGTTCAAGAAAAACACTGTAGGAAAATATAGTTTGATAGCAGTGTACACAAGTTACACTACACCATTATGCCTGTATGATATGTATTTGCATTTTTGTAATTTATATTAGGAGATATTTCCGAAAGCTCCCTTCAAAAACTAAGAGGAGTGTTTCTAGAATTGTATTTTTCCTGTGAATCTTGGAGCAAATCCAACCTCACTTATGGAAACTTTGTGACCTTGACAGGAAAAAAAAACACGTTTTAAACGTCTCTAGAATGCCCTGCTTGGCAAAAATGTGAATTAATGTTCCCTTACCTCTGACTATCAGGTGCCTTTGAAATGTCTGGATGAACCCCCAAGAATTAGAGACCCCAAAATCACTTCTGAAAACTCATCCAGTGTTAAACCCTGGTAGGAGCAAACAGAAGATAGTTTCAAATGTGGGGGAAAAATGCAACATCCAATTTCAAGAAAAGGCATTCTCGTAAATGTGGTGTAATTGCAAATCTCCTGGTACTGACTGAACTATAATTCCCCATTCATGCACAACTTGGAACATTACCAAGTGCAGTCACCTTTTCACTGCCACCTCTAGATTATCTTGCATCTCCACACTTCATGACTCCCTTTCAGTAACACTACTTAAACACATCCAGTATATAACAGCAATAGAATAATCAATCTACAGATTTTTTTCTGTAATGTCTTCTAGCTTCCCAAACTTTGTCAGCCTCTACTGTGCAGCTACAAGACACACCTACCAAACTTCAAACCTTATGACTGTTCCCACTGCAGAAGGACAAAACTTCCACTCATTTTGGTGGTAAAAGAATCCCTTTTACTCCTGAGTTAAGTCTTCACAAAATAGTCCATCTGTTTGATAAAATAGCTTTTATTTGCTACCTTCCATCTTATTTATTATGCATCTGGCAGTCTAGTTATGAAGCATAATGTCTCTGCAAAGACATAACAAAACAATTGCTATGGCCAAGAACAGGTTACAGTGTAAGTAACTGCATCTCTCGCAGGCTGCCTACATGACGTGGGAAAAGATACCCGCGGATGCCACAGAAAGGTACCTAAAGAAGTGTGATCACATCAGTACAGCAAAACACCCCAGCTTCGTTTACTCTTTTGGAGCTGGCTCTCAGTGAGAGATACACATCGCACTGCCTTATACTACTTAATGCATCCAACTGCCAACTCAACTTCTTCACCTCAAGATTTGGGAGCAAAAATTTATGTTGTACCTCTTTTCGATGTAAATAATAAAATGGAGATTGCAGAAGCATTCAGAAAAAAAATGTCTGCAAAAAGAAACTACAACAACTTGAGGAACATTCTTTAAGTGGACTAAATTAGAAAAAATATATGGAAAGGAATATGAACAAATCTGGGTTTTTCCACTTCAGTGTATCAATGCTGTCTGTATCTTTCATA
Source organism: Platalea leucorodia (assembly GCF_965183815.1). Taxonomy (NCBI): domain Eukaryota; kingdom Metazoa; phylum Chordata; class Aves; order Pelecaniformes; family Threskiornithidae; genus Platalea; species Platalea leucorodia. The sequence goes on along the minus strand of NC_138826.1, from coordinate 19,877,659 downwards.
AGCTAGACAAGTTATTTACAGACTCAGAGTACAGTTGTTTATCAGGCTGAACAGTGGAAAGAATGGCTCTTGTGATAGTGATAGTGGTTAGGAATTAGCTGCCACATTGATCTCAAAACTTTCTTCTGCAATATAGACCTTAATTGCAGTAACTCCATCACACATTTTTCCTATAGTTCCTTTTAGGTTTTTCCTGATTCCTCAGTTATTTCTGTGTAAATATATATACTGAACAAAATCTCATGGGGGGCACTGCTTATGGGTGCCTATATTTATTCTAGATCCAAAATATATTACATACAGGATTTTTTCATATCTCTCTCTACAGATATATTCTACATGTATTTTCTGAAGGAACTGAGCTGGCTGGCAGAACAGACTGCAGCCTTTTCCACCCATGGCCTGAAGGCAAAAGAAGAGTTTCATACTGAATGGGAAGCCACACAGGGCTCTTAGGTGCCATTAGGGTTAGGAAATTGCTGACAGGGTTTTCAGGTCATATTATCAGTTTTGGATGTAGGCAGAATTTAGATATCTGGATTCCATTTAAAGCACTTAAGTCTTTATTTACATTTAGTCCCAAGTTCTTTTGATGCACTGGGCTCCTCAGCTTCTAGGCATGCACCAAGGACACTGCAAATGGGTGAGCTTTTAGGGATTGATTTATTCCAAGGTGAAGCATAAGTACTTATACTTACTTGGAGTACGGCTGAAGATATCAAACAGGGAGGGAGAGAAAACTGATCTTTGTGTATAAAAATCTCAAGATCAACAAAAAGGCCCACTTTGGTATCACTTGCATACAAATTCTAAATCCTCATCAATTTAATGGAAGTCTGGAATACTCATGAATTGTTGGCTAACATACAGACTGGAAAAGTTCCCCAAAAAGTGTTTCATTACTTGTGTGGGTGTGGGGAAAGTGTTATAATTCGTCAACCATATCTGAGTAGTTATGTTACTTTATCACTTTCTAAGCCAAAGAGCTATTTTTAAATTGAATTAAAAAATGCTACTTATGCAGTTATCTGGTGGATACTCTCCAAAACAGGATTTCTGTAGCTATCTTGGGTCAGAAGAACATGATGAATCAGCAGGCAAACACCACCAGTTTAAATTTGATTAGTTCCTTTTATATGTTCATTCATCCACTAAGATGTGGTTTGCATCCTTCCCTTGTAATTCACTCCTGATACTCTTAAATGTAAAGGAATCTAAATGTGGTATAATTTATTTAATTCAGAGCCAGAAAAGTGGAGCCTTAGGAGGAAAAAACAAACAAAAAAACCCAAACAAAAAAAAAACAAAAAAAACCCCCACAAACAAACAAACCAAAAACAAACAAACAAAAACAACAAATAAAAACACTAATAAGAGACTACTATTCACTGAGGCATGGTTGTCCTGGCAAAGTCTCTGTAACTCCTACCTTTCTCCAGAGCAACCCCTCATATCATGGATGGAGAGCATAGCAAAGGTAATATTGATTGTCTGGGGATCACGCTGTCTTGCCTGTTTAATCCTTATGAAATTTGAAAAGGGAGAAATACTCGTCTCTCTGTCAACATCTGTTTTAGTTCTGACAGACCTGCCTGTAAGCAGATAGCCTTCTTCCAAAGCAGGGGCTTAAGTAAGATAGAGGTGCCTCAAAAATAACATGATCATCTCAGGTCACCCCAATAAAGATCTGTGGAGGTTGTCATGTCGTGAAATAAAAGGAAAGATATGATCTGAAGAAAAGCATCCGAAGTCCAAATCTTGGTATCGTTAGGAACGTTATCTCACAGTCTCCATAAATTTAGTTCTTTGTGGATAATAAAATGACCTTTTCAGACTAGCTTCTTTCTTGTGCACCCTGTACAAAGTTAGACAGCCCCATAATAGTATACTAATATATACTGTGCAGTCTTAACGTTTATACAACTTAGAGTAGAAGCAACATAAAAAGTATGAGCAGTACTTCATGTGTCTGACTAGGAAAAAAAAGATGGGGTTTCTTTCAAAAGACTGAAACCAGCCCATTTGTAGACTCCATGCTAATCTGCATCTTTCAGAGCTTTCCAACTGACAAATTCAGCTGAAAAATGTATCCGCCACTGAGAGCTGTGCAGCAAAATACCTGTGTGCAATAGGCCTGCCAGCTGCTGGCATTTCAGGCCTCTCAGTGGCATGAGCTGAGTAGCACATATTTGTGCAAGGGAAACAAATCAAAAAGCCTCTTCAATTTACTCATTCTATCCTGTTTGGAAGGGCCTCAAAGCTTCTTTTTTACCAGCTATATTTGTCTGTCTAATAAAAGATATTACCTCTCCCTACAAACCTTGCCTAACAGTTTGTAACAAACTCTTTTTTATTTTTAAAGCTTATTTCAATAGTAACATTCTTTCAGCTATTTATCTTCAACTGATTCTCATATCTGCTTCAGGAAGAACCTAGAGGTTTAACAATGAAAATTTTAAAATATGCATCTTATGTGCTGTCTCTGCACTGCCTGCAACAGCCTCATCTTTCCCTTCAGGAGAGACTTTGCTGGATCACAACAAAGGCTTCCTAAACTGTCCTAAAGAGCCAGGTGGCAGTGCAATTCATAATTATTCTTCAAAAATGTTCCTTTTTGCCCTATCTTAACACTTCTCCCTAAACAAAAGTCTCCCGTGTGACCCCAGGACCACTTAATTGTGCTACAAGGTTTAAGTGTATCTAAATGGCACTGAGGACAGTGGGGAAGTTGAAGCACGGTGAATTTCGTTCACTCCTCCCCTGCTTCTGCGTTTCCTGGTTCGTCTTGTGTTTGTACTCTTTGCACTGAGATAATAAGGGCTGTATCACCAGAGATCTTCTATGTAGAAAACATGCAAGTGTTTCTATCAAACCCATGGAGAAATGGTCCTTGTGAAAATGGTCTGACCCTTTAATGCACTATATACATTGTGATTTGCAAGCTCCTGTACCACATACAATACTTTATCTGGAGGTACTCATTTTTTCAGAGATACATCTCCCTCACTGATTGTTCAAGGCTTTCCTAACTACCTAAGTGTAAGAAAAACTGCAGGTAAGATAGCACCATTAAAATCAATGCTAGACTGGCGACATTTCATCATTCACATTTAATTTTTTTCATTTCTCCCTGGTTTGCATATTTTGTACATATTCACTGTTCAAAGATTAGTTAACATCCCGAGGTAATCTTTGGCCTGACTGAGCAGTGTTACAACAGTATATGATTATTTATTTTTAAATAGGATTACAAATCATGGAGATTTTTTAATTCTTTATTGCCAAGGGGTAGAGACATTTTGCTAATGAATTGCTGACTTGTCTCCTTTTATTTACAATATCACCTATCTTAATCATATAATGGATTTCAGAGGCAGAGGTTAAAGCACCGTGATTCACAAAATTTTGATTTCAAGTAGGGAATCAACAGCAATATAATGAATTATGAAGAGATTGTGTTCAATAAACATTCAGTGATAGAAGGAGAAATGCACAGACCAGAGAGGAGATTAACTCCAGTTTAAACCACCACTTGTTAATGAAAATCAGTCATTCGTAATAGGTAATATTCTGGTCTAAATACATAGCTATATCTCTTGTTGGTATTTTGGGGAAAGGGGGAAGTGGAGGGAGGATGGAAGGAAGACAGCAAGAGACCCGATCATCACTGTGACCATTTCAATCAAAGCCCCTGTTCAACATACAGAAGTGTCCTCAAACGTTAAGCTAAGAAATGAAAAAGAGTAAAACTAAATTACTCCCATGCTACAGTGTGAATCAGTCACGCATCCTTACTTGGGTAAGAAAGCTTAATTATGTTAACCTGTCTTTAAAAGGTTATTAGAAATGGAGGTGGAGAGCTCAGAGATGGACATCAAGAATGATCAAAGAATGGAAGTACTTTATGTGGAGAGAGTGGAAAAATGAAATTACCTATCTTAAAAATAGGCAGGATAGAAAAACAGAGAATAAAGTTAGGAAGGCAGATAAGCCTATTCCCATTTTCTTACAATACTGGAATTAAGTTAAAAGACAGGAAATTTCAAGGCAACAACAGCAAAAAAAACCCCACCCTTTGATACTCAGTCAAAGTCTGTATGCGGATTTCATTGCTACAAGATGCTTTACAGCATCAGCTAACTGCTAGCCAGTACAGAAGTCACAAAATAGAGAGCATTGGAGCAGGGGATGCTTGTACAGAAATTAAAGTTTTGAAATCAATATAAACCGTGATGCTCCTTGGCATGAAACAGCCTCCAGTTATTGTGGGAAACTCTTCTGAAAGACTGTTTCTTTGCAGAAACCTAATGCAGAGTTCTTTCCCAAAACTTTCTGAAGCAGGCAGTCGAGGCTGCTGCTGGATATCAGATTTGATAAACTAATTCTACAGTCTAGTTAGGAAGGTCTTCAATTTCTGCTAGTTGTGTTGAGTTGTAATGAAGAGTCTCCCTCTAGATGCTAAAATTCTCAGCATAGGATTTAGGCTGTGGAAGAGGGAAGTTACAGGCTGCAACTTATTTTCGAATGGGACTTGCATGGAATAAAGGAATCTGTTAGCCTCCCTCTGCAGAGGAGAGCTTAGACACGGCCAAATGTGAGATCTTAACGTCAGAAATGAACGCCTAAGATCCTCTTCTGCAGTCTGTATACACCTCCTTAGTGCCCCAGTGCCTGTATCTTTTGGAAGAAGCTATATATCAATGAGCATAGCTTGGTTTTTAAGAGGGAGAAGAAACTAAAAAAAAAAAGAAAAAAAAAAGCAAATATTTGAAAGCAATTTTTCCTTCAAACAAAAGGTTATTTGTCAAAACAGTTCAGACAGTTGAAATGGAGCTATTCTGGGATTGTACTAGAATAATCACCCACCCCTAATCAGCTATAATTCCCGAGCCTTCTCTGATCTGGTAAAACTCGACTGAACTCAGTGAGGTTACGCTGCCACCAGCTTCGGAAGAATCAGCTCAAATCTAGCCGTGGCATAAAGCAGTTTAAAGACATACGTTGCAAATTTTAAAGCAGCTGTAAATGCCCCGTTATATGTAAAGAGGCACAGCAAACGCATACAGTGTAGCTCCAGTTTTGTTCTGACACCCTGTAAGGGTAGCGGGGAGGTTAACCAGAGGGGTAACTGGGCGGCTGGGCTGGGAGAGCGGGGGGCAGCAGGCACTGCTCCGGCGGGCTCCTTCGAACAGCAGCGGCTGCGAGGCTTGCTCTCGCCTCCCGCCCTGCTTCCAGCTCGTCTGCAGCTCATTTCCAAGGGACCCGGAGGAGGCAAACGAGAGCCCTGGTGGAGCCGCTCCCGGCGGGTGCCCGGCGCCGGCGGGGTCCCGGGGCGGCGGGCAGCGGCGCGGTGCCGGTCCCCCCGGGGTGCGGGGAGCGGCGGGAGGGCAGGGCGGGCGGCGGGTGGCCGGGTGTCTCACCTGTCGATACTTATCACGCAGAGGGTCATGATGGAGGCCGTGCAGCACATGACATCCATGGCGATGAAGACGTTGCAGAAGAGGCGCCCGAAGATCCACTCGCCGCCGATGAGGTCGGTCACGCTGACGAAGGGCATGACGGCCAGGGCCACCGAGAGGTCGGCCAGGGCCAGCGAGACGATGAGATAGTTGGAGGGCTGCCGCAGCTTCTTCACGAAGCAGACGGAGATGACCACCAGGCAGTTGCCGGCGATGGTCAGCAGGGTGATGAGGGAGAGGACGGCCCCGATGACAACTTTCTCCACGTTGCCGTAGCTGAGGATCTGCTCCCCGCACTGGGAGTCGTTGGCGGGGAGGGGGCTCGCCGTGGGCAGCGCCGACGGGGGGGGCGACGGGCCGAGCTTGGCCAGGCTGCGCGGGGGCCAGGAGCCGGCGATCATCCTCCCGCCGCTCAGCGCCCGCGGGTCCTCCAGGGCCGAGGGCCGGAGGTTACCGTAGAGGTGACTGCCGTTGAGGGCGAGGACCATGTTGGCCTGAGCTGCCCATGAAGCCCCTCCGCCCGCCCGCCGGCTCTCCCCGCCGCCCGGGATGCTCGGGCTCCTCCTCGGGCGGCCGGCGCCTCCCGCCCCCTCGCAGCCGGCGGAGCGGCCCGCCGGGGGGCCCAGCCTTCCACTTCCCCCGGAGCGGCCGGGCTCGCCCACGGCGCTCCCCGGGCGGCCGCGGGGTGGGCACGGCGCCGTCGCCCCCGGCCCGCGGGGAGAGGGGCGGGCGGGGGTGGCGGCCGCTCCCCGCCCACCCGCGCCCACCCGCGGCCGCTTTCCTCCGACGGCGGCGGGGACGGGGAGGGAGCCGCTCCGCCCCCCCGCGCCCCCCTCCCGCTCCGAGCGGCGGGTGGGGGAGCGCCCCTTCACCGCAGCCCGTCTGCGCCGCGGCCTCGGCCGCCGCCTTCTCCGCCGGCTTCTCCTCCGCGGCCGGCCCCAGCGGGGGCGCTCCGGGAACCCCCCTCTATGTACATACTGCTACGTGCACACACGGGCCGCACCCGGGAAGCTGCGGGCGGGCGGACGCGGCCGGAGCCGAAGCGCCCGCAGGCGGAGCTGCTCCGGTGGGAGGCGGGCGGGAGCCCCGCGGCGCGCCCGCTCCGGTGCAGCCCGGCACCTCGGCGGCCGGAGCGTGCGTGCTGGAAGAGCTGGCTCCGGCGGGACCCCGGCTGCTGCTTGGAGAGTTCATAGTGGCCGCTCCTGTAAGGTCTACCCGCAGCAACATGGTCGTCTCTGAAGTATGTCTTTGTGTCTTCAAGCTCACAGATTCTCAGCATTAAGATTTCTTCCTTCCTACTAAATTCATGTGAACCCCACTACTATGTTTTCCCTTTTATTAATATTTATATAGCATTATTTTCAGTTTATTCACCAGGCCGTGTGTAACCCTTTCAGTAAAGTTAAAAACACCACTACCACCACCAACAAAACTCTGTTGCTTTGAAGTACCTGCTTTTCCTGCAGAGATTCCTTAAACTCCTGGATACCAGCCCATTTCTGGGACTCATGAGCTTTCTCCATTCTTTAAGTCATATTCTTGCCTTCAAGTGGGGTGAGAACTAACTGTTTGGATTGTCAGTTACCCATGGGATGCCAGCAGAAGTACACCTCTTGGTATGGCGAGGTGCTAGACAGCAAGGATTAAAACCAGGAAACACCTGCTCCTGCGTGTCCCCTTACACTTCCAACAAGAGACAGAAGCCAGATGAACTAGAGAAAGAGAGGAAACAAAAGCAGGACTGTTGACCTCAGGCAGATCAGTAACCATCGACCAATGTCAGTGATATCTGAACGAGGGGAGGTCTTGCAGGTAGCAACACTATAGCAAGTGGTACTTCAGTGTGCACCAGAGAGAGGGAAGAATTGTGTGTGTGGCCCAGCGGTAAGAGAGACTGCAGTATGAGGTCACCTCACACAGACATAAAAACCTGCTTTGAGGAAAGACCTAACAAGTACCCAGCTATCAGAAAAAAACCTCATCTGACACTCGTAGGCACTACTGAAACATAAATCCATAGCCATGTACTTGGCTCACAGAATTTCTTGTTTTTAATGACATCTTCCATTCTGTTAGCATCACCTGCTTTTGAAAGTAGGCTTTCCATCGTACCTGCCTCTGCATTGGCCCAGCTCCCCCATGAGCGTGCATGGGACTGAGGGGTTGGGATCAGATCTGCCCGACGCAATCTGAGCCCAGGCAGAGTCTCCTGTGGTCAGAAATGCAGCAGACGGTGAGCAGGGTTTGGGAGTCCAGTTGCTTGCTTTCCCTTCCACCCCCACATCTTGATTCGACTAAGATAATAAAATAAGCACGTTTCACATGGTAAGGATGAGATCTAGTTGGGCAGCTCTTTGACCATTATCAAGCTGAAAGTGTTTTCCTATTCAGTCACGTATTTTCCTGCACTTTGTTGGTTGCCTCACCGTGTCCACTCCCAATAAAAGCTTTCCCTGTTTAACCACCCAGAATGTGTTCAGGAGCCTTGAGCTCGAGATGACTTACCCCTCCAGGGTGATAAAGCAAGTCTTTTGTCCTTCCTCCTCAGCTAAGCAAATATTAGGCTGAAAAACATCTTTAGAAATGGCAAGGGTACATCAAAATAAGTTAAAGCATTAAGGCAAAACATGGAGAAAGAAGAATACTTCCTCATTGTGTGAATGCATTTTTTTAAAAATAGTGTCTGAAGCACAGCTAAGCAGATAGGAACTAGGTAAATTTTGTTCAAAATAGATTCATATCATAAAAGCTGATAACATTGTACGGTTTAATACTCACTGTAAAAGCAATTTTTCAGTTGCTTAAAATGTCACTAAGGCAGAGCAAATTATAATCTGGTGCTTCCTGCAAATGTGTTGACACAGTTCATTAAATCAGTCATTCTTCGTGACAGCTTTTCAATACATTTCTGGAACGGGACTCTCTAAGTGTACTCAGTGGATTACACGCAGGATCATTTGCGTGTTACTCTTACCCATTCCAACCTGAAAGGAAGATTTTTGCCTCATCTTTTGTTCTGCACCTTAAATTCCCATATAGTTCATTAGAAGTTAATCACCTGATTTCTTTCCTTCTCAAAGGTCATATGTTACCAGTCTTCATATTTACTCTCATAATCTTATCTTTGAAGAGATGAACCAATTTAAGTCAATTTACATACCATTATGAAAAGGGGTTTGCGTACTATTGCAGAGAAAACGTGGAACCTTGGCAAGATGAAGCAGCTGATACTTCTCTCAAATCTTGTCCTCGAAAGCTTTTCACTGGGACACACCTAGAATAACATTCCAGTTTCCAGGGCTGGGCTGAATCTGGTAAGGTGCTTTCCTCAAGGGCTTTAGAGGCTTTCATATCCCCAGCACCTGGGAAAGCAGAGAGCATCCATCACTCCATGGGACTACATCTATTCTATGTGTTTAAAATAATGATACATGAAGGTAGGAGTTGATCCTTCCAAGTGTACATCCCGCTTTTGTCTTCAGTGACCCTGTTTACAAATGCTAACATGCTTTTCCAGACAGCAAACAAAAATTAAACAAATGGCTGATTGGGTGTCAAGAATAACAAGTTGACATTTGTTCTCCCCCCGCCCCCCCAAGATATTACTTTTTCACCTGCCATTAGGCTTCAATGATTATCATCAAATCAGTTTTTCCGGCTGAGCTTAGTAACAACCTGTTATTTGAGTAATTTAGGCTCTTTATGTATAAAAGCCTCTTCACATTTCTGTATACCTCCAGCTCTGTGCTAAGGCCCTCGTCCCTCATTCTTCATGCACTTATTGAAGTTAAATTATTTTGTTCACACCTGATAATGTACTTTATTTGTAAATCTCATCTTTGATATGTCATTTTTGTTATATAGAAATGTTTCAGATTTTTTTTAAAAAAAAAAAAAGGCAAGGGAACCTTTTTCTTTGATTTTTTTCCTCTCCAAAAATAATTATTTGTTTGATTTTTTCCCCCTCCTCCAGAAATAGTGTTAATCACATAACATCTTCTGCATTTGTGATTCATACTAAGTGTATAATATAACAGGGGGTATTGGTGTCAATTCTTTGGCCCTGTGTTAGTGAGGTAAGGTAAGATAGACATCGTCAGAGCTAGCTAAGGAAATCCAATTTCCCCAGCACAGGTTGATTTAGTGAGGCCAGACTGTATCTATCAAAGTGTTTGTGTTGGAGGAACTGGCACTAAATCCTGGATCCTTCGTCCCTCTCTGGAGGACTTAGTGCTTACAGAGTCTGTTGACACAGCAGGGCTTTGCTAACTCGGAGCACTCTGACTGAAACGCGTCAAGGAGTACAGCCCAAGAACTTCACCAGCAGAGCAGAAAGCGTTGACAGCCGGCATGGTAACTTTCCCCCACACAGCCACCTCTAGAAAACAATAGCCATGCTCATCTTAGCCTAAAAGCTTAAAGGCACTGCTACATTCCCCTTCTTAAACAATGCAGTTTTGGATGCACGGCAGGAAGGTAACACAACATGAGTATCCGATGTAATAAATAAACAGAGAAGAAATTTTTCTTGCTCTTTTTCCTTTCTTATTATCCCCTTTTTTGTCCTTCTGTGACGGAGCCAGTCTATCTTCATAAACTTGTTTTCATTTGTCTGTTGTATTTTTTTTTCTTTCCTTTTGTTTTCATCTTCTTTTCTTGGAAACCCATATAATTCTGGTGAGGACCTGCTCTTGGGAACAATAAATAAAGTATACCTATATGTTTCTTCCGCCTTGGGGAAATAAGTTGTCAAAATGCTTAGAATATTTTATCACAGACTGCTTAGAATTCCATGGACAAATATTACTGAAACCTTGATTTTTATTCCCAGCATGTACTGTTTAGCAAATAACACTCTTGTCCAACTTCTAGCAAAGATGTTGCAGCTGCAGTTTTCTTTTCTGCCTTTTCTTGTCTTTGTGAAAATAAATCATCACCACTCTGTGACAGTAAAACAGCGAGGTAACCGTTCTCATCTTTGGCATTTCTTATCATTGTCAAAATAAATACTTGCATCTGTGCAACTTAAATGTGAAATGATGTCTTCCCTTTTTGGAACCAGCAAATACTAGCAATAGCAAGCTGTCACCTGAAAAGAAAACAAACAATTAAAGTGAAATTTATGCTAAAAATTCTGTATCGCTCAGGAAAACAGAGCTCCCATCCCTGAAAATTCAGTCTGTGCCTTTACAAAGGAGGTTATTGAGGTTATGATAAAAGTGACCATGATATGTTACTGAGCTGCTGAGATATAGATAGTACCAAATAATATCTTAGCTCCCTAAAAGTGCTAAACATGAAACCAAAGCAAAAAAATCTAACAGTTGCTACAATGGGCTGCCCATTGAAAACATATTAGAAGAATTGTTAGGGTTTCTGCATAAAAAATTACTGAAAGGACTGCCCTGAGATCTAAGTGTATTGAGAAAGAAAACACTTGGAGGGAGGAGATCTGGCTCTACTAGGAGGACTTCAGGACACCGATGAAACAAAGCACGTTGGAAGCTTGTGGCTTAGCAGTGAGGACCACAAAGATGTTTTAAGTAGATCACTGGGGCTGGCCTAAACAAAAGTAGTAAGATCTGTGTAATTAATGTATAAATAAAGTTGTACACTGGTCTGAGTACGGTTCATGATATCTGATGCTGAAAGTGCTTCATACGCAGATTCTTACACCATTACAGCAAATAGAGTTCTGCAGATCTTCTGCACGAAGATCTGTTTAAGTGTTCTCCATTGTAAACGCCTCGAGGAAAGGTTTGTTTTGCTTGTATATTGCCAGACACAAAAGCTGCTTAATCCTATTTGATGTCTCTGAACACTGCTGCAGTAGGGCCATTCAAAAATAATTGATACATGTTTATGGATTGCTTCTTACATTCATTAAGACAAATTAAATCAAGTTCCATCATACACTCAGGCAAAGAAAACCTGAAATAATACCTCGAGCTCTTCCGTTTTCACACACTTCAAAGAAAAGCCTGAGAACACCATTCAGGCTATGCTGCTTGTTCGAACAACTGGCAGAGAAGCAGGACTGGCTCATCTAATAGGCAAACACTTTATGGATGCAGATAGGCCAAAACAGAGCTCCTTTACTGAAACATCTTGGCCCAATATTGCCAAGAATGAAATGCTGCCATAGATGTGGCAAGAACAAAGACGGTTTACCAGCTGTTTTTTTTTCCCTTTCAGAGAGATGCGTCTTTTCCCTATCACAGAGATCTGACAGGCTGTTGTCTACTGAGCCCCAAAGCTGCCCTGAGCTCCTAGTCCAGTCTCTGCAGCCCACAAGTAGCTTCTCTGCTACCAGCATCCCAGGTCTTTGTAACTCATCAGACAGCAAGGCCAGAAACGTGCCAAGCAGGCACTATTGGCTTTTGGTCGCCCATTGTAAACCGTGTGATCTCTTTGGCAGAAATGAGCCACAAGTCCCAGGCACAGCTGGCACAGGCTGCACCAAGGACAGACCCATAAGTAGGGACATACCAGGAGCTGGCAGCATCGACGCCTTGGCCTTGGTTAGGAGCATTTTTGCCTCGTTGAGAATTCAGAGCTCCAGATGCCCCACAGACTTCCCTTCATGAACATTTAGCCCAGTCTGAGGAAAGAGAAAGCCGGGGACGCTCAGCCCGCATAGGCCCATCCATCTGAAGCTGGACGGGAAGCGCTGACCTGCTGTCTTCAGCAGCTGCTCTAAGGCCCCAAACAAGCAAACAAACAAAACCCCCCAGTGGTAATTACCGCCTGTATTTTACATATCCCGTGCTATTTATCAACGGTAGAACAATGTTTGTGCTTAGGGAATATCTCTTGACATGGCAGCTTGGGCTTTATTTCACATTTCTTTTAGCTAACATGGGAAACAGAAGACCTTTCAATAACTAGAAAAGATTCCCTTTTTTTTTACGGACAGTATTCAGGCGGAGCTCAACTGGTTTCACTGGTGAGACTTCAGCCGAGCAAGGCTACTGCTCCACCTGCTGGGTGCAAGTCAGGGCTCCGAGGAGAGCGCTGTGCCTCGGCCTGCTCGGCTCCGGCTGCGGAGTGGCAAAGAGCCGGGTTTAATCTCCGTCAAAGCCAAGTCTGAACTTCTTCAGAGCCAGGTTTGATCGCCTCCAGAGCCCCGCCTGAGGTCCCAGACATTCACCACACAGGCTTTCCCCTGGGTCATCGCAGCCCTTTGGGGAGCACCGCCGACGGAAAAGCGCCCGCCATGACGGGAAACACTCCTCGCGTTTGCTGCTGCGGTTTTGTGAACGCGGCCGGCGGCCACCGCCAGGCCGACGCCCCTCCCGCCGGGCGCGGGGCCCCGCCCGCCCGGGACCGGCGGTGACTACAAGCCCCAGGCTGCCGCGGGCCAGCGGGGGCGGTGCCGCGTGCCGTGCCCGCCCCGCCGCCGCGCACAGCATGGCCGGCTTCGCCGACCTGAACCTCCCGCAGGGGCCGGACAAGAAGTCCCTGCAGGGCCTGCTGGAGGCTGCAGCGCACTGTGAGTGAGTGCCCCGGGCTCGGCGGGAGTGGGGCGGGCGGCGGGGCCGGCCCGGGGCTCGGGCTGCGGAGCGGAGCGGAGCGGAGCCGGTGGGCCCGAGCTGGGGAGGGCCGGGCCCGGCCAGGAGGGCGGCGGGACGCGGGCGGCAGCTCCGCCGGGCTGGTGCGAGCACGGCGTCCGTCTGCAGGCTGGGCTTTCCCTCCTCGTAGGCTGAGCCTCGCCGTCTGCTTCCCTGCGGGTCGCGTCCCCCCTCGCTCCCCTCCGCTCCCCCTGTTCGACTGGGGGTTTTCTGCACGGGCAGCGACCAGGACCGAGGTCCTCGCAGTGGCGGTAGCAAGGGCAGCTTGCGTTGCGCCCTGCAGGCTCTGTCCCTGCCTGGTTATCCCAGCCTAACAGTTGTTTTTTCCCAAGGCGGACACGTTTTTCCACCTGCAGTATCTTATGGCCTGACTCTCTTCTCTGCAGAGCTGTTGCGCAGCCAGGCGCTGCCTGTCCAGTGCTCGGGGTGGTGTGTCTCTGGCAGGTGTACCACCTTCCTCTCGTCCCTGCTGAACGACACCTTTTCGTCAGTTTTGTCAGCATCATTTTGAATGCTCGCCTTGCCTTCCCCTGTAGCTGTATCTCTCCCAGCTCTGTGTTGTCTGCAGTTTTAACAACTGTCCTGAATGTCCCTAACCATTTTCCCTAAAGAAAGTCATCAACAGGACCAAACTAAGGCAAAATCTTTGGGGACCCTAACCCCAAGGATTCATGTTCATAACGCTCTCCCATTGAGTAAGTGTTGTCAGGGCTGGGGCATATTAAAAGAAAAACAGATTTTTATTTTAAGGCACTTTTTGGGTGAATTAATCTTCAGAAAAAAATAATGTGAAAGGTAAATATGCATGCCATTATTAATTATGAGACATTTAAGTGATGAGTGTTTAACAGGTTTCTGTTTGGATTTGTTTCCATTAGTTTACTGGACAAAATAGTCTTCTTATGTGTTTACTTTTTCAGTGGGATATTCTGCAGTTGCTCTTAATCATGTCATCGATTTTAAAGAAAAGAAACAGGTAATTTTTGTTGGGGTTATTTGTTCTTAGTGTGTTTTCTCTTGTAAAGCTACATGCCTTATTACGTGTTTCCAAATAGCTTTATCTGCAGAATGCACGTCTAGACGCAAGTACCAATGTCTGCATTTTTGACCAAACTCCCATTTTATAATTCAATATAGTTGCCCTGGTGTTAACTTTTAATATGGTCCGTGTATTGTCCCTGGGAAATAGTTTTGTTGGCATGGCAAATTTCTTTTTAGGGTTGGAACACAACTTTTGTTTACATTGTAAACTTAAGGCGTGACATTTTGAATAACTTTGTTTTGTTCTCATTTAAGGAAATCGTCAAGCCAGTATCTCCTTCAGAGTTGTTTCCATCTTTGCCTATTGTACAAGTATGTCTAGTTACATTCTATCTATGTATTATTATTCTGAGTTATGTTTTTTACCCTGGTGTGTTTGTATATGTGATTTTGTGTTTTACATGTTAACCAAAAAAGAGAAGTTTGTCCATTGCTTGATTGTTAAAACTCCCAGCATTGGAAGAACGATACACTCATGTTAGTGTAGGCTCTATTCGTTGTTTTAGAAATTATTAAATAAATTGCTTTTGAATCTTCTTGCAGTTGAATAATTACAGTATAATTCTTGAAATTTGAGTTTTGGAAATAACTTCCTGGTTTTGATGGAGCAAGATTTGGTTATAATGAACCAAGTCTGTATTTCAAATCACTGACATGTTAATTCAGGAACTGCTTTTGCTCACAGTTGTGGCCTGCCTGGGGAACCGTAGCAGTATTCAAACATACTCAGTGTTTCTGCATTATTTTACTTATTTTTCCTTTATTTCTTTCTTTTTCCTTTCTATTGACCCTTCCTCAGGGAAACAGTCGTTCTTTGTAACGGGCAGGTATAATATCAAACAGATCAATATAAAATAGGGAAGTGTAACTACAGACTTTAGAAAATCAGTATAGGCAAGAATATGAGCAAGGCACCATTTTCTTTTTATAGTGGACAGGGTGAAAGTCGCCACAAATTTTTGCTTTGTAGCTTTTTAAGGCTTTTGTATTATTTCTTTTTTTTTTTGTAGGGGACATCTAAAAGAATTAAAGTCTTAACCCGGTTAACACTTATTGTTTCTGATCCTTCCCACTGTAATCTCTTGGTAAGTATATTTAGTGTATTAATTTTCCAGTTTTTATTTCCTTTTCTCAATCAATGAATGAAACTTTAGAAATTGTATGGGGAGAACTTTGTGGATTTTATAGAACACTCAGCAGTGATTTCTCGCATCGCATCTTTAGCAAATAACGTGATCATGAAGAGACGCAGACTTACAAGACTGGATATGGCTTCTGTTGATCATTTGTCAGTATGGGACAACAGTTCTATTCCTCATTTGTTTTCTTTGATTTCTTGACTTCTGTGCGTAAACTAGAAGACCATGAGCAAGCCCTGTGTCTGTTTATGTTTTAGTGCTGCGTGATTGAAGCAAAAGGTGCAAGTGCCTTACTAGGTGGGTTGGACAAGCCTCAAAATGAGAATGAATGACTTTACAGTGTGGCTCACAGCAGAGACCTACTATGTAATTGGATGATTATTGGCTTTGTTTTAGTACTTGAAAGTGAAAAAGGAATTTTATTCTCATTATTTTGGTCGTAATCATTGTGCTTAGCTTTGGCATCTGCCAGAATTCAAGGTAGCAATTGTTTTCTCCTTTTGTAGAGATCAACATCTGCAAATATAAGGTTATATGACATCATAGCAGTATTTCCGAAGACCGAGAAATTGTTCCATGTAAGTAGAATCATCTGATTGGTAATGCTCATTCCATAACTTTTAGTGCCTTGGGCTAGTTTGAGTACATGCTTTGTTTTGATTTATTTCCCATTTTATACAGGCCTGCGTGTCATGGGGCTAATTAAGCAACATAGGCTGCTTGGTCAGTTGATAGACTGAGAAGGTTGGGAGGGCTTGCAGGAAGCTGCAAGGCCTTGAGGTGACTGGTTAAAGTCTGGAACATCTACCTGATGAACCGACTTGTATGCTGCTGTTCTGTGTTTTCTTTTGTGTATCTTGTACTCTACTGAGTACTCCTCTCTAGTGAGGAGTGAAAACATCCTTCTTTTTTTCTAATATATATATAGAAAAAATATATATATATTAAATATATATTTATGTATACACATACTATCAGCATGTAGAAAACTTCTGTCTTGAACTTTAACTTCTCAACCTCTGACAGCTTCCCCAAAACACATTTGCTATCTTCTGTTACCACTAATTGTTCCTAGTCTCTGAAATGCCAGGAAAAGGAGGAGGATTTTAAAGCGGAATTAACATGGTTCTGAGAGTTACCTTCTTCCTTTTAGTCTCAGATTTTCTCTTGGAAGTTTGTCCAAATGAATAGCTGATCTCTTTTTCTTTAATTTTTCCTTTTAATTCTTTATTGTAAATCAAAAGAGGAGCAAGAGCTTATGAGACAGAGCTAGTTCTGGTTGTCATAGCATCTTATGGACAGCTAAAATAAAATTTCCAAAAGTAAACATGCCTGATTAAACATTGCCAGACTGAGATTTCTGGTTTGGTTTTGAGTGTTTTGGATGCTGAAGTTGAGTGAGAGAAGCTTCACTTCTATGACTGCATGATATGTTTGCTACTTTGCCCACCGAGGCCACCACTGAGGCTGTACAAAAGTAGAGCAACCTTGGGGGTAAATACTTGAAGGGCAGACGGTCATTTTCTCACTCAGATTTTATCCTGGCTGTTCAGAGCAAACTTGCAACTGAAAACTGCCTCCACAAAATTTGTGAGTCTTTGAAGGTGTTGCTCTATCAATGTTACTGAACAGATGCTGGCATTTGTAGCAGTGCTCCAAGTGTGCTAGTGAGAGAAAATAGTGGGTGTGAATCCTTTTCAAAACCTTAGTTAGGACTAATTTGTGACCTTAGCCCAGTGCTGTTTCTTGTGTTGGTTTATGTTAATAAAAATGCAAGTATTTTGAACAAAACCCCCAATACTCTGTCACTTCTATGATTTTAGAAACACAAGGTGTTGCAAGTGTGTTTGA
This sequence comes from Platalea leucorodia, assembly GCF_965183815.1. Taxonomy (NCBI): domain Eukaryota; kingdom Metazoa; phylum Chordata; class Aves; order Pelecaniformes; family Threskiornithidae; genus Platalea; species Platalea leucorodia. The sequence continues at coordinate 19,860,598 of NC_138826.1, read as the reverse complement.
CCCATGAGCTGGCTCGGTCCATTTCTGGTGTTTGACTGAAAAAGACATTTACTATTTAGAAGTGATATCTAAACACAGTGATGTGCAGTAATTCTTCAGCCGTTGCTAACACCAAGCACGATATTGTCTTCCAGCTTTTATCCATAGCTGCTACATCTTGAATAGACCTTTACTGCCAGAAAAATTCCTAGTTTTAAAACACTGTCCGAGGCAGAATGATCTCAGCTTGGCTTGTTGGGTGATAGGTGTTCGTTATCTCCGCCTCTCTCATTGTTTTTAATTAAATTGTTCTCAAATACTTGGTAACAGCTGATGTGAGTGGTCTGATCAAGTGGAGCATCTGGAAGCAAGTCGTCTTTTTGTCAGAATGTTTTTTTCTTACAAAACCCAAAATTGTGACATCTGACCTGTTGCAAGCTCATAAATAATAACATTAACTCTGAACTGGAAGAGTAGGTGGAAGCACCCCGTCTCTGTTAGCCTTGGCAGGCAGCAAGCAGGCGTGCAGTTTAAAGCAGCATGAAGAAGGCACAGGGACTCCAAAAACAAATGTGAATCTCTTTGGAAGAGTGCCATAATTTACTTTCAAAGAGAGCTTGTCAGTATAAAACTGAGTCTGTTTTGTTGGTTTTTTTTTTTAAATAAGTTAAAGCTACTTTCTAGTACTCCTGAGTACCTGTTTTGACACATTAAAATTATATTCTTCTGTTTTGTTTTTCTAAAGTATTTCCCCTCCTTTTTGAAAACTTGTCCAAGTAAAGTACAAAGCAAGAGGCTGTAGAAGGAAGGTGAACTTTAAAGAATCTTTCAGCAGAAGAATTCAAGCATTAATTATAACAGTTACAGCCTAATGAAACTCATTTCTGACTGCTTTTATTTCCCTTGCAAGATTTTAGGACTCTTGGGGGTGTGAGAGGTAAATAGTTGTAAAATGCTTTTGAGGGCCACTCTCCGCCTCTTTCTTTTGATCTCTGGCAACAACTTAAAATCTTGCTTCTCAAGTGAGCTCAATCAATTTATCATGTGTATAAACAAGCACCTGAAGCCAGGTAATCATAAGGGGCATGCTGTGTTGTTCTGGGAGGAAAGGGCTTCCTCTCATTTAAGGGTGGTTATTTTTTATTTTCAGCCGTATCATGAGTTCTGCTGTGGCTGGACATCCAGCCGCAGCAGTATTTAAGCTGCTGTAAACAGCCACTCACTCCTGCAAGTCCCTGTCTGCTCTGCTGGTGAAGCTGCTTGCTTAGCTGCATGGCAGTTTGGTTTGAGGAACACGCTTTTGGCTGAAAAGTAACCAGAGTTTTCACCAAGTTATTTTGCAGGCAGATCCGCTTTCTCACTCTGATTCAGCATTCACCCACGTGGATAGTTACGCCGGCACAGAGAGGATGGCTGTGCTCTGGGCAGGCCAGTGCGGTTAGCGACTGTTTAAGCTGACACTCTTGCAAGTGATGGACAGTGTGTTAGGAAGGAAGCAGGATTGTCGATGAGACCATCTTCACTGCTTCCATGCTGGTGGCACTTTGAGCTGGGGAGGCAACCCAAGCATGTTTCTTGCAAACTGCATAAGGTGAAAGACTTCATCCTTACAAATCTACCCTGAATGTGAACAAGTCTGTTTGCCTTTTGTTTAAAGATGTTAGGTTTTCTAATTCCCTGTGGAGAGCTGTGTCAATTTTGTAGAGGTATCAACAGGAGTCTGGCGCAAGTGACATTGCGCATGGAGTTTCAGCATATACCTCTGGCTCTTATGACTCATGGATATTTCACTGTTAAGGATAAAGCCTTCTAGGGTGGGTCTTGCACCACAAATTGTATTTTAAAATTGGCTGTTGGTAACTCAACATTACTTTGAGAGCGTCATCTTTCTCACCAACAATTTGGCACTTGGACTATTTTCCATAGGAAATCCACAGGATTTTTCGTGGTTTTGTAAAAGAAATACATGACCATTGGCGATGTGCTGTAATTTTAGCATGGCCCAAAACCAGTCTGTGCCCTCTTGTCATCAGCTAGGGAAGCTTTTCTGTGACTGAGTGTGGCAGTGGTATGTATTGAAAGATCTGCTCAAATTCTCCAAATAATTTATATCCTCAGGGGTATGAGGAAGCTGTGTTTGCCAAGATAATTGTAGAACATGCTCCTTTAAGTCTCCCAAGAGGATTGTTTTGGGCTGCAACAGGAACGCCCACTCCATGCCAGTAATAAGGTCTGTGCCTGTTGCTTTTAAAAAATTTTGCTTTTTAAGCATTCTGGTTTAATCATATTAGTTAGTTCTGCCTGCTGTTTGTAAGCAATTAGCAGATCACCAGTATCTGAAAAAACTGGCTTTTATAAGTCTGAGGATGTAGTGCAAAGCCAAATTTCAATGTCTATTCCTAAAATGTTTGCCAAAGCTTTCTTCAGGCCATCCAAGCAGTGGCAAATTTATTTATTTCTGGCTGTCTGGAGTTTCCCAGCAGATGGGGCTCTTGCCCGCAGTGCGGCCAGGCAAGCATCTGGCTCTGCAACTGCTGCATATCACTTTCTGTATGAAGTTTTTGCACTTTAGATCCTTTCAGCAGGCAGGGTAACCTTAACTTGCCTGCGTGTGTGACTTGTCCAGGAGCCAAAACTGGGCTGAACATTGGAGTGTTTGGAGTAATCTCCTCTCCAACTTTTCGTGCAGTCCAGGAATTCTCCCTTATGGGGAAGGATGGCTCTTAAATTTGTTTTTCCTTGGTGGTGTTTTCTGAAATGTTCTTGTCACTGGAATGCTGTAGATATCCTGGTATTTGGGTCATTCCCTTTCCCACTGTGCTTAATCTGCAAAACAGAGAAGAGTTTTCCAGTGTTTCTGGAGCTGATTAGGAAGGCTTGTTTTCTCATCACACGGGGCAACTTGTGTGTTTCTGATGTGTATTCTTACTTTCCTTCATTTTCAGCTTGCTCTCTTCCAGAATTTCCTATGGCCTCACTAGCATCTTTTCTAGGACATGATTCAGAGCTATTTGCTGTGTGCATGTTCCTATAAATCGCCTCTAAGTGGTAGTTTGTACTCCACATAAGAAAAAGATTAAAACTGGCTGTAGTAGAGCTAAACATACATGTGCAAGTCTAATTTGATGCAGTAGTTTCCAACCGTGTCCTGCTAACAGAGTTGGTACAGGTAGGGCATGAAGATAAAGTTTAATCTGGATGGCCTGGTAGAGACATTTTAACATCAAAAACCTTGTGGTATTCTGGATCTTTGAATTGCCTGCATGTGCGCTGTGGCTCTCTTGTCTAGGAAGGAGTGCTACCAACAGCTAAGAACATTCCTAAAGCTGGGCCTCTGCTCTCATCTCTATCCAAATTTCCTGTCAACAAACTGGTAGAAGACTAGTTTGCAGAGCGACAGGCTGCCCTGCGTTAGAGCAGAATGCGGCTACCCCACGGAGTGCGGCTACCCTGCGGCCCAGCCCTGGGAGTCCCCGCAACCCCCGCCGGAGGGATGAATGGCTGGCGCCTGGCCCAGGTGTATTTGGAGCAGTTGCTGGCAGGTTTCTGAAAGCAGAGTTCCCCTATGCATAGAAAATTCCTTGTCAATATCTTCAGCCCATTTTATCTTCTTTGTTACAATGCTGCTTCCAGACATTAATCTGGCCCTGTGTAATCATCTTTACGGGCTAGGCATATATAATTCCTACATGTCTTGTGTGCATGAGATTATATGTAAATCAAAGGCTCCCTTTTATGTGCACTTGATTTTCTCTGTATGTCGGTGTGGAGATTCTCCACCCTTTGTTCGTTCCTTCCGTCTTTTAATACAGGCTGTAAATCGTGGTGTGAGTTCAAAGCTAAGCTTTTAAACTATAACCTTCGGTGCCATCTTCAGACTGCTCCAGAGAGGTGGCTTTCAGGAAGGGCTGCACATTCCCCACCCAGCCAGGAAAGCGAGGCCCTGCGGATCGGCCTCCAGTACTGGGCATGAGGCACCACCAGTCACAGTCTAAAATTCTGCTTTTCTTTCAGTCTTTTCTCAGTTGCTTCTGTTAAAAATAATTAATCCTGAAAACAAAGAATTGCTACACTGGAGTTAGAGTGATGGGTTAAGGGGCAGTTCCTGGGCTGTTCCCTTTGTAAACAGGGGTTGTCCTTCATTAGCTGTGGGTTCTTTTGCTAAAAGCCAGCATTGCTTCTGCATGTCCTATGTCAGATAAAAACAAAGCAGTAAGTCTTGCCTTTGGGTTGGTCATTATTTTATTGGAAAAGTAGTTCTGTAAGTGAGAGAAGGCTTGGGTTTTAAGCCCAAAATGCTCAAGCTGTGCACCTATAGCCCTGCTGTTTTATTGGCATACCTGCAAGGCATAGTACCTCTTCATTTTAAAACTGAGCTCACCCTGGAGAGACATTTGTTGCATTAAGAAATGAAGGAGAATATCAGTGCATCTAAAGTTGGCTATGCATTTTTTGGCATATCTAATAATCTGTTCCTATTTCTTTGCTGTAGATCGCTTGTACAACTCTAGATGTGGATCTGGTATGCATAAATGTAACAGAAAAGCTGCCATTCTACTTCCGAAGGCCCCCTGTGAATATGGTAAATTTACATCTAAATTGTTTTCTTGCTGTTAAATTCTGTATTTAATGTCAGACTGAGTTGAATTCCCTACCATTTCCCTCCCACCATTCCCGTCCAAGTGGTTCTTTTATTTTCTTGCATAATGTCTAGTGTTGTTTCAGATGTCCTTCACTTCAAGGCCTCCACTGCAGCATTTAATACACAGTAATGTATGTTCTTTCTTTTTCTCCTTCCTGTCCCCCACTTAAGAAGGCTGAAGTGGTGTTCCCAAGGAATGGAAACACAGCCTTAAGCCCACTACTATGCTAAGCAGTGAGATGTGGTGTGATTGCTGACTAAGCTGCTTCCCAAACCAGGAGTGGTACAGCTGTGTCAGAATAGATAAACAGCCCTGTGATTTAAAAGACAAAAGAATATGAATGACAGTGTTAATTTGGGAGAAGGATGTCGTGCCAGTTATTTGGAGGACAACTGTCTTGAATCCATACTTAGACAAAGGAATGTCTTGGCAAATGAACCAAATGTGGAATTGCTAAATATCTGCTGTGGGACACAAGATGACTATCAGCATGGATCAAATATTTTGTTAATACAATTCTGCCTACTGTTGGTGGTTTGCCAGAAAGCTTAATCTGAACATGTTCTTAAGTGAACTAGTTTTTTCCTCCGAGTATATGTCAAGGTTCATTCCACATGGGCATTCTTGGCTGATGTAGTCCTCAGTGCTTAAAAATTTACATTTGGAATTGGCTAGAAATCCCAATTCCTCTTCTACAGAAAGTTTGATGTAGAATAAAAATTAAAAAATAACTAGAATTAATCCTGAAACAGAATGAAAGTAATACTTTGGAATTTACTATAGAGTGGGAACTTCAACATTCCACTTGGAATAACAATTTTGTATGAAATGTTGTTTGAACGTACCCTAGCTGCCTAAAACTCCAGCAGCTGACCCAAGTGAGGAGCTGGGTGGCTCTTGAAGTCCTGTGTTTGGAGATATTTGCCTTACAAGCTACTTCTCAGCTTCCACACTCCCACCTTCAAGGCAGTCTGTCAGACTGGTTTTGTGCATCCTTGGGCAGTCAGTTTTGGTTGTTGTGATGCCAGACAGACAGATTGGCAGGCAGCTGAAGCGGTGGGGATGAAGTTAAAAATCTGCTTGGCTGGAAATTGATGTATTGCTGTCACCTGTTTTGGTTTTGATAAATTCAGGCTTCTCTTCTTGTTTGCAGATGTCGGACCAGCTCTGTAAAACATTTGATGTGTACATAGCTTCTGTTATGCTTGCATTCAGAGGTCATGCATGGATGGGAGCTGGATTAATTCCATCTGTATTCAGTTACTGGACCCTCTTCCAGTATTAACATTGCAGCATTTTTTAAATAATATGAGTATAAAACATAGAGTAATGTTTCAGGCAAATGCAGTATAGTCCAGGGAAGTAGGAACTCTTAGCTTTGAATTGTGTCTTTATCGTACACTCACTGTGTCCTATAGCAAGTTGCTTAACTTTTTTCTGTGTGTTTGCAAAAACAAGAATACCAGGCTTTTGGGGAGGTACTTGGAGAGATAGCAAGGGATTTTAAAGCAGCTGAAAATATATTATTACTATTTCGAACCTCTCCTGTGACTCACTGTTATTTAACGTTGTCACAAATACCAGAGTGTGCTGTGAGACAGGAGAGAAGGGACCTCATTGCTGCTTTTATGCAAGGACAAATTCCTCACCTGCAAGATATGGGTACTGTGGGAAGCGGTGGTCTTCCTTACAGCAAGCTGTGGGGCTAGAGGAGGAGAGTCCTCAACATTTTAAGACTTATTTCTGGCCAGCAGCGGTTACCTGTCTCCTCAACTCTGTGACAGAGGAAAGCCAGTTGCAACTGATAAGTGGCTGGTATTTCTTTGTTTGTTAAACCTCATTTATCTGTCATCCCAAGATTCAAGTACACGTACCTGGTGTACAATGAAATGTTCCCCCCCCCAGTGCTATGCTGTGCTCTTGCTGGAACAATTGCACCTTAATTTTTTCATATATAACACAGTTAAACTGAGAATAAGCTGCATCAATAATAGACGGCAGTTGTTAGATTGTTATGCTTCTCTCCTTTTGATTTTTGATCACTCTCTTTCATGTGAAGGCAATAGATCGAGGCATTTACTTTGAACTTCTTTACACGCCCGCCATCAAAGACTCCACAATGAGAAGATACACAATTTCAAATGCGATCAGCCTGATGCAGATCTGCAAAGGAAAGGTGAGCTCTCAAAGTGAAAGTAAGCTAATTAGTTCAGTTCAAATTCTTCTGGAGTTGTACAGACTGAGCCATTTTAAATGAGTTTGATGCTGGGGTTTCTGAAGCTGTGACTTCTTTGCCTACTAATACAAGGACACAGTTATTCTAGCTCCAGATACTTCCAGCCACACACCACTGCATGCTTTTTTCTTAAGCTGTCAAACTGTTAGATTCTTTTTTCAGAATAACCTATCTGTTATTATTGTATGCAATACCCAAAACAAAAGAAGAAGGAAAAAAAAAAAAAAGTGCCAGAGATCTGAGGTTTACACTAGAACTGAATTCCATGTTTCTCTTTAAAATCCCTCATTTCATATTTCTGATTGACCAAAAGCTCTTTTTTGATAGTATACCTTGAATATGGAGCATAGAAAATAATAAGAAAAAAGTAGAAATCTTGATTTTTTTAAATGGTTAGTAAACTCCCAGTGTACAAAACAGACCCAACAGCTAGCTGGCTATCAGCCAGGCCTTTGCTGCAGTCATATCAACTGCATTCTTCCCTGCTATTGAAACCCAAGGAAGAAGTAACGCTTGCAGCTGAGACGCCTGTAATCCATTGCTTTCATACCTTACCTCCTCCCAGGCTAAGCTGCCTGTCATGCTGGGTCCTCTCAGGCCATGTTTTTTTTTTTAACAGGGAAGCATATCATAATACATATCCAAGTTAAAAGAAATTGTAGCTCCCACCACCTTTATTGGAAATGGCCTTTGCCACACTTAGCTAGTCCCGAGAAGCCAAAATTGGCATTACCCTGCAGATCTAGTCTGAAGTGGGATATACAGCTTGGAAGGCCAATTAAAAGCATCTCCATTGTTACCTCAGTTCCCCTCAGGCATGGCAGCCTATTTTATAGGACAGCAGAGTGGGTCAAACAGATGAATTCCCTTAGTGCTACAGAAGAAAGTGAGTATTTGCACAGCCTTTCCCGAGAAGCCCAGCTCTGGAAGTTAATCGCACAAAATACTGACTTGGAGATGAGGTACTTGCACATAAAACCCCTTTCCTTTGGGATTCCTTTTTGCCAGTGCTCCTCTTTCCTCTCGGCAGTTAAAGATGTGCTTCTCATGTGGTTGTTGATTTAGAGAGCATCAGTTGAGTTGGTGTCACAAACAGAGCAAGTGAGACGTTCGGGCACTCGGTCTGTGCACAGTGCCCTTTCTTTCTGCATCTGTCAGTCTAGCGCATCGTCTGTGCCTGGAAGGTAAATAAGCTGGAGCTGGGCATGACAAGTCGTTGTTAGGCACTGGAATAGCTAGGAGAGGACTGCTAGCTTGTCTTTATTTTTTGCCTCCAGGCTGAGTACCTGGTGAGCCGGCAGAGATGGTTATTAGCCCTCACTGGCAGTTTGTCTCCATCAGTTATGTAAAGCCTTTTTTTAATGAGACATGGGATGGCTGGTCCATAGGCTGCTTGCATTGGCACCTGGCATGTAGCTCTTGCCTTCTGTTACCTATAGTTGCTGAACTTTGTGGCAGCTTTTGGATCTTTTTGTTCCTCCTCTGTTGTAGTAGGGCAGAGAAACTTCCAGAAATTTACTGGTGTCCTCAGAGCTGGCGTTGAGCAGAGTCTATAAAACATGTCAAAATGTGCAGGGAATGAGGGAGGGACTTGCCTGCCTTGCCAGACAGAAGGTGTGCATAGCCACAGTCCCTCACCTCCCATGTTTTGGTAACTGAGTGTGGGTACTGTGCCTGGAGCAGTGTACTGAACAGCTGCTGTCTCCTTTACCTGGCGAGATAATGTTTTGCCTTTGAGTTCCTCCCTTTAGCCCTTCCCGTGGATTTGCCTTTGCCTGCCTCTCCTTCACTCGCTAGCAGTGCTTTTCTTGTCTGCTCTTGTCTCCTCCCATCTTACCCGTCCCCTGACTGGAAGCCAGTTGCCTTTGAACCAGGCGGAGCGCATCTCTGATGCACAGCAGTGAACCACGATCCCACGCTGGTTCAAGATGGCTCACGCAGCTGCTCTGGGAGCTTCTCTGAGCCTGGGAGACAGGCGTCGGTTGCTACAGCTGAGAGCAGGAGACTTGAATTTTCCCAGCAAACTCTTGCAGTCAGCACCACTGAAGCTCAAAAGCACCCTTGGGATCCATAGTGCAGTCATTTGAAAGGTGAACTATGCAGAAAGAAATGTCCTAGGCTCCATCATGTGTGCTGTTAAGTCACTTTGATGTATGTATTGCTTCCACTTCTTGCTTTCCTTATGCTAAGGCAGAGTTGTCTGTCCCATCCTTTCCTCCTCAGCACACGAGGAAACCTTGGGCACAGTGTGAACATGCAGTCATTTCCATGCAAATAGCTCTTTTATGGGTTGAGTTCCAGCTGCGCACAGAGCATTTTCTTCCAGTGTCTGCCCTGCTCTTTGTGCTGAGGAGGTGGCAGGACAAGCAAAGCAGTGCAGGGAAGGGTTCAAAAGCCCCACCTTGTAACTGGAGGTGGTGTGATGTGTTGGTGGTACTGACATCAGAGAGGGAAAGTCTTTCGCTGCCTCAGTACAATTCTCATTCCCACCCACTCAAGCAGGAATTCCCAAAGCCTTTTATTCAGTATGAAGGGTGCAAGGAATTTTTTGCTGCTGCTGCAGTTTCCACCTGTGCAAAACAGTCTCCCCCTGGGTGAGCATCCTTGGAGGTTTAACATCAGAAGAGCGCTGGCAGCTGAGCTGTGGTATCTGCCAGCCCCCGAGCAGTCACGTACCTGTTCTGTAGGAACCCTTTGGGAGAGAAGGGAGAAGGATGTCTCTGCCTGGTGATTTTCATGGGGCTGCCAGTGCTGAGGGAAGTGAGTGTATGGCATGAATTGGCAGCCACTGCCTAGCTGCAAACAGGTTTCCTCAACCAGTGTGAATTTGATTAAGGCCAATGTGAATGCTGAGGTTAGGATCGAGTTGTACTGCAACACAGAGTAGGCTGAGAATTTGGGAGCACCAGACTGTGTAAAGGCACTACCTGTAAGCTGCTTCTGGGGGGTCCTGGACTCCTCCTCTAAGTCCATTTCTGCTACAGCTCAGGCCAAGTTGTCATTTTTGTGGGGCCTCTTTCAGCTAGTGGAATTAAAGGGTGCACTTAACACAGTGTGTGCAACTCTGCATTTCTTCTTTACCCTGAAAGTCCCTTTAAAGTCCACTGTGAGAGATACAGGCTGATACATGCTTGCTTAATGCCATTGCTGACACTTATACTGCTTGTCCTATCCCTCTCAAAGGTGCGGTGCTTATTCAACTCACATCTGTCTGTGAGAGGTTTGTAAGTGCAAGGGAGGGCTTTTCCCTGTGCTCATCTCTCTGTAGGGGACAAGGAGATAACCTGGGTTTATTCATGTCCCCAAATTAACATCCACACCCTGTTAGAGTTCACCTCATCTGAGGGCATCAGATACTCTGATGGTTAGTTGGGCTCTGAGCCTGATCTTAGCTAATGCTCATAAAGTCTTTGCTGTTTGCTGATTTTTTTTTTTTTCCATTTCTTGATGCATCTGACAGACGAGCGTTTGTTCTCTTTTGTTTTCCAGAACATTGTTATATCTAGTGCAGCTGAAAGGGTAAGTCCCAGATTTTTGTTGAAGTCAGAACACTTTGAGGATTTATCTGTGGCTGAAAATACAGCTTTAATTATATATTAAGCATATAAAAATTGTAATTTTAAATATGATTGCCATCTTGTGGGGTTTTTTTAATTAATCTGTTTTACCAAAGAATTGTATTGTGGTGTTTGGGTTTTTTTTTTTTTTTGGTTGGTTGGGTGTGGGGTTTTTTTGCTGCTGTGGTATTTTCCATGACAGTTTTCTCCCAGTTGGGGACTCTGTTTTCCAAAGTAATAGTATTTGCTTGATTTCCTAGTGCATCTTCAGCAGCTTGCTATTATGTAGCATTTAATCTTGCCTTCCTGATAGCCCTGTCCTGCCTGCTCACACTCTGTCAGCGTCCGAGGGAGTGTGTGCACATATCCAACCTTCTTTGTTTTGTTTTAGCCTCTAGAACTACGAGGTCCTTACGATGTGGCTAATCTGTATCCTTTTTCTAAGTCAAAGGCGGCAGTTACTAGTAACATGTGAAAGTTCAAAGTAGTTTTTGCACAGTGATGCTTGTTGGTGACCAATTCGATGAATCAGAGCTCTGAGTGGGTGTGGAAGGAGCAACAGCTCTTGGTCATGGGGTGGCATGACCAGTCACTGTAAACAGTAATGGCTGTGTTCAGCTACAGGTATGTTTTGTTGTGATATGCAATGATACTGTGTGGTTGTAAGTGTAGAAATGAATAAAAACCATAAAAATCTATGGACACTGTGAACTAAACCAGAAATTATTACTTATGATCTCCAAGGTGCCACATCTTTGGTAGAAGAAGCTATACAATCATATTTATATTAAGAAAGATAAAGTTCCTGTCTGAGTGCTGGTTACTTCTGCTCTGAATTTTCCAGTCCTTAGTTACATATATGCTGTTAAATAAGTGGTTGTGTTCTAGAAACCAAGAAGAGTATCTTTTTCTCCCCTTCTTTTAGGAATTCAGGTACATTTTTACTACTCCCTCCTCCCTGCCCCCAAGCATGTATCTGGACTGTCCCTGGAAGGGAGGAGCGTGCTCTGAGTCGTGAGAACTGTGTGGGAGGGTGTGTGGCCTGGAAGGATTTTATGTGCAACATTTCCTTCCCTCTTGAAAGGAGCAGTCAGGCTCAACCCAAATTAACATACCTAATCTGGTGTCATCCCTGCTCAAGGTGGCTGGGAACTTTTCAGTGTAATGCTTTTGTATCAGACAATGCCCTTTCCCCAAAACTGAAATTTTCAATGGGGTCATTTTTTTACTTGATTATGCATATAAAAATATTCCTGTGTTGACAGACTTTTATTTACAAAAGTACAGCTTGTCTGGAAAAAAGCGACGTTGCCAGGAGCTTTCCAGGAGGGCTGCTGGGGAACTGCAGCCAGGAGAATTTGGTCCCTCATTTCCCTGCCTCTGGGTAACCTTATGCAAAATGTCACTTTGAGTTACAGCTTTGCTAATTCCCAGTTATTTGTAGAGTAAGCAAACCTATCACGCAGACAGACTTCCCTATTCTGGTTGTTCCTTTCTGTGCGTTTTGATCCTGAACAAAGGTGACAGAGGTTTGCTCTTTGGCCTCTCAGAAAGCGAAGCCAAGGCAGCTGTGTCTACCAACTGCAGAGCCACCATGCTTCATGGAGGTAAGTGAAAAGCGCATGCAAACTCATCTAAGTAACACTTGCATTTGTTAAACTAAGTTCCTGTTAATGCATATTTTCCAAAAAATCCGAGACCTTATAGAGTGAGTCAGCTTGGGGTTTTAGCTCCCTTGTCCAATGCATGAAGAGGAGCTTGTGCGGCAAGGGTGTTTTATTTTCCCTTGTTGCCATGTTAGCAAATCAGTGGCTGAATTGATGGTGCTGTCTGTACTGGAGTACTCGCTTAACCACATTAACGAGTCATAAACTGTTTAGCCAAAACACAGATCTGCCTGTTGTGCTTCGTAGTGAAACTATACCTTGTTTCAGAAAGGGTTGGATGCTGATTTCAGTGACACCAGCAGAAACTACATCACTGACTTCAAGAAAATCGGGATGCATGTGTTTTGCGTTTCCCCTCTTGCAGCCTGAGTGCAGGAGCAACCTTCGCCGTGTCCCTTTCTGATTCTTCATTAGGTGGTCTATTTCTGACTCACTCTTCAGTGTGGACCATTTCAGACTTGATGCAAGATCAAATACCCTGAGTGCTTGCTGCTTAGAAAAAAATGTTTCATATAGTGTATGATGGCTTGAGGTGTTTTGGTGAAACAAAACTTGCTTCCTTATGCTCTCAGCAGAGACAGCTCACAGTAGCTCTCTTCTGTTTGCCCATTTTTAATATTAAGAAAGCGGAAATTTAGCTTGTGGTCCCCTGCACTGGAAAACAAAAGGTTTCCAGTTGTATTTTGTGTCCTGGTATCAGTGCAGCAAAGAGATGCCACAGTTGGTGTTCCAGCAATCAATTTAGACCCTTGCTTTCCACTGTAGTACCAGTTTCTCCATCTCTACCCTCCCTTTCACATGCTTATTTATTGGTTCTTAGTGTTTCTTGAATTTGTTGTTTATTCTGATGGCAGTTTAACTTTGTGACTGAGTAGTCACATCTAGCTCTTAATTTCTGCCTCTGTCAAAGTTTGTTGGGTAGGTATGATTTCTAGTCACCTTCCCAACAACTTGAGTTGTTCTAAGTTTCAAACGCACAGTAGGATTTGGTTTGCATCTCTTGTTTCAGTAGAGGTGGGGCTTGAGCCTGCTGTAATTCACAGCAGGTAGCTTTCATCTCTTAGAGAGGGCATTTCTGTGAACAGGGTCCTCCTCCAGCCTACTACTCAACTACATGAAATCAGTGTGTTAGAAGAATTTTTGTCAAGTTTATGTGGAATTTCTCAAGACCATCATCTATCTTATCTGTGAAATTAAATAGCAGGTGCCATTTCCCAGAATTCTGGCCCAGAATAAGTTGATATATTTTGGCAAGGTTCTTGCAGAACCTCTTTGCTAACAGAGTATTTGTAGGGAATCTCTTCTACCTCAAATTTTGCAGAGAAGCCTCCCACCAGTAGTTTTGAAATTGGATTGGGCTCACTGGGTTGTTTGGCAAACATATGAGGAGTTTGATAACATCACACAGTAGTGTTTTATGGTAATGCTGAGGGTTCTGTAAATAAAATATTCTTGAATACCATAAAGCCACTTACTTGGTATGTATAGGGGAGCCTCTGCCAATATAGCTGAGCCAGCATAGTCTGTTTAAGAATCCTGGGGTATGTGAATACATTTCTTATTTTTTTTTTTTTTTAAGAGCACTATGTTTTGCTCAGAAATGCTTTTGACAGTGCTTCAAGAATGTGTCCTTCTGTGGCTATTGAACTGATTAAGCCTGGTTTCCTATGGTTTTGTGTGTCTGCAGCCCCTCAACCCCTGCAGAACTCAGATTTCCCTTATGTTTGCTGTAATTTTACACCCACCATTGGACTTCCCCCTTTAGTTTCCCCACTCCATAAGGCAGTGTATCCCCAGATCCTGCGCATGCAGGTTGCTTACCTGCTGTGTGTGCTGACTGGCTGGCTGTTAAACATGTTGAACTGTGCTTTGAGGCATGGGCACCTTCAATGAGTATGCATTAAATGTATTAGTGTTATTTTGTTTGAGGTACTACAGCTTCTGCTTGTATGTTCCAGAAACTCGGAAGAGTGCCTGTGGGGTAGTGTACACGGTGAAGAAGCCTCGCAAGGTTGAGGAGGAAGAAACAACACTGCCAGCCTGCAAAAAAGCTAAGACTCAAGCTTGAGGACTGAACCAATTGTCAACAGGAGCCTCCCATCCCATCTTTACCAAATGTTGAGTCTTCTCCCACCCTCCAGCCAGCCCAGTTCCTCCCTTACTACTTTATTTAGCCTGGAGAAGAATTATTCTTCTGGTGTTCAAGTGAGGAAAGCTGTGGGAATGAGTCTGCTGAATGGTAGTTCACCGCATCTTGAAAGGTCATGGTGGGCTTCTGGCCAAGGTCAGGAGACCGTCTCTCCACCCTGTCTTAGGTCTTCTGGAGTTAGTGCAAACTCAGCACAACGTTTCTAACATACAGAAATTTTCAGTTGTACAAGTGCATCCCTTGTCATTAAAAATGTTTCTAAGAACGCCAAGTCTAGCTCTTATGGTTTCTCACGTTTTAAACACATCTCTGTACTAAACCTTACAACTGCAAGCCAGTAGATGAAGTTTACCTTCAGTGGCCTGTGAAGAATAGTATGTAGTAAAAAAAAAAAAAAATCTGCTTCCCGTTCTGTTTCGTGATCAATAGCTATAAAGAAGATCCCAGCATCTGTCACTTGCTAGGAGCTATCTTGGATTTGTGTTACAGTAGGGCTGACTGACCTGACCTGCTAGACACACATCCCAAAGGCCGTCCCTGTCCTGCAGCTCTTAAAACCAAACAGTAACATGAGATGGTTGCCACAGATGGGAAGGAAGAGCCCAAGGTTATGCTGAATGTGTGCTCAGCGTGGTATGTTGCAGTCGCAGCGTAACAGCTGTCTCACCTTGGCCTGAGCAGTCTCCACGTCACATCATTTTTACTGCATCATTTCCTTCTTTATGTCCTGGTCTGGCAGTGTTGCCTATGAGAGTGTTCATTTTTCTGCCTCCTGCCTTTCCGTTTGCCTTCCTGTTAATGCCTCAGTAAACCTAATCTGGCTGCCAAAAAAGCAATCATAACAGATTTATAATCAGCAGAGCATTTTCAGAGCTCTTCCAAATGTTGACTGAAGTTTTTCTTTTGATTAAACCAATACAAAAATTATGTAAGCTACTGTACTCAAGATACTCTTGAGCCAGCTTTACTGTGAATATTCCAGTTCTCTATTTGCATCTGACAACAAGTTAAGAAGCGGAAGTTATAGCACGTAAAATATTGCAGAAATCTTGCAGTGGGTCATCTCTGAGCTCTTAGGAACTGGACTGAGCAGAATGGATGAAGTTCTCAGTAGGCTGATAGTTCTATATAATGCTGGTGTCAGTCACAGCAGCTTTTGCTTTATTCAACAAATAATGAAATATTTTTCCTTTATGTTGTTACTTTACTTGTTGACTTTGTGATTTGAGTCTGTTTTATTATAGGCATTGGGATGTAATACATCTATATACTCAGTAGTTTACCATTTATGGACTTACCTCCAAAATGATGCTCTAACCAGAGAAGAAGCAGAAATGTGTTTGTCTGGTGCAATTTTTAGAATGACACATTATCTTGCCTTGGCCGGAGAATAAACTGAGCATGAGAGGGATTGTTTTGTAACTAGTGTATGGAAAAAGGATTTTGAATGCTAGAGATCCTTGCTACTTGTTTGACTCGATTTAAAAAAATGTACAGTCTGCATCTTTGCCCTTTAAGTAGATAGAGTGCTTCAGGAACTGATTGAAAAGTTTCTTCTCCCTCAGTTTCCTGAAGCGTGTCGTTCTGGCCACTTTGGTGTCTGAACAACTGAACTGCTGCTCGGTTAGGATGACAAACAAACGGAGTTAGCCAGCACTGATGTCATTTCTATTTCCTGCAAGGCATGCTCCCAGTCTCCGGGTAATTGTGCAGAAACAAGTAGTGAAGTAGCAGCTTGCAGAGAAGGGCAGCGAGCGGAGGTGTGTCGTAATTTTTATGGAGAAGAATGTGTTCACAAGTAAACCCTACTGCTGGCAAGGTGACACTCGCAAGTTATGGTGTTTGTGTGAGAAAAGTCTCATCTGTCTAAAGCTGTTGGCCTCGGTCTAGGGCAGCTGGCTGCAGACAGAATAGACATTTCTTCTGCTTGCTCCTCTGGGGTTTCTGTAAATTCACTTAGTCTCCAAAATTGGCACTCCGCTCCTGACCCCACCTCGTTGCCCAGGATGTTGTTTTGGCCAGACTGTAAATCCTGCTGGCTAGAAGCCAACTGACATGGGTTGGTGAAGGTGTGTGGGAGCCTGTGGCATGTTTTTCTGGGAGGCCACACCCTGGGGCATTAGGATTTTAACTGAATGCAGCATGTGATGTCCCAATGAAATTGGACATTGATGTCGCTGCTGGTGGTACTGGTAAGATTGTTCTGCTTCTGTGAATGCAGAGGGCGAGATGCCTGCCTTTCCTGGCAAGACTCAGTGTCTTCCTTGGCTTGGACAACTGAAGCTGGCTCATGTGCTTCACATAGTAAGTACTAACTTGCTGGGAAACTGAGATTCTAAAGCAAATTCAGTAATAAAACTGTAACTTTGTTTTACTAGCTACTCAAGTATTGTCTTTCTGCTTTTGTATACATGTTTCCATTTAACAAAATAAGTAAGAGATGGCGTTTATCTAACAGTGGCAGGGAGGTAGCTCAAGGGCTAGCTGCTCTAGGCAGCTGAGACTTTTTTTGAGTTTTAAGAATTTTACAGAGCCCAAGATGTGAACTTGTTTTAAAGAGAGACAGAATTACCCTGTGCATGCTCACCACTCCATAGTCCACTCCAGCAAATAAAAAGAACCACTCTGTTTATTTAATCTGAAATAGATCAGTACAAAATGTACAGAAAAAGCAGTACAAATTTACAAATATACAGAATCTCTTTTCGCATTCTTCAATCATCAGACTTCATAGTAGTCTAGCTTAAAAAAATTCACATTCCTGATACTGTCTCCTCTCACCTTCATAACATTGCATCTGAATCCCACAGTCCAAACAGTTACGTGATGGTTGGAGCTCTGTCCTTGAGTTCTTTATTGACCCCAATTGCCAAACCCTGTGTAAACCCCACTACTCAACTGCTTCTTTAAATCCACTTGGCACCTCAGCACACCTTCTTCCATTGCTCTTCCACATATCACCGCTCATTTAACATATTGTTTTAATAGTGAGAATTTGGCAGAGACAAAGCAACAGTTGCAAGTATTTGCTATTTAGAGCTATTGGAAGGCTTGAGGGAAGTTGCTGATATGGTTGGAAATACTACCATCTAAGACAAATGGATTTATGTTGCTAGCAAAGATTGCATTAGGATGTAAAGCTCTATTAAAAAAAAAAGCTACAATAATATTGAGAATTATTAAAAATTACTTTTTAAATAAATAAATAATAAATAGTAATAAATAAAGCCATTTTAGAACCAGTGGAATTTTAACACTCAACCTGCCTTTTAAAATAATTTCTTTGCATGTTTGTTTTGCAGTTTTCAGTGAAGGTACCTCAAACAATCCAGTACCATAAATATTTTCAATAAAAATACTATGTTCATGGCTATTTTCCTCCAGGTTTATATGAAGCATTTAAAAGCAGCAAAAAGAGAGCGGTCTGTTTTCTCTCGTCACAACTTGCCTAGATGGACGCTCTTATAGGAATTGTCTTTCAGGCTGTTGAATATCTCTTTGGTGCCGTTCTGCCACTGAAGAACAAGATCCATAGGGGTTTTTCCTTGCTGGTTAAAAAAAGCAGGGGAAGCAGGATTTAATTTCAGCCAGTGATGGCTGAGTCCTTCTTTCTTCCCTAAATATCTGTGCGGTGCGTCTGCCTGATGTGAGACCCCTCTGCACACACGAAGCCAGACGAACTCTCGCCTCCCTGAGGTCTGAGTCCTTTTGCTCTACAGATCTAGTCCCAGCCCTGTTCAGCCTTGTGATGAAATCTCCCTGTGTTTCAGTGGGTCTAAGCCATATTAGCAAATACCATGACTAGCAGAGCATGCAGGTGTTTCTTTTGATCTAGTTTAAACTGATTAGAAATACATTTAGATGAAACCTCAATAAGCCACTCTTCTATTTAATGGAGAATTCAGATAAGAGTTTGTACTGGTTTAATTAGGTTATGAACCACATCTAAATTAAACAGGAGCAACTTTTGTGTGCAGACAAAGCCTGAGAGAGCAAGTCTTTGGCCTTTGGGCCTGTGCCTTTCATCGTTTTTGTACCCTGATGAGGGATAATGCTGGGAGCGGGCCTGCTTTGGAGAGCGTGGGCAGAGAGGAGGGAGTGCAAAGTGCTGCAGTGGCTGGATTCTTCCTTGCCCCCTTAAGTTTTGGTTGATTGCCAATCAAAAACATTGACTGGCATTGGTAAAACTCACTGTCCATCCCACTGCTGCTTGGTTTGGGTTTCGGGGAAAGGGGGCTGTGATGTGCTGTGTTTTAACAAGTGGTTGCAGAGCTCTGGCAATGCATCTGCTGCTGCTGCAGTGGCTATGAGCGAAGTCAGGTGTGGGGCTTCTTAAATAGAAGCTCTGCTGAGCCACAAGGGTTTGTTGCCCAATGGTCAGGTTAACAGCCAGTCATCCAGGTGTAGTTCTTGGGCTCACCATCGGCTGTGGGCTTAACAGAAAGGAGATTTCTCTGACAAGCTAAGATCTTTGTTGCCTCAACAGTAGTTGAAGCCCAGGAGTTGTGCAGAGAGCAAGCGTCTGTACATTATATCTTTTCAATATATGATATGTGTAATTAAAATAAATCACAGAAAGATGTGATGTTGTTTTAAGGTGCAGCTGATGGGTTCTGGTTTTAGAAGAGGTACTGGTTTTTCCTCTTCTCCCTGACCTCCCCCAAGTTATACTTTCCCTGTGTCAGCTCTGCTTTAATTAACTCTGAAGTGATCTAATTAAGTCTGTTCACAATAGTCTCTTCTGGCCTTGAAACCTATGAAACTGCTCTGAAGGCAAACTTATTTTAAAGCATTTTGAATTACTGTATTTTTTGCTATTACTTACACAGTTCTTTATAGTTAGATCTGCTCCATACAGAATCAGAAGCCTGACCATTTTGTAGCGGTTCAGCCTCACGGCATCGTGCATCGGTGTGTCTCCTTCCTAGAGAGGCAGGAGACATGGACCACAGTGTCAGTCCTGCCGGTCCAGCGCTGTGGTCCAGCCCCAACCGCATAGCCAGGGATTTTTACAGGCAAGCGGAACTATCGAGGCAGACAGCAGCTTGATGCTACCTGATAGCTGACAGGTAAGAAGCTGTTGGTACTTACTCTGTCTCTGGCATTGAGATCTGCTTCACAGGCGATGAGGTGCTCCCCGCAGTCGTACTGACCAGTTCTCACAGCCACATGCAAAGGGGTGCTGAGCAGCTGAGAGGTGGGAGGAGAAAGCAGTCAGTGGCGTGCAACAGGTAAAGACCGCTTCAAGAACAGCCACCAAAAATGATGTACTTGGAGTAAGGGTCAGCTTTTCATCTCCAGTTTCAAAAGCTGCGGAGTCCCAGCAGCACATACCTTGTCTCTTGCATTTCTGTTTATCCCTTTGTCCAATAAGAATTTCAAAACATCCAGGTTTCCACCCCGGCACGCCCAGTGCAGGGCTGTAGATTCAAGCTACAGCAGGAAAAAAGAATGGAAAGTAATTCATCATCATATTTAAAAAAAAATATTTTTTTGATCAAATTTCTAAATTAATCCAAAATATTTTTCATGCAATTTAACCTAAAGCACTTCACTGTGATCACTGAGTTGTTTCTAGTAACAGCTTTTCTTATTTTGCCCTAATTTCTTTAGTAATGCAAGTTTCTCACTCTTCACACTTTCTGCATATTGCTCTTAAAGACAGAGATCTTGGCAACGCTGCTGTGAGAGAGGACGTGTTTTGTCCATTCGGTGAACTTAGAAGTCATCTTTAGACAGCCAGGTATGATTTTTCTGGCTGGTATGTGCTAGTTAGTATTTTTTTATTTGATGCCTTTTGGGTTCTAAAATGCATAGAAAATGAAGCTCAAAGGAAAGAATAGTTCTCTTTTTAAAAAAAAGCCCAAACTTATCCAGATCCACAAAGTGAATTAGAACCCTTCTCCCCTACAAGATTCAGTGTCCCTGCGCTCCACGCTGCCAGGAGGGGTGGAACGTCCCTTGAAGGTCTGGCCCTGCCTGTTGCTGCTCCTGTCTCTTACACTCTCCACGAGCACTGCTGGGTTAAGCAAGGGGGAGCAAGGCTGCCTGGTTCCAACTGTTTAGCAAAGGGGCAAAGAGCTGGGAGCGGAGAAGCAAAAAAAACAGCTGCAGAAGCCATTGATACTCAGCTGCCCTCCTGGCCAGCGTTCCGGAGGAGCAGGGGTCTCTCCCAAGCGCAGCCTTGAAATCCCGGTGGAGAATGTACGCGTTGCCCTGAGCCCTGGATACATGCGTGGGACGGTGGTATCTCCACCACCTGCTAGCAGGCTGAAGTGGTAGCCTGACCTCAGCTCTCTTACCCGACGTTAGGCTTTGCTGTTTGTGGCAGTCTACCGGCCAACCTGTTCCTCCGCTTCCTGTGTTTTCCAGCAACCACTTTGGCAAAGGGAGGGAGACACCCCCTCCTGATCCTCTTCTCAACAGTGTTATTTTAAGGATAAACTTACAAGACACTATAAGGCCTTTTAATGCTCCTCTTCTGTAAGAAGCACTTCTGCGAGTGCTTCTCTTGGCACTTATAAAACAATGAGCAGTTGGAAGAAGTGTAAGTTGATGTGCATACCATGTCTTTCTGTTCAAGCCGGGCTCCAGCTTCCACCAACTTTTTCACCACCTCTAGATGTCCTTCAGAGCATGCCCTGTGCAATGCGGTGCGTTTGTACTGGCAATTAAAACAGTGCAAAGTCAGATATTAAATATGGCACAAAGAGATATCATTAAATCTTTTCTCACCGCCTCCCTAGGATAATGGCAAATACATACTTTATGCTGATTCATTTTGAAGAGCTAATACTTTTGAGACCTGAAATCTGCAAAATTTTAATAGCATCCTGATAGCTAAGAGCTGCCTACCCAGCATTTTAAAGGGTGTGAGAAATATCTGCAGTATGGCATTCAAATTTAAACTGATGCCTGTTGAGTTCCCCCATCCAGCATGCTACGCTGAGTTTTGCAAATGCAGCTTATAGTGTTGGAAGACTACCTGCTACAGACAATCAGGGCCTCCTGGGCACCAACAGCTTTCTTTTAAATATAAAGATTCTTTTGAGGTAATATTACTTCAAAGCATCCCAATAGCCCCATTATCACTAGAAAACTCGATATACCAAACTTCCAGCATTTACTTACTTCCCCCCACCCTTTTTTCTCCTCGAAAGTGTGGAAGCTACAAAATCTATTGGTAAAAGTTGCTTTTGCTCTGTAATAACCTCTCTTCTACAGCGGGCCTTGCAGTAAGAAGGAAGATTGTACCTCATCGCAGACATTTGGATCCCCTTTGTCTGACAGGTATTTTTCAATTACTGGCAACTTATTCTCCAATGCAGCTCTAAAGAATGTGGGTATATCCACTGGTCCTGTCTGATGGAAAGAAATATACAGGGTGTAAATGCATGTGGTGCAAAACCTCATCGCTGCTTTCCCAGAAGAAGGTGCTTTGAAATAACTTACAATAACTTCTGGTTCGGGTTCCTTTAAAACAGGAGCTTTTACTTTCTTGCATTTTTTCTTCTTCTTCAGCTGAATAATTTTTTCAAGATCCTCCAAGTTTTCAAGTTTTGACCTCTCCTCTAATTTCTTCTTCTTCAGCTGAAACAAATCAGGGAAGCCCATAAGTTGAGCTGAGTGTGACCACCTCTCCCTTTCAGAGTGGCAGGACAGTGTGTACTACTATGCAACTGAATTCAGTTAAGACTGGATGAACTTTGAAACAAGTTGTCTTTTTTTTTTACAGCTACAGCTAATTGACCATTAGAATAAGTTACTAAGTGTGTGAGAAATTCTACATCATTTATAGTTTTTCATACACCATTGGACCTCTTCCTAAATGCTGCTTCAGCCATATGTTGTGGGATAGGTAGCATAAATTTTTGGTCTGTGTTAGGCCAGGAGTCAGAGCAGCACTGTCTTTCCTTCTGGCCCAACAACTTAAGAAACCTTGTGTGCAGCTTATGAGGGCTGGGAAGCCCCCGCAGTTTTAACTGACTTCCACCAAGCGTTTTGCCTTCAACCACTTTCATAATGCAGCCCCTGATTTATTGTAACGTAATCCTCTTTGATGAAAAATATACCCTTAAGTGAAAAGCAAGGTTTATACCAATTTTAGCATTTCAGTCAGTAAATGTTACATTTTGGTAAACTACAAAGAATGTCCCCATTATCCTTGGAAGGGCAGTTCAATAAATGTTTAAGGCTTCTTCCAGCCTGCTCGTAAAAGGAATCCCTGCATGAAGTCAGTATGGGGCACTGCTAGCATCAAGGGCAAATGTGTTGCCTGATCTGAGGGCCGAGATCTCGGGTACCATGAGGTGTCCTTGACTTCAGAAGAGGGATTCACAAACAAGGGGTAACTCAGGGTGAATACAGGTGACAGGTTCTGTCCCATGGTATCATTAAGGGTAAATACATTGGTGAGACCCTTTCATATGGTATATATTTTTTTCATCTGAATTCTTACTCTAGTTATTTCCACCTCTTCTTTTTATTCTTCTCTGCATTTAAGGTTTGATCTGTAGATCATTGACTTAACGGAAAACAATTATGTTGGCTGAGTGGGCTGTGGATCAACTAGAAATCCAAAAAGTTCTTAAGACCTTGTCGTGGTTTTGGGCAGAGGAACTCAAAAACCTCTGTAGCAAGTAATGATCTCCCTGTCGAAGGTGAAGGTCAATAGTGTTTATTTTAATATTTCTGGGGTTCACTCCCCCACCCTTCTTTTTTCAGAACAGTCTTATGCCCCCTGCTACTTAAGCTTTTTCATTCCCAAATTATTTTACATTTTTAGGCCAGTTGGTTGCTTATTCACCAAAGAATTTAATATGTTACAGCTACTGTATTCGGGGAGGGGGGGGGGAGGGGGATGCATCAGTTCTTAGGGATATAGGGAGAATTGTCATGCTCCAGGAATACAAAACGGTACTTTTCTGTAGACCAGTATCACTTTCATTTGTAACTGTTTTGTCCCAAATGTGCTAGTAAGCATAACACAGTGTTTTCATAAAAGAATATTTTCATGGTAGATAAGGCTTCTGGCTTCAGAAATGCACTCTTGCATCTTTCTTGGGTTAGTTAGTTTTGGTGGCAGCCATTAGGTGTGCAAGCTGAAGGTGCCTTGCTGGCTATGTTTGTTCCCCCCTTACGGACAGCCAGCAGCCCGTAGGGAGGGAGCCCCCAGGGTTTCAGTCAGCCATTGTAGGGGGAGTTTGGGGTTCTGCTTCATGGTGTTACTGCCTGCATTCATAGGCTACAGGAGTCAGCAGATCTCCATGGCCTTCAATGGACTTTAGACCAACCTCCATCGGTAGCAATCTCCGAAGGGTTTATCTAGCTCACAATGCATGTATTTCTAACTTAGAGAGGCAAAACTTTAAGGGCTGCAGCAGAAGTGCAGACAGGATGATAAAAAGCCAAGCACAAAACCCAAGAGCTTACCTCTGCTTCTCGTTTTTTCTCCTTCTCATAAGCCAGATCACCTCGGGTCAGTGAGTGTTCAGTGATTGTCTTTAGGTCCTCCTGCTTCTCTAATCTTACAGCAGCTTCATACTCTCCGTTTTTGAAGTCCTCAGGGAGGAAGCTGCCAGTCTCTTTATCATCAGCTTTCTTCCCAGTCACCTGTAAAAGCAAATGTGGTATAATATAAGCAGCAGTTTCATGACTGCAGTAGCCACCCCCTGGGAACATGGATTACCTAGAGGCTAATTGCATGTCACCCTGTCCTGCTCTAGGAGTGTGTGACAGACAGAGTGCAGACCTCATTCAGCCTGTGCCTGGATTAACTGTGTATGTGAATGGCTAGAGCAATCCCACTTGCAGGCAGATCTCCCGCATCCACATAGCAACCCCTTCTTGGCATCTTCAGAGCTTGGGTCAAGACCAATGAGGCCAACTCGCAATCTAACTCCCCGCTTGGCTGGGGCCAGGGTGCTGCTGTACTGACAAAAGCCAGTGAGTTGGGAAGAGCATCTTTTTTGTTCGGGGGTTTGTTGTTTGTTCACTCGCCAGCATGTCTCAGAGTCTTCAGAAGGCTGTAAAAGGCTGTGGTGAAAAGAGCCACCCCAACCAGCCACCAGCACCCTGTGAGTGTTGAGCAGGGGAACTGAGCAGGTAGAGTGGGAGGAGAGGCTTTCTCCCTTGGGACCTTACAGTTTTATTGAAACACATCCAATGCAGTTAAATCGGGTTGCTGAGTAATTTCAAGGCTGGTTTTACCCATTGCTGTCAGTACCAAAGTCCCCATTTATAGCACTTAGCAAAACAGCAGAAGGTAGTTCCTGCGCAGAAGCTATGTCATGCCGTGCAGCAGCGCAGCTTTCAATAGCTTTTGGAAATACTTCTGATGACCAATTAAGTGTGTACAAAGAGACAACTTGTTAAACTTAGTAGAGGCTGTTGTGTATTTCAAGAGTGGTTCAGTAAATTCATGTGTCCTAGACTGCCTTTCCATTCAATCACCTTCTAAAATTGTGTATGTTATAGAGTTTAACGCTAGAGAAACTGTCAGGGCCTTGCCAAAGAATTTAAGACAGCATTAACTAGTTAGGCTGTATGGCAGTTGCATCTTAAGATAGCCATCTGGGATAAAAAAATAATTTTTGTATAATGTTCCAGTGTTTTACTGGATCATTGTTGTTTTTCCAGTTTATTGATCAAATCAGATATTATTAGTCTGAACCTTGCAGTGGAATGTCCCATTACTTGTGGTCTGGTTTAGGCATTATTTTTCAAAGGCTTGTTACACCATGAACAGTAAGAACTGTTAGTTTAGTATTAGAAAATAATACCATTACTAAACTGTTAGTTTCGTATTTTCTAATACAACGTTTTCCCTGCACTGATACCTCCTCCCAGTCCCTTACCGGATTGGAATTACTCAGTGTGATCACAAAATAGCTTCTAAAAAAACTAAAAATGAAAATCAAGGTCAAAGGAAAATATACAGCTAAATTCTGGTCAGTCTCTTCTTCCTGGTGAACTGTGTTCTGATGCAAAATCCAAACAGCTATGTAGTTATATCGGTGGTGAGTCCCCTTCCCAAAGAAAAGTTAAAGTGAGAATATAATAGGATAATATACAGTACATACAGGTTTTGCACCGAGAGCACAGCAGTGCTGGTAACCTGCCAAATCACCTCAGTGATCCACAAAGGTTGTGTCTCTGCCTGGTATAACGACAGTCTAGAAAGAAAAGTAATTATGAATAAAGGAAAGAAGGTTGCACCTACCAGCTCTTCTACTTTCATCATCATCATCTTTGCCAGCGTTTGAAGCTTGTACTCCTGTATGGCTGAAACTCCCAAGTGCTCAAGCCAGCTCTGCAGGGACCACCACGCTAGCTTTGCTTATATATCTTTGGGAGAACTGTGCTTGAATGAGATAATCTTCCAACCTGGGAATCCAAGTATGCCCCTTGGGCTTGCCAGCTGAGAGGTAGGCTTGCGCTCATTCCAGACATGTTAACGAGCCAGATCTGGTGTCAAGGCAGGGAGGGGGGCGTCAGTTGGGCGAGGGAGGGTGAGCCTCACAGTCTAACCACACCGAGTATGTGAATCGGAATGAAATGTGAGCTCATCATTCCTTTGGCAATGACTGCATGGCTCAGCAATGCGAGTCAGTCTGTGTTCCCAGTGCCCACTAGGACAGCTGTCTGTTGATATAGCATTATAACTTCATCTTCTTTTTTTAATTTTTTTTAAACTGACATTCAGATGACTGTGAGACACTGGAACGGGTAAGTGGCTTATGTACAATACTTGTAGTAATATCTTCCTGATAAACGGATTATGTCCCCTTAAGTCTCGGAAAGCCATTCTTTTCATTGCTATTTATTCTTGGATGATAAACAGTTTTAGGGGAAAGGATTTTTCTCATCATGATGGTAGTCTTCTATATTCGTTGGAAGGAATTCTCTGAAGGGATTACTAAACCAGAATGATGTCTCTGGTGCTAAAAGGGCCTATGACATGATAAGTTACAATCAGTGTAAGATCTCAAAACAGCAAGCTTTGCATTTTTCTGGGACTTTGTCAGTGGTCATAAGCAGAATAATAAATTATGTCCTATTATGCAAAAAAAAAAAAAAAAAAGAATACTGTTTTCTCAGGCAATATTTTCCTTTTGGATATGACAGAGTAGGGGCACAGAAATGATTTGTTCATTTTTGGAGATAAGATGGGATACAGGAGGATATATACAGAGGACATGTGTGTTTTGGGGAAAAGGAGTTATTGAGTCCTTTGGAAAAAATAAAGAGGCAAGCTTTTCTTGTGCCGAGAATCAGAGTAGCCTGGAAGCAAGAGAATATGAATACCAGCAGAAGGCAATTTTATAACAGGAAGATGCACTAATCTTTGCATTTAAAGAGTGTGGATGAATGCCAAGAAAAATCAGTTCTGTCATTCTGTGATGCTTGGAGCTCCTGTCTGGTGAGGAATAAGCCTGGCTGTAGGCATCCAGGTCACCTGGCTGAAATGAGTACAACTGCTCAGGTGCTTCAAGTACAACATGTACATAAGTGCTTCACCAAATCAAGACCTAACTATCTTCGGTGTTGTTTATATCATTAGCATCATTAGCATGCTGCGTTCCTGACACTGACCTTTCAAGGTGTCTCTCCTCTGAACTATCTCCCAGTAATCTGAGCACATCCCAACTTGTCTTCTAGTGCCCATCATACCTATGCCCTCCCTTTCCCTGAAATGAAGCTGGACATCAGGTGGTTCCTTTACTACTCAGAATATATATGACATTAGAGGATGAGCCCCAGAACTAAAATAGAGTATGTGGCAGCAAGAGAACCTTTCAGAACATTTTTTTCCAAACCTAAGTACAGCCGGGCTATCATTCCCCCCGAGTGATATGTCCTGAATCACACTGCTAGGCTTTTTTTCACAGCAGTTTTGTACTCCTATATGTCTCTATGATAAGAGGCAGCTTGGTTTGGCTTTTTCTTGTTTATAAATGTGCTCTAACAGCTTATCTCGGTCTGTTTTGTTCTGCGACGCTTATTTGGGAGATTGTCTTGAAATCCCCAGCCCTAACAGGATGGCTGCAAAGACCGCTTCTGGTTTAGTGGAAACAGATCACAGCAGAGACCTGGTGCGGGAAAAGAAATGCAGGGGTTTGTTTTAAGAACAAAAACTGTTTAAGAAGCTGTGAACTACCTCCAGCTCCAGTGTATTTGAAGCTTACTTTTCTTTTTTCTTGCTTTCCTTTCTTTTTTAAACAGCCTGATATAAAACTGACTCAGCAAAACCTAAACTGGAAGGTTTAAGTGGATAGATCTTTCTCTGCAAATGGTGAATAAATCCAGAGCCCAGAGTAGCTTTACAGTAAACCTCAGTGCTCCGAGGGGAAACACAAACCCACTTCTTACATCATAAGTGCTATCAAAAAACCCCAGCTGCATTCAATAATTATCTTTAAAACATCCCATCCCTGATGACTAAAAGAATACTAAAGAATAGAAAAGAATCTTCCTTGATTATCCTGAGTTTCTGTGTGAAAAGGGTGGCACACAGAAACCCACTTTAACCAAAGGCTGGAATCTAAATTAACCTAATGGTAAATGCTTTTAAGCTAAATGTCATGTAAACCAAGGTAACCCTATTGAAATAGTAGAAATGCACTGATTCATATCAGCTAAGACTCTGGCCAAATGCTTATCGCTATTGCTTAATATTGGAGGGGGAAGTAGTATAATGAGCTTGCAACCTTGTGCTGGACTGTAACCACTTAATCACCTTTCAACAAGTGATTCCTCGTTAAGGTGGTAATAGCAGATGGTCAGTGGGAGACGTGTAACAGGAATCTGAAAAACTCTTGCCACTCTGCTAAAGGATAAGGGCAGAGCAACGATCTGCAAGGTGTAAGGCAATTGGATATCGTCACAAAAAAACTTCACAGAGAAAAACGCAAAAGCGCAGTAGGCTCCACATGACAGAGAGAAAACTAACAGCACACCCTGTTCCCTGCTAGCAGACAAGAAGTTGTCTGAATAGCATAAAGAATTTTTGTAATTAATTTTTAAATAAGTTAATGGTAGAGTGAAAGCATTATGTGTGATACAGATGATATTGCCACCTCCTGTCAAGTGTATTATCATCATGTTTTCAATGCCGTCACTGCTGTACTTGGCTATCTTACATTTTCCAGCACTCTGCCCTTGGCTCTGTCCTTGCATCCGAAGATGTTGCCCTTTGGAATGCCATTGTGCCTGGCTGTCTCTGTCCGTCTCCCGCTGCTAAATAAGTAAAGGTATGAAAAAATCAGTTGCTGGGGAGTGGGTATGCACCTAAGAGGGTATTATGTGTGTGCAATCAAGGATAAATTCATACCCAAGGTACACGTAAGAAGCAGTAACCCACAGCTTACTCCTGGGTTAGTGATCTGTCGGTGTGTAACGGCTTGTTTATTTCTCAGTACGCATGAGCATCCAGCATGCCTTACATAGATCCACACACAACAGAGCAGTAAATCTTAGTATATTGCCAGAACTGTATTTGTTTCCTCCTCTTTTTCAGCTGTTTGTTTTCCATAAAATGCAGGAAACACTTCTATTTGTCTAATGTATGCTCTTTGATACTTATTGACAAAAAGCAGTTGGGGTATGAGTTAACTATAGTATGCAAATTATACCACATGCGCTAACTCTTTCAACATAGTGAGATATATGTCTGTCTGCTTTTTCTAAAGTGATCAGGGAATTACTACATCATCTGTTTAAAACAACTTGGAGACTTCTTATCAATGTATAAAACTGCTAAAGAGAAACACATTGTCTCCTTAGGGGAAAAAAAACCAAAAACTATTTCACCTAGGAATATAAAGTTAGTTTTGAGTACAAAATGAGAATATGATAAATTATTAAATTGACAGAAGGATGCAGCTATAAATTCAATTTGTTCAGATCGTTTGTTATCAAAGAAACAAAGAAGTCATAGTCTGGCAGGTTGCTGGTCTGGCCAGCACAGTCCTCTTGTGTCAAAACCCAAACCAGCAATGAGTCAATAGTTGCATCAATTACTGTAGGGCTTAAAAAAAACCCTCCTCAAATGACGTTAGGGTTGGGGATTTCACATAATAAAAAAAAAATACAGTGATTTCTATTTAAAATCAAGGGATTTGAATTTATCTGAGGCCTTGAGCTTTATCATGATGGCATTTGTATGACACGTGAATCTGGCTAACTCACCTTAATGGGTCTCAGTTAACAAGCAAGTGCAGCTAAACTCACCAGAAGGGCTGTTATCTGTGGTCAAATGGGTTTATCTGCTGGCTACTTGGCCTTCACAGTCAGCAATATAGGTCAAGGTCCTGCTGCTCCAGCACACCTGTGCTGATGGTCTGTTCACGTAGCCTCTGCCTACATTTTTGTGTGGTCAAGGAAGTACAATATTCCCTCAGCTGTTGCAAAAAGGCTTTTGTGTATCAACATGGAGTTGTCTAAAAGGTTTCTGCCATTCATAAATACTCCAGAACAACTCCGAGTCAGTCAGGAAAGGAAAAGTGTTTAAACTAGGGAATTGCAGAACAAGTTCTTATCCTTACAGTGAGAGCATACCTGCAAATCCCGGTCACCTGAGTCATGATCCAACAGGTACCTACGCTGGCCAACTGCTCTTCAGTAAAGCATAGCCAGTGTTTTTGGCTGGCAGCAAGGGAGAATTCAGCTTCACTCCAGAGAAGCTGTGACATTTTAAACTTTCCCGCAGTGTTTTATTTTGAATTTCACATTGTCTAACTTAAAACTGAATCTTGCTGTACCTTTGCCTGAAAGCTCGTAAGTACTCCCTCTTATCCCAATGCCTTTTTGGCATGTAAATGTAAGGGGATGCTATAGTTTTCAGTGATACAAACATCCCTCTGAAATGCTGCATAGCATGCACAGGACTGTTCCTTGTTGATGTAGAAAAAACCCAGGTCCTGGCTGTCCTCCCCACCTACATAGCAAAAGTAGCAGCTCAGGAGACAGCTCAGTAGCAGCTCAGGAGGGCTCCGTCAGGCAGCGGTGCCAGACTTCATGGGCTGTTCATGAGGGAGCAATGCTCACTTGCAGCTGGCTGCTTGAATTCTGGGAATTCCACTCTGCCAAGGTGGCAAATTTTGTGCAGGGGTGCTTACCAGCAGTGACGAAATAACATCCAACCATTGCTTTTCCCTGCAGTGTAACATTACAGCACACACTGAAGTAGTTATCAAACAGGAGTCCCAAATTGCTCTCCAGGCAGAATCGACCAAATTACAGTCATAACATGCCATAACAGGGAGGACCTTGGGAGGTTGTCTAGTCCAAACTTCTGCTTAAACAGAGTCAAAACTGAAGTCATATAAGGTTGCTCAGGGCTTCATCAGTCAGATCTTGAAAACCTCCAAGGACAAAGCTTTCATGACCTCCCTGGTTGTCCTGATTCAATGCCTGAATATCCTCACAGTGATTTTTTTTCCTTATATACAGTTGAAATTTCCCCTGTTTCAATATATGATCACGGTCGCTCATTCTCCTCCCATGAATCTCCGTAAAGAGCCTGGCCTTGTAGGCTGCTCCGTAAAGAGCCTCCTTGTAGGCTGCTCTTATTTTCTCGGAAACCTTGTCTTCTCCAGGCTGAACAAGTCCAGCTCACCCAGTCATTTCTTACAGGGTAAGTGCTCCAGCCCCCAACCATCTTGGGACTGATTTTACATCATTGTTTGGACACGTGATGAAATATTAAACAATGTTGTGCCAGGAACTGATCCTTGTGGGAATCTGCTGGAAATAGTTCCACTTGTTACTCTCACCACTTTGCGATCTGTCAGGGAGCCAGGTTTTAGTTCTTCCGAAGTACATCCTTTTAATTCCATATAATGCATGCTTTTTAATCATACCAACATATGCCATGAAATGAAATGCTTTGGCAAGACCCAAGTAAACTGCATTAATGTGAATGCTACTCTCAACCAGACCTTTCATCCTGTGGAAAGAGACTTGTTTAAAAAGATCTGCTTTGCACCCAGCCACATGGATTGGCATTCATTGCATTTAAAGTGTCCAATTCTTTCTTGATAAAGCTTTGGTTAACCCTTCCCCCTGTTTTCCCAGAGCCGAGTCAGGTCAGCCTGCCTGTTGTTCTCTTTCATAATTTTCAGCCAGTCAAAACATCTTGGGAGCTAAGGAAAAGCAAAAAGGAGCTTCTCTGCTTTACTGGCACTGAGGCTGGCCTGTGAGATCTTTGGATGCGACCCAAGCGGATGCTCTACCTCAGGGAGGTTCCTGCATCTTGTGAATAAAAGGGAGCTCAGGGAACTGAAGTGAGAAAGAATCAGATGGATTTTGCTTAAAAATACGAGAATGTTTTCATAGAACATTGATTTTGTAATCTCTTAGCAAAATAATAGCATGTCACAACACTGGCAGCATACGTGCACCCAGGCATAGCAGCCTCTCTCTTTCTCATTTATTGAAACCATATCCTCTATAATGTTAGAAACAGGTTGAGGAGATTCTGAAAATCACTATTACCTGGAAAAAACAACCTTTTTATGTTTTGTTTTGTTTGTTTGTTTGTTTTCTTTTAACATATTGCAATTAAAATGTAAATGCATAAATGCGCTTCACATTAAATTTGCTAAAAAGCACCCTCCTCTCACCCCCTTCATGAGATGAGGTTTCATTGGCAGTGAGATACTATTGGATTTGTATCCAAGCTATTTTTAAAAAATATCTCCTTTGATTTCCATAATACCAGTGAGGGTGGAAAAGCATTGATGAAACTTTGGAATTACATTACATCATGTTATGTTGGGCATCCTCTTGGGGCTAGAGGGTAAGTATTTCTGTGACTGCAAACACAGATGGAAAAATCAATTTTATCTCTCTTATCAATTTGTTACAGGTACAGTGCATATACTAAAAATGCAATTTGAGGTTAATTTTAGATGAGAGTAATTAAAAACCAAACAAAACCAAGCAAACAAACAAAAAAAGCCAAACACCTTTTCCTCTGAAGTATCATAATCAGAGGCAAATTTATGTCAGGTGATGAACTTGAAAAAAACCTTGTGCCTTTCTGTAACACACAGAAGTTTTACAGGATTCTGTTACGACACTTTGGCATAGGATTTCTGTACTCTCTTTTATTTCAGGAGAAAAAGTAGGGAATGCATGAAAAAGGAGAAAAGAGGAGTGAGTGATCTAAATTGGTTTCTCTGGGCCTGCAAACTGCAATGTATTCATCTGCACGCACTATTTTTAGTACGTTGTTATTTCACAAGAGAAAATACCAAAAATTTTCCCCATAGCTATTTTCTGTCAGCAAAGGCATCTTCACGCCAGAGCCAGTTGGATAAGGAGGCCATGGGGTAGGCCTTTTCCCCCCCCGATCTGTTGTTATCCAAATTAAGGAGCTAGAAAGGTCACTAAGCTGTGACTAGCCAGTTCTTGCTAAGGCTGTACTAAGCCCATACTCAGCCCATATGTAACTCACATACCCTGTAAGAAATTTTCTATGATGAGCTTTGTTTTTTTTTTTCCCCGTGTCTTTCTAGACCATCTGTGTGGCAAAGCCAGTGTAGGGGTAGGCTGTTCTCACTAGAACATGATAGAAACACCAGGGAGAGCCTTCTTTTTCCTCCCCTCAGGGCATTGAGGGGGAGGATACAGGACAGCATTAATCGAAATGAAACACTGAATTTCATGGTGAAGAAATGTAAAAACAGACACATACTTTCCTTTTTTTCTGATGCATACAAGAAAAAAATCAAGAAAGTAAGAGCACTGAAGGGCATTCTCATTTATATATGCCCAGCTTTTCAGATGGCCAAGGGTTCTTGTTAGGCGACCGCAGATGTGAATAGATTCAGTGGTGTTCTCTGATTGGAAAGAAGAGGTCACTGCCTTCTCTGACACTCTGATTCACATCACTGTGTTGTCTTCAAGTGAGTGGCCATTCAGTTCTGTTGAGTAGCCTTATGCTTTTATATCACGTTGCATGATGAGGAGGGGAAAGGACATTGCTTTCCCACTTAGCAGCATGAGTGGGAAAACTGGTCTGGAGGAAATAAGAAATCACCCGGATCTTTGTCAAGAAACTGCAGCTTGTGAAACATAGCACAGTTTTGGCTAGTTATTTTGTTTTCTTCATAAAGTCTCTCGGCAATTCTTAGTTTTCCCAGAAAGTGGAAGAGAAATAGTGAAACATTGCCTCTCCTTCTAAATTCTACTGGGCTCCCAGCTTTCCTGAAGCAAGGAAGTGCAGGACATCTCAGACTGATAACCAACTTTGTCTGATTTCCAGCCCAAATAGGTCTAGAAAAACTTTTTCCTTTCCTTTTCAATGTTCTTGAGCCTTATTTGTCAAAGGTCAAACTCATGGTCACAGTCAAACTCAGGTTTGCACATGCTTGCTCAGCATGCCAGACTGCTGAGTTTGTAGCCGGCTACAGATGAATTTGTGGTTATCCTTGCAACTTCCTGTTGGGCTTCCCTCTTTTAGTGTTTGATCATAGAAATCAGGAGAAATATTTTCCCTCTCTTTTGAAGGAAAAAAAAAAATCACTTTCACTTGAGAGGTATATGGCGTTTGTCACCTCCTATCAGAAATCC
Organism: Platalea leucorodia; assembly: GCF_965183815.1. NCBI lineage: Eukaryota > Metazoa > Chordata > Aves > Pelecaniformes > Threskiornithidae > Platalea > Platalea leucorodia. The sequence goes on along the minus strand of NC_138826.1, from coordinate 19,826,789 downwards.
CTACTAGGTGACCTAGAGACCTGCAGAGACAGAAGATGTAAGAATCATTGCTTTGATCAAAAGTCAGTCAATGAATAAATCAGCAACAAGAGAAAAAATATATTCTGAAAAGAGCCAAAATAAAGCACTGCCACGTGCTTTGAACATCTACCCAGCAATAAGAACACTGTTGGTGTATTCTACATCCTACAAGGGTCATTTAATTTTTGAGGGCTACTGCCATGTTGCAGCCTCTGTCCCAGAAGCACAAACACAGAGACTTCAAACACTGAATTTGTGATGCCACCTCTAGTAAAACTTGAAGAAATGAATCCCAAGAGTATGCATCCATGCTTGTCTCAGCTTAATGCCTCAGATTTCATGGAAAATTGTATAGCTTAGTGCTGATGAGGTTGGAAACGCTGCTGCTTTCACTAGGGATTTTTAAGGGAGGAAGAGCACCACGTTCTATATCAACCATAAATTGTTGATGGAGGACAAAAGCATCTTCTGATCAGAAATGAATGTTTGGTAGAACGAGCTCTCAAGGCATTACCGTATCATTCACAGGAACACATACAGCTGTGAAGCAGACTTCCAGCCCGTTGAAACATGTGAGTTAATTCCAAGAAAAATATTAGAACTGTCAGTGCCAGTTGACTGAGAAAGTCAAGTCAACTACTAAATGCACCTTGCAAGTGCAGAGGACTTTCTACTTATGATTTGCACAACCAGGAACTACTGTGAGAAAATGGTAGATTTTTACCTTCAGATGAAAAATGTGTAGATGAGGCTGCTCCTGGATATGAAATTATAAGGCTGTAGTGCCAGATTTGACTTCTACTGTCTGAACAATTTTTTCAGAAATGAGGAATGGTCATGTGAAGGTGATTTTTCCAAAGAAAGAACTTCTAGACAACTGCAGCATTAAAATGCTCAGATTTGGAGAAGTCCTATCCTTTCTGCTCTGAAGCAGCATCAAGCACCTGCAAATACTTCTGCAGTCCCAGAGCCACTGAAGAATGTGTGTTGGGTTGCCTGCTTTTCTGATGCTGAAAGGGAACAGTCAGAATGCCTCTTCCCACGCTAGCTATAAGTTAACAAAAGAAAGAAGATACCTTCACATTTCATATAAGATGATGGAAGGATATTCACATTTGTAGTAACTTATGACTTTACTGCTTAATTTTCCACTGACCTTTCAAAGAACTACTTTTTTTACTGTGCTGCATAAGCAGCAGTGTGCATGTGTTCATTGTGTTCTAGGGAAAGAAGTGGTTCTAGAAAATAGACGAAAGCAAATCTAATTTTGCTTTTCTCTTCTTCATTACAAGTTGGTATATACTTAGCTAGCAACTCAAGGAAAGCAGCAGCCTTGCTGCCTGATTCTCTCTTTGCCATTTTGCTGCAGCAGGTCACCTAGACTTTCTAAAATTGACACCACCCCCCCACCAAGCCCATGTCCCTTATCAGAACGCCTGGTGCATGCATAACAATAATGACTGTGTGTCTATTTGGTGTCTGGTTCTAACAGAATGAAGACATTGGAAATGCTGTCTTTATCCCTGGGTACCAGAAGTCATTGATAAATAAAACTAGAAAAAACCCATAATACCTTGAGTAAGGCGTTAAAATGTAATTTTATTTTTTTTTAATTACAACCGTACATTTGAGAATGGCATTTGTTAATCTCTTATCAAAGCATTCTATTTTTCTTTGATCTAACTACAATTTATTGAGAGCAGTTGCCACAGGCATCTGTAATCCTGCTTTAAATCCCTCTGTGCATTCCACTCTGTTCCAGGCTGGCCTTTTTCCATCCAGCGTGGTGAATGTATTCTCCCCGTTGTTTGTATGTGCATCTCCCATTTGTCTCCGTTAGAGTTACGGGCACTCACATATACATGAATAGTCCCTTCAAATGTACACTTTCTTTGTATTTTGTTTCACACATCCATTAATTAATATGATTATTTGCTACCCAGGAAGATCTCAGTTGTCTATATAAATGGAGCCTTCAGAATAAAGAAAAGAGAAACATTTTCTTGCTTGTATGGTCTAAGAATAATGGCAGGGACATGTGGTAGCAGCTTTCACAGACAGTGTTTCATCGACATCTAAATGACATTTTTATTAAAAAAAAAAAGATTCAAAGGGAAAGTTTTGAACCTCAGACTAAGAGCTGGAAAATGGTGTAACCTCTGCCACCTGTAAATGGCAATGCAATCAGAAATTGCAAAGGCCTTAGGTGTCAGCCTGGAAACAGGATCAGGTAACTTGCAGGTTCTTGGCCTGAGTCCACCTCCATGTTCATAACAAAGTTATGGTTGGGTAGAATCAGTCCATGTGGTGTCTGTAGATTCTTTTTAAAGCATAAACCTACAGATATATAACTGAACAGATGAATATTCAAGCAATTCTATGGCTGAGCTAAATTACTGCACCACATTAACCTAGTCATGATGGGCATAGCTATCCCTAGGACACCGGTGTTAGGCAGACTGATGTGTTGTTTTGGACTGTGACCTCTCCTTGCTCCTCAGTGCCCCACCGTGAATCACCATATGAAGATGTGCACGTTGGTTTAGCTTAAAGAAGCATTGCTATGCAGGAGTTTTTCTTATTTCACCCTTTCCATGGTAACATAGATTCTTTCCAGAGATACAACATACAGGTGACTAACAAAGTATACACAGTAGATTTTGAAATCCAATGAAGTCTCCTCGCTATCCTAGTGACAAGTCAACGTTTACCCTTAAGAAGTTATTTAAAACTGGTATTGCATCATTGCAGATGAATCAATAAAAACTTCAAAAAATAGGTGGTGGTGTCCAGATATTGTAAAAAAGCAGCATTTGAATTTCTGTTTCATCTTTGGCACTTTCATCTTACGTGATTGTTCCTGTTTCTTATCAGTGCTAGAGAGTGGAGGCTTAGTCAGGACTGGAACATGTGACAACAGATGACTCACGCTGTTCACCTGCTCTTCACCCAGGTGGCTTCTCCGTGGAAGGCACTTCCATGTGGCTTCAGATCACATTAGCAGTTTAAGAGCCAGAGGAAGAGACGTACTTCAAGTCTCACAGAAAGATCACTTCTCATTTGCTTTGTGTTAGAGACTGCCTTTTCGCATTTAAAGGCCAAGTGCCACTCCACATATTCTGGATTATCCACCTCATCCTGCTCTTTCAGCACAGACTCTTGTTTGAGGAAGTGAGCATGACCAGCTGACTTTTCCATACTTATGAAAGCAGGCAATATGGCACATGGCGGACAAGAAAATAGAGTGAGGTAGTTGATGGGAGATCTGACCTCCGCAGAAATAATCTTTTATTGAAAAAAAACAAACAACAATGAATAGCTTAATGAGTACTTTCTCTTAGGTATGCATTTGCTTTAAAGCAGTTACTTCAGTGATCACAGCATTTCTTGACACCAGACTGGGGACTAATACAAGCTTATGCTATGTTCTGTTGACTTTTGATGTGAAAACATGCACTATTAATCATTAAATGATCATATGTTTACTTCCAGGCTGAACTCAAATCTGGACTGGTGTTCTTCCCAAAATTGCTAAGGAATAAAATCTATTTTGAGAGATGCTTGTGTTTTTTATAACTTTGTTGTTCTGTCAGGTGCCAGTTCCTAATTCTTTTGTAGTCTTCCTTTACAAGAATACTTTCAGACAGAAAACACTTCTACACTTGGAGTCCGGCCGTCCCTCCCTTGGTGGGATCAGAGTCAAATCACACACTGGAGTACCCTGGAGCCAGGCTCACTGCCTGTGTGGATGCAAGGTCCTCCAGCAGTCACCACACTAGCCATGCACACTGCGAGCTTAAGACAGGGAGCCTCATTACTGGTAAAGGCATGAAGTGGGCAAATTGTACCTTATCCCTTCCTCATGCTTGCTGTACCAGCGAGCAGTGTAACCATACCCAGAGAGGCCTCAAGAACACATAAGGATAGGATATATATGCTTGCAACTAGCTGAGAGAGGTAGGTAGGTAGGTAGGCGAAAACCTTTTCTTTCTATGGTTATCATGAGTTATGTGTGGCAAATCACAAGCCACGTCCTTGTGTGAGAGCCAGTAACAGAGGCAGACCAGTTCCTTTGTGAGCTGATGGTTTTGACCACCTGCTGACAGACATTTGAAATACAGAACACTAATCACAGGGTAAGGAACTGCCAATTTTGTCTTGACAGAAATAGCCACAAGCACAAATTACATGAATTCAATCTATATATGGAGTCTATAAAATGTAAATTAATTAATGTGATATAGGTTATTGAAACATAACAAGACCTAATGAACTATTCACTGCGGAGAGAGGTGTTGTCCCAGGCATAGTGTTTTAGTTTGCATTATCATGCTATACTAATGTCTAATGGCTTTATACCTATTAGAAGGAGTTATAATTCTGTATTTGTCATAGTCAAAACTATCTTGTTTAAAAGTTACTTCAAACCCAGAATTTACAGACATATTTGATTGGACATTTCAACTCAAATTGTCGTACTTCCAGCATTTCATTCAAGCAAATAATTCAAAGGTTTTGGAATGAACTAGTAAGTTTTACCCATGAATTATCTGTATTTCAGGATATTGTCTCTATCATTTCTCTTTCCAGGTAGTAAGCTCTTCAGTTCATAACTTACATGAATTGAAGGCTGTGGCCTAAAAAGCCACAGTCTCCTGAGATGCCATAGATGAGATTGAAGCTTCCCCTGTAATCAGCTCTTACCTCAAACTGGCTAAAAACCAGCTGGCTGAAGCTAATATGTCCAAAACAGAGATGATGTTAACAGAAGAAGCCCTTGAGCTATTCTGTTGTTATGTAAGAGCACCATCAGTTTAAAGCAGAAATCCCCAAATCATAAATTAGTCTACAATGCCTTTTGAAAACCCACTAACCACAAAATAGGTGCTAGGACAGTTATCTGTGAGATTATTGCTAGGCTGAACTAGTGTAGTGAACTCTTCGAGCTTAGCATATTTCCTACCTCATTAATATGGCTTGAGCATGAGGGATGAAAGTGAATAGCTGCTAATAGTATCCTTAAGAAAATGACATGAGGTATTTATTAGTTATAATAGTCCCAAGTGAGAAAAAGGAGTCAAGTAACAGTTAGAAGCATCAGTCAGAAGTGGACAAACTCAGCTACTCCGAGGAGCTGAACATGAAACTGCAAACACACTTCCCTGTCAGACCAAGTGCAACACCACCTCTGCAGCCTCTGCAGCTGCATGTTCATGCAGCCACGAAGCCCAGGGAAAACATGCGGGGTCAGAAGCTTGCAGAGTTTTGGCTGAGGACTAATAACCTCAGCACCTGCTGATTCTCCCTTCTACTCTGTCTATACAGAGAATGCAAGCCCTTCACACTAGAAACTATTCCCAGCTGCAGCTGCTAGGTATTCATAACAAGTGTCTAATGGCTAAAAGTGTGTGCTGTGGACAGTGTCATCTTTCATGTCACATGGGGACAATTGTGTATTCCCCACTGCGGTTGGGATACTGAGCTGTCATCCTAACATCATCTGGAGCCATGCTCCTAGACCAGGAACTGCTGTTACTGAGCAGTAGGTTCTGACCCCTGCTGATGCCTGCTTTGCATCAAGTTACTCTTTTCTAATGTTATGGATATACCAGAACCAGGTAGCTGCCACTGGTGTCTCACTGCAAGAGAGGAAGTGTAACTGTAATAGCCCTGTCTATGACTTGCATTTAAATTGGGTTTGATTCCAGGTTACAGCAGGACAAGGGACAGGCATGTCCTATTCCAGAGTCCCTGCAAGTCTGTGCTTCCTAAGGCAGCATGCCTTTTGTGCTGATGTTTCGGATCATCCGAAGAAAACGTGAGGAGGATTTATTCTGTTGATGAATGAAGGGAGCTGAGGTGCTGCTGACCAAAGTGAAGTTTCTGCTGGATTGCTCTGAAATGCCTTTCTTCAAGTAATCCTGAATCAGTCCTCTGGGAAGAACATGCCTTTCTACTGATTAACACTGTAGAACTGATCTGAAAAGTATTTCTATGAATCAATCAATTTTTCAAATCCCAGAATTTGGAAATCTTACAAAAATATGATTTTTGTTAGAAGTAGTTTTGTTAAGATGTGGTGAGATGCCACAAACAGCCTGATGAGCTGTAAAACACACAGAGAAACTACTACAGTGTGCAGACCAGTGACCAGAAAGTGTAATGTATCCCACACATTGGACCTGTTAGGGACACACACTGCACCAGCAAATGCATCCTTCTACACCACACAGGCCCCAGTGCCTTCGGGTCACTTCAGTCCAAACACAAGTGGGTGGCACAGTTGACCTGCTCATGTATCATGTTCAGACACATCCTGGATATGCTGGACTTAGTGAAAATATTTGGAACAACTCCGTTGTGTGCACAGCAACAACTTGGCTGGGATTTCCTGACATTCAGTAGCCAAATAATTGGGAGTTTTCCTCTTGAAGTGGTAGGTTGCATATTGCCATCCAAAATCAGTAGAATCGGTGCATCTGATAATCGTATGTGATTGTCTGGCTTTCTCCAGCTCTATATCTAGATTTGACAGTCAGAGTTTTGAACTCAGGGCCAAAGGCTCATACAGAAGAGAAGAAAATATCACTTGCTTTCTCTGCTTTGTAGCAGAAAAAAATACTAGAGCCCAGTTCTGCTCCTGTGAAAGAACAGGACATGTTGCATTATATGCTATCAACCTTTAAAAGCTTCTGGGATTATTTTTAAAATGACAAGAACAACCACATGATTTCTTTCTTGTTTACAGGACAAACATTCTCACAAAATAAATCCAGCAACAAAGGGGAGTGGCAGGGAAAGCTGAATAGCATTTGGTTTCACTAACAGTCTAGTCAGATGAAAATATCCTTCCTATATCTGTATCTCCGGGTGTGTTGCTGGTCTGGTGAAGCCACGTTGCATAATGCCCAGCCAAGAGAGCACCAATTTTGGTCTGATGTGTCGATGATGAGATTTACTAGAGTGTATTTATGTGTATAGAATCAGTATAAAGAGGCACTGCAATGTTTGTTATCAAGTAGGGAAATGGCCTCATCCTGAAATGCACTGAGATCACTTGCCTGGTGCTGAGCCACCACACTCCTGTGGGAGTTAATCGGAGCCAAGAGCCTCAGGTACCTTAGGGTGCACCCCATATGGAGGGTGATGTACAGGATCCTGCTTCTCAAATGCTGACAAACCCTCCTTCTTCCTTGCAGTTTAATTCTAGAATTTGGCACTGGCAAGTGTATTTTGTGTTCCCCTGTCATCACACACATAAATTAAGGTGCAGTTGTTATTGAGAGATGAGAGGTAAAAGTCCTTTTTGAGTAATTTTGCCAAAGCTGAATGAGCTTTTTCTGATGCAAAGCAGAAAAACAGTGTCTGTCCCAAGGGAAAACGAGAAGGCAGCACAACTTTGAGTCAGTAACACCTCTTCCCCTCTCTCTGATGCTCTTCTTAGATGTGCATCCTCTCTTCATGTACTAATTCAATCCTTCATTTCATGAAGAAGCAATCCTTGCAAAGGGTAAGGTTTCTTAACATTTGCAAGAATTTTGTCTCTGAGTTTGACTTGAGTTTTGGTTTGGGTTTCTGTTGTTGAAGAAATGATCTTAGAAAACTAGTGAAGCTAATTTATAACGTAATTGACCTGGATTTCTAAATTCACTTACACCTTTTACAGAAGAGTATTAAATATTTTTACGGAGTGTTTTAGCTCAAGCTGACCCTCTGAATTGGATGCCAACAAACAAGCAGTTTATGTGAAATGATGCATCTGGGAAGGAAGAAATAACTCTAATGGCTTAGCAAATTCAGGAACTTGTTCAGAGTTTAAATTTATAGAGGATCTGAGGTTTTGGCTTTCAGGTATATGAGAAGAATCCTTCCCAGTCCCTCTGACAGTGGCATTGTGTCTGCATTTATGAATGTCATAAAGAGATCGTACCAAATCCATTCACAATTACATTTCTTAAATTTACACTCACGACATAATTCATCATGAATACCATTATACTAAAAATAAAAGGAATGGTGATTAATTACAATAAATGCAAATGTATACATTGCTCTTTGCTATTCCTCTACTATTCCTTTGCTGTTTCTTTTACACCCTTTCTAACAAGACAGTGAAAATGAATCTCTCATCCATAACCTCTACTCTCTGATACCATATTCTAGCATACTAAGATGTTCCTGAAATAAAACCCTTTAGTTTCTTATGTCATTTGTATTCTCCAACTCCCACCCACATATTTGGAAGCTTTTGAGGCATAGTATGTGTGTTCATACCATGACACAAAAGACATCTATCTACAGGGCTGCAGAATTGTGTGGTATTAATTTACATAACGTAGGTACTTATAAATCACAAGATACTTCTCTATGACAGCATGATTTAATGTAATTTATTCACATTCATACCATATCTTCTTAAAGCAATTGGAAACACTGCTGTTTGCATATTATTGTATTTGCATAAAACAGTGTAACAGTTTATTAGAATACTAGAATGGTATCGATCAGGTCTGAATGCAGCTGTTTTTAACCAGAAAGATAACATAAAAATGCCCATTACAGCTCATGGATAGTTAGAATCACAACAAACTTTATAAAGAATCATTAACTGTCGTCTTTGGTTTTAAATCCCAGCCATCCCTGCACTCTGCTAACAAGCTGTGCTGAACTAGCAGGTGTTTCTACTAAGGGCCACTGACTGGCTGACCTCCTGGCAGGTAGCTAATAAGAGAGGAGAGGAGACCAGCCCAGCCCTTCCCCACATGGGAAAGCAAGCTGGAGTGGAGCAGAGCAGCTTTGGGTGACAGCAGTCTCCTTTCTATCCCTGGACTGAAGTAAGAGCTACCTTTTTTTTGGGCTACAGTTGAGGGAGATCTACTTGCTTTGTTTACAGTAATATGTTGTAGCCTGTTTACTGTGTTTGTGTTTAATTGTCATATATAATGGTGCCTCAAAGGAGTTGTGTTTTGAGATTATTGCCTGTGTGATCTGAGATCTTGCATAGATGTTCAGATTTTGTTTGGGTGTTCAGATTCTGTTCTTCAACTAGCTGCCTTTCCCCAGGGTGACTGACAAAAAAAAAAAAAAAAAAGTCAGGTAAAAACTTCACTAACTTTTGTGAATCTGTAACTCCAAACTACTTGCTATGCTTTTAGGAGTTCCCTAATATTTAGCACAGAAGATGATTAAGAAGAGAGGATGGGTATGACACCGGTGTTTGTAGAGTAGTGAGAAAGGGGATAAGATGTGAACAGAAACCTTCAGTTTGTGTGATGGACCGCTTGATGATCTTCTGCAGGAGTAGTTCTTTCAGTGGGGTGGAAGGGGGGAAAAAAAAAAATCCTATGTTTGCTTTTTTGGTGAATCTGCCTTTCTGTGCTACAGCTTTCTAGTTCCTCATTTGAAAAGAGAAAGAAGAAAAAAAAAAAACAGCCAAAAACCATTAAAAAATCAAACAGCCCTCAGATGATCACTTATTTGTCCAAAAAGCCCTCCCTTCTCTTAAACGTACTGTAAATCTGATTGCCTTATACCCCTTGTTCCCTCCCTCATCCCAGTTAACCCTTCAGCCTGCAGGAGGGATATAGGACACTGAACTAGGAAACCACCAAGGCATGGGAGCTGCTCTGGGACATACTACTTACTGCAATATGTCTATGAAAAGTACTACCAAGTACTCCAGGGCAGGGGGAAAGAAATGTGTTTGGGGTGTTCTTGTCTGCTCTGGAAGGTGAAATGTTCACACAGACTCCCATACACAGAGGGTACTCGTGTCTGGCTGGAGTGGGATGTCAAGGAGCTCTGCAGCTGGCCCACGTGGCCTCTTCTCTAAGGGCTTCGTCTCCACTGATGGTAAAGGGTTGCTGAGTCCTGGAGGCAGCAGGTTCCTCTGCTTCTGTTACATTCTAAGAGGGCAGAGGTTGTTACTGAAAAGTGCCTGCTGACATCAAGCTGTCTTTTGATGAGAATGCTCCAATATCCACCTTAGTGCTTATCTGTAGGCCTCAAGGCGTGTGAGAACTATGTTTAGAAGAGTTGCCAAACATGGCAGATGCAAAGGAGCTTGATTTTTGTAGGTATATTTCCCTTTTGGCTTTGCTGCTTCACCAGAGTTGGATGGCTCTCCAGGCAGCTCTGCAGTCTCTGGCTCTCTGTAGCCAACAGTGGGTCCTTGTCAAAAGCCTAGTTTTGTCATTGACCTTTCTGGGTGGCTACAGGTCTACAGACAGGGCAGGATACTGTCTGCCTTGTATCTGTGATGGTGCATTGTGACTTACTTTTCCCCCCTCAAATGTTTAAAAATGCTGTGAATGATGCTTTGTACCTCCTATGCCTGGATCCTGTCCCTTCTGTGGCACCTGGAGAAGGTGAGATGGATGACTGCATCATGCCTGGCTGCAGTTCTCAGCCAGAGCCTTCCTGTGACTATCTAGTATTGCTAATACCCTGCTAACTCTCTCCAGAGCTCCTTGTTACAGGTGCTCTCGTTACAGACACTAATTGTTCCTTCCCTGTCTCCCAGCAGCAGCGAGGCTGCAGAGGAATAACGCACAGCAAATAGTTTGACTCATGCACACCTTTAGCCTCTGTACTTGGCAATAAGACCTGCATTTGCACATCGGCTTACGGAGGAATGATTTCCATAGCAACAGCAAGGATATGTGGGATAGTATGAATGCTGCCTCGGAGAGCATATAAAGCACCTTCTTAAGAAATAACTGACTACACAGGCTCTGAAAAAACCGCTCACAGTTGACTATGTGGAGGAAGTGTTGTGTAATGTTATTTTTTGTGGCAAAAAAAAAAAAAGATTATATTCATGTTTTCTTTTAGGCAACACCACTTTTTTTCGTTTAAATAAATTGCTGGGTATAGAGAATGGGGGACTTTACGTAAACTGTTAGTGAATGCAGACAGCATGGAAAGATCTGTGGTGATTCTTCAGCAGCACTGTGAATTAATGCTCTTGGTGAAGATCTAAAGGGGAGCTACCTGAGGCAAGCATCAAGGGGGAGGGGAGAATGACAGTTCAGTTGATTGGGGGTGGGGGGGAGAAGCAGGATCAGCTGGTAGTCTCTTTAAATAACAGGGTTTACAGTTATTACGGGGGGGGCAGGCTTTTTGCTGCCAGAAGACAGGGAGGCAATGCTCTAGTACCTAGGGATGCAGAGAAACAAGACAGGAAATAGGCATGAAGGAATGAAAACCACTTAATTCTTGGTTACATGCATATGTCTCCCTTCCCCTTGTTGCTGTTGTCCTCCTGCTTCTCTCTGTTTTGTTGTGTTGTTCTGCTTTACATAGGTCCAGGTACACACAAAGCAGTCCAGTATCTGGACACCCTCACCAGGCTTCTCTGGGGAAGATGGGCAAACAAGCATGTTGGTTTCTGTAGGTTTGGGTGTGTTACCCCTTCAGGAGGGTTGGCCCCTTCCTTCTTGGTCCTTTTGTGAGCTCCTGGGAGATGTGTCCCTGGGCACACATCTGCAGCGAGCTCGGTGGTGCCAGCAGTGGTTACCTGGATACACACGGCTGCGTCTTTCTGAATGGCAAGAGAGTGGGAGGAATTGCTTCAACTCATTATAGGTGGAATGAATAAAAGTAACAATGCTGATTTCATCACTTCCTCAGTAAGGTGATATCTAATCAACCCTGTGTGCTGCACTGCAGCACAAGCATCTTAAAAATAAGCAGTTTTGGAAGGGGAAAAATTCTTCATGTTTGAGATATTTGATTTAATTTGTTAAACTTATTAATGTTTGGGACAGCTAAAACCATTGGAAATCTTGAATCCCATGCTTGAGCTGGATGCTGCAAAAGAGATCTCTTCATGTGCTATGGAATTCCTGCACCTTCCACACACAAAGAAATCCGGATGAGTTTGCATAGCCCATCTTCCTAGACCTTTTTCCCCACATTTTGATAAATGATTACTGTTCCTGACCAGGTTTATTTACTGACTTACACAACCAGTCAATTTTTTTTGATTCCTCCCCAGCCCAGCCTGAAGGTTGCATCCTGTGACTTTCATGTGTGCATGCAAAGTTAGCAGCAACAGTGAGAGACTTGTGAATATCCAACATGGGCAGTATAAGATGACATGCCCATTTTTGTCTGGTACTTTAATAGTGAGAAGGCCAGTGTGGGGACAGTGTCAACCAGCTGTTGGCTCTGTGTGCAGAGGTCTGCCTGTAAAGCAGCAGCTGGAGGGGTAGCTGGACCCTCATATCTGCAAATCCCCTTTGGAAATACACGTGCTCTAGCTCTGACACTTGTGCTGCGTAGGGATCCTGGACCTGTGTCTCAGATGGGAGCAAAGAGCTGGGCTGTGGGATTTCTTCAGGCAGTAAAACAGGTGATGGCAAGCCCTGCCTGAGAAATCGATAACGTTGGGTTATCCCACAATGTCTGCTGCTGTGGGGTTTAGATCTTGGGAACAAAGCAAGCTATTTTCTTCTAATGAGTATCATATACTCCCAGCTTATGCTTTAATAGGATTAAACAGTCTTAGCATGGCCTTGGCAGGGTTGCACATACCCCAGGGCAGGATAGTCTAGACTCCCTGTCTCCCCCAGGCATCCTCACCCCCTTGATGCTGGCAGGTGAGGAGCATGGCTCCAAGGGCACCTCGGCAGGCGTGGTGTGGCTGAATCCAGCCCTAACACAGGCTGCCTTAGTCTGGGATCAGGTTATTGTCCTGTAAGCATGTATTTACCTGCTAACTTGAATTAAAAAAAGGCAAAAGATGAGCTGGAATACTGCATGCGCTGATGCAAGCATTGTACCGAGGGACGCATTTCTCTTAAGAAAATTGGGCAGGAACCATTAGGAATTCAATGTCATCTCCCTCTGCAGGAATCTTTACCTCCTCCCTCTTTTGTCATCTTCCATTCTCTCTTCTGTATATGATTCTGTCACATGCAGACATGTAATGTCTAACACATCGTGACCATCTGAGGGTGTCCTTGTTCATAGGGTTGCTTATCACAGGCTGATCTGTTGCAAAGCAAAGGAGGCTGAGAGTCTGAACCAGGGTGGGATGACAGCCGGGGCTAGAATGGTGTAAGCAGCAAGCTTCATGCTGGGCAAAGGGGGTCTCATGAAGTGAGACATGAGTGCTGCCTTCTCACTCTTCCTTCTCTGCAAAGTACAACTTCTGTTCCTTTACTCTGATGTCCCACCAGTTACAACTGCTTTGCTCATATGCCAGCTCTCCCATCAGGACCCACGTTTCAGTGCCTGCCCAGCCAACATTGTGGAGGAAGAGTGTGTGCAGCTCCAGGGATGGAGATCTCCTCTCACTGGTGCCTCTGAAGACAGCTCTGCAGAAGCGAGTTCCAATTAAAATCAATGACTTCAGAAGACCAGTGCTGGAAGCTGTTTTGTTTTATCCCACGCATCCGTTTTGTTCATGGAAATGCAATGTGTCTGTGTCAAGGCTATAAAAAAATACCTTTTTTCCAGAAATTAATAAATTGTGAATATGTCAGATGGTATTGCCATATATTCTGAACAGAGAACAAAAAGGCAACAGCAGCTTGTAATAAAATTCCTTTTATTGAAGCAGTAAAGATCCACATGATCTTCCACCTACCCTTTAAGATAGTAATAAAAGTGACTCAGCTTGGCAGCACTGGTAACAAGTGGTAGATGGCTTTAGAGTTGTTTTGCTAGAGGAAAAACACACTAAATACAGCCTTGTATTGGTCAGGTATTGGCTCCTGAAATAAGTGCGAGGAGGAGGATCTGCCTTTACTGCTCCAAGGCTCATGCTAAACATGCACTGTGAAAAGAAAGCATCCTCTGCTGCTAACACCACCTCTCTGCCATCTTCCTGGGGAGGCACGTGTAAAGTAGAGCTGAACAAGCAAACAAGAAAAAGTCCAGAGTCTTGCCAGGGGCTGCAGGGTGAGGCTGTGACAGAAAGGGGAAGATGAGGCGCTCTCTTACCTTAACTAAGTGCTTGCCTCTCTCAGTTGTTTCTAAGCTAAAATCAGTGCTTTGAGGTCTTGCAATGGAAAGCTCTGTAGCAGAGCGGGATGTTGAACTCTGTTACAATAAATGGCATCAGGAAATAGAGACCCCCTCATCCCATTTTCATTCAGCTACATCTCTGTCATCTTCTCCAAACATTGCATATCTGTAGAAGCTCCATAAGAATGATCTGGTGATGTGCTTACCTAAAACAAGCAGGCAAAAAGCCATTTACAAGGCACTGGAGCAGATGAAGCAAAATGAGCAGGAGATCAAACTGGAAGTGCTTATGAGATAGGCAAGCAAGTCCAGCGCTTCAGTGATGGTGAGGGCGCACCTCCTGTGAGAGAGCGCAAAGGGAGGGATGGGGCAGGGAGAAATGAATGTGACAAGCTGCAGAAATAATAATGTAACTGGTCTAGGCAGGGATCCTTGTGAATAATGAGAGGTAATGAATCTCTGCGCGGTGTGCTTCCCCTACAGAGGAGGACAACAAAGGCTGCTCTGGGGGTTCGCTTCTTGTGTAGGCTGGCAGAAGTTCACACCTAGATGCTTTGGGGGGAGGGAGCATCTATTGCTGCAACTGGTTGTACATCTTGGAGGTTTGTAGAGAGCATATTGGTGATTTTGCTTCTGAAAAGGGGCAGCTGAGGGGTTATGGGACTCATTCTTGGTGGTCTGTCTCTTGCGTAGGTACTCATCTATTGAATATGCCTACTGGCCATACTCATTTCATGGCTACATGGTGCTGGTATTCCTTTTTTTGTTTCCCTGCCAGAAATTGAATTTTTACTCTTTAAACTGTCTCTGAATCCACCCTCAGCTTTGACCACTGAGTGCATAAACCTCCGCTTTCATCTTTGACAGGGCCTACACAGCTTTGGCTTTAGAGCAGGAAATCCTGCAGGTCCATACTCAAACCTATACAGTATTGCTTGGTAGTTTAATTATCTGCCACTGCAGGTTTTGCCTTCAGATATCTGGAGTTCAGATTCAATCATCTGCAGGAAGATGCCTTAAAGGGTATCTTAGAAGAGCTGAGTTGAGCTGGTACCCTGTGGTGCTGCTGTGTGAAGTAGAAAGACAGCACGGATGGCTTTGGGAGGGGGAAACGGGTTCAGTTTAACTTGAAAACACTTTGGCAAGTGAAAACTTTGTTATTAGCTCAATGTGAGGAAAAGATGCTGAAAGCTGAGGAGAAAAGGGGATTTCAGCTGTTGTGCTGAAAATGCTTTTGTTTCTCAGTGCTGGGGAGCAGTTGAGGTCTGCTGGTGTTAGCTTCCCAGGCCAGAAAAATTGAAGTTCTGCCCCTGCTGGGCTCTGCAGAGCTTCTCAGGAGAGAAGAGCATGGGCAGGAGGGCCCTGCATCCCAACCAGCACTGAAAGAGGGAGAGGAACTTCTGTTAATAGCCCACAGGAGAAAACAGCTCAGGTTTTCCCAGAGCAGCACTAAACTGTAACAGGTCTCAAGTTAGTAACCGCTGGGGATGAGAAGTTATTCAACCTTATCGTCTGGTACAGGTACAACCCTATTAAATGGGCCCCTCGTTGTGAACAAAGTATCTCAATGCACTGCATAGCAAGTGAGACCTCTCCAACACCAGCTCTCTGAGGGTGGGAGCGATCCTCTTGCTGCACCCACGTTTTACACAGTGATGCTTCTGTAAGCTTCTGCAGACCCTCAGTTTTAACATGCAAAACTCCTAGCAGTTCCTTCTTTGTGAGTGTTTCAGAAATTGAATGGAGGTCATGTTTTGTGATGGGAACAGATGCTGATACCCTGCTGCTTCGTGCAGGAGTGCACAGCTAACACCCCCACACGCATGCACACTCAGCTATCATCGACTGTGCTCTGGACTTCACGCGGGGCAGCTCTGCAGCAGGACCACTCCCCTGGACTCCAAAAGCAGTGGAGATGTTAGAAGGGCTGTGAGCAGCACACCGGTGGATCTGGGTGCTGCCCTGCATGGGTGCTGCCTCTGTTGTGAAGCTTACCTGGCTCTGTGCACCCATGCTCTGTCTCGCAGCGCTGGAGGCTCCAGCACAGCTGGCACAGAGGTAGCTCCTGTGTCTTGCCACAGAGCAACTGTGCCTGTAGCACCCTTAGTGATAGTAGCACTGAACAGGGATTTTTGTCTTACTCTTTCAACTAACCTATTGCCCACTCCTCTACACTGGCATCCTAGTGAGCTGTCGACCAAACCTCCAGGTCTCCTGTGGTCAGTAAGTGCACTTTCACATGCAAGTTTGCAAAGGAGATGAATCTTTCCTGGGACAGTCTCCAAGACAGTGAAACACGTTGCTCTGCAAGCTAGAGATCGCTGCAGCTTTAAACAAAACAAATCCCAAGAACAAGGCACACATCCTTCAACCTATAACACAAACATATAGCAGTATGCATGTTCTCAGGGAAAAAACTACCAAAACAAAGCACTCTACTGCACATGCCTGGGGGGGAAGATGGGAACAAACAGCATATGACAGACTTTAGCTGTGTTTTCTAATGCCAGGCTGGAAGGTGCTCAGCTGGTAAGCTGGATGTAGGAACCTACACAGAACAGAGCTGAAGAGATTTCTGTGGATCAGTGTGCTTTGGTTACCAGGGCATTAAGCAGTCTGCTTCAGTCCTCTTAGAAATTCAATAAAAAAAGAATATAACCATTGATCCAGCTCTGAAATTGTTCATGGAAGTTAAATGAGATTTCTCAGGGGTGTCTTGATCTTCTTGGATGGACATGGAGAGGATCTGGGTCAAGGGTGTCAGCTTTTCAAAGCACACCTCCAAGCATCACCTCGGGATAAGCAATGTGGTTTGCTACGTGGTGTTGTTTCCTGAAAGAAAGCACTCACCCGTGCTTTTTAAATGAGGTTTGAGTGTGGTAAAAGATGAAAATGTAGAAAGGAGAAATCTTGCCTATGAAGACTATAGAGAGCAGGTGTCTAAAATGGGGGTTGGAAGAAGAGAGGGAGCACAGTACCTATCAGAGAAGTCAACTTACTACTCATGATGCAAAAATTGTTTTTTTAGGTTCCCCCAACCTGTTTGTAAGACCTAGTGATTCATCTTATTAAGGATGAGTCATTTGAAACAGTGAACAACTGGCTATGAAAATGTTTACCTTAGATTTCATCACAGATTTGGCCTGTCCCTATTTCTTTAGTCAGAACAACTCATCATCTTGTTCCTTCTGTTCTTTAATCTCATGATATTACAGCGATTTTGATAACTTGGCATAGACCAGGTGTGATGGGTAGGAGAAATGGGAATGGTATAGAGGTACTATCTGTGGATGGTAGAGATATGGTAAGAAAGGGATGAACTTGTGCAGACTGGCTCACAAAGGATTAGTGGGGAAATGGCAGTTATAAGGTACCCCTTAAAATTAATTTTAAGAAAAATATAAGCAACTGCTTGGGCTGAAACTTTCCATGCTGATATCTGTCTTGGGACAAACCTTCCTGGGAATTTTTCTCATTTTCAAGAGACAGACTTCAGATCTCAGAGGATACAGGGATTTGCAATGTGGAAAACATTCTGGCAACTTATTCTAGGAGAAAATATTTTGAAATTTTGTCTTGTATCAGAGACATCCCATAATGAACCAAATTCATGCATTTATACTTGTCATATAACGAACATAGGAAAAGAGATGTTCAGAGTTATGATGGAAAATACAAGCATGATGCACAGCTACTTAGTGCTCTGAGAGCTCACATCATAGTGCAATCCTTGTTGTGGCATTGCTTTGGTCTGGATGCCTACAGCCTTTCTGTGGCTGGCTGAGAACACAGTAACAGTTAGCTTAAGTTTACATGCATCCCATGATTCCAGGTTATGTTTTCTCAGCTTAATAGTCAATATCTACCTGGGCAAATCTTATTGCTTTAGCTTCAGCTTATGCTTTTGTGGCAGGCTGTACTGATGTGACACCCTGACTCCTTCCATTCAGTGAACTTTAACTGTTGCTAAGTATGTAGCAGCCAACATCAGGCTTCAAGTGTGCAGTACTGTGTGGATTATGGACACCCCCCTTTGACTCCAACAGTAAATGTTAGTGATCTTGGAATAAAGCTCCCTTGCTATTATCATGTGGATAAGCTGTAGTATTAAAATTGTGACACTCATCAGAGTGATGATAAATACTTTTATACGCTTGTCCCAAGTTGTTGGCCCCTGAGTAAGACAGGATAAAACTTCTTCCTGCCAACCTTTGAGGCACTGGAAGACCAATGCCAGTATTTCCTATTACAGTAAAAGCCAGTCCTGTTTGTTTTCAGGTCAAGTGAAAAGTAATTTTTATGGTAATGACATGGAGCTATCAAAATGTCAAATTCAAAGCAGGCAGGAGCTCGGGAACCACCTTTAGTCTAAAGCAAAGAGTGAGAGGTCATGTCAGGTCTTAAGATCTTCACAGAAAATGATCTGCAGGCTGCTCTTATCCTGTTTTGATGATCTTTTTTCTTTAAGACAACTTTATCATTAATGTAAACATATAGTGTTACTCCTTGGCTCTTCCTACTCCTTGCTTCTCTTGTTTATTTCTTTAATATAAAAGAGAAAGTGCTGCAATTTCTCTCCTTCTATTCCAAATAATTTCTCATTTTCTTCTGCTCATTTTAAAATCCTGAGGCTAAGCCTTCCCTGAAGACTCTAGTTTTCCAATTTCCAATAACTCCAAGTTGACCCAGCATAAGCTTATTCTCCTCCTTCTGCCTCTCTTGCTCATGCTTTAAGTTCTGCTGCTGCACATGTGGCAATTTCACTTTGATTGCTTTCCATTTTCCCCTCTGCCTACAGTAAATTTCATATAGCACCCATCCAACTATTCATCTATTTTTTTGATCCTTGCTCTGCTACAATTCAGAGACTTAATGTTATGTTCTCTCCACCCCTGTTTCTCTCAAACCTAAATCCAAATCACAGAATCTCAAGTAAGCCAGGTCTATTACCTACAAATAAAGAACTAGGTATTTTCTCTCCTGCGGTACTTCAGATCTTAAATATCCACTAGGATGGATTCTTATTAGCTATCTTTTTTTCATGCTGTTTTTCTGTTTAGATCTTCCTGAGAAGCTTTCTTTGGGCTTGCTCCTGCCACTGTCTCTAAGCTGGACCCTGAAGCCACTCGGCCACCCTCTCACAGGGGCTTTCTGCAAAGCAGAGACCTCCTGCAGGAGGGGGCTGCGCTGGCAGCCTCGGGCTGCTGCAGGATGCCTGGAAAGCAGAGCCTCCTTCTGCACACCCTGGCTCCAAAGTCCCTTAGTGTCATTGGGAGTAGAACTGATAAGGATTTTTTCATATATTGCCTTTCCATACAAAAATATTGATTCACTAAAACAGACTCATCTTTTCATGGAAACTTGCTCTTCCTTAAATTCTTGCCACTACCAGAATACAAAAGCAGAGCAGAAAATAGCTACTGATTAGGGCATTTCCATGGCCAAAGAAACAGGTTCAAAGCTCTTGTCAGAACAGGACATGGTAAGGTTGTGAACTCAGGTATGTGGTGTCCCAGGTGAGTTCTTGAGTCACTGAATTATGTCAGGATAGAAATTTTATGCCCATTTATCAAGCAGTTTCCTCTGTTCCTTCACTCTTCAGTGATTTATGTAACAAAACAGAGAATCTTTTTCCATAAAACTCTATTAACCTTATCCTGACTTTCTATTTTTGAATTGTATGTTTGATTTGTCATGTGTGGAGGTTTGCTTAGGGAGCTCTTGGTTGGCACTTGTTAAATCTGTTTGCAGATTACTAAATCCTATTGTATAAGAGCACATTCTTGTAGCCAGGGGCCATATGAATACCTAGATAAATGCTCATGTGGATAAATTGCTTCTAATAGCTTTGTGTTTCTGTGCAAACAACAGTTGCTTTCCTGCCAAGGAAAAGTATTACAATAAACATAAAATACAAAAATATGAACAATTGGAAATACTTCTATCAATTAAAAATACTTCTAAAGAGATAAGACAAGAAATGTAAAGCATTTAATGTTACTTACATATGATGTTTGGCATTCGTTCTTTGTTTAAATGTTGATATGAGATTCCAGCAAGTACAGGTACTATGAGGAAGGTAGTTTATTCCACTGATGCATGCTTGGCTATCTGCTGAGGTGGTGTACTCCAAAGTGATCCCTTTTTAGGGAAGGAACTGAGATGTTCCCAGCTGGGGGTATTCCTTCCGTAAACTAAAACGACTGTTCTTCTGTTTTGAGCCCTGCTTCCATCAGAACCCTGAATATATGAGCAGAAAGATAATGAATGAAAAGCAGATGTTCCACTTAGAGTACTGTATGAACTTGCAGAGATGAGCAGGCAAGAATGAAGATGATTACAGCAGAAAATTAAAAGAAAATGGAGACAACTAAAAATGAAGAGTTTTACATAGTCCTGAAAATGAAATATTATTCTACGTATTCTCCCGCCGCAGCTGCGCTATGCATCTACCTCATTCTTTATTATAAGTTTTAGTGGAAAAGAGGGACCATAAACTGAGAAACCACCTAAAATGCATGCTTTGCCAAAGTAATCAATTGTCATTTGACTGCTGTGATGACTCCCTGGATTCTGCCCTTTGCTTCCCCGTAAACACTTTTTTCCTGTGCGATCTCGCAATCCTCTGCTGCACCAATCCATTAACGCATCTGCAGCCACAGAAAGTCCCAGGCTGTTGAATTTACTCTCACTTGAACCTGCTGCACGTAATAACCATGCATGCCTTCCCTAAGGAATAACATTTAGCTGACAGCTGGGTAAGTCCCTCAAATAAGGCCTTGGGCAGTGTAACAGGAATTCTTGGCTGAGGCTTTCAGGTACTAAAGTAATACAAATAAATAACTACGTTTTATCATGGTGATCTGTGTGTTGTTTTAGCAGTTAGCCCTTCCAATAAAGTCAGTAACAAGTAAAACAAAATTATAGATGTAAACTTGTTCTAATATATTTGTGCGGATGATCTGTTACTTACTGTTCTTATGTAGTTGTTTGGCAATGTGCAAAAGGATGAGGGGAAAGGGCTTACCCTTCAGCAAGGGAAGTAATTGTCTTCCTGTGCACAAAGGACAGTTGTTGCAACGGTCTCAAAATAATAACAATAATGCAGTTATCTGCAGGCAACATTGGCCTCCAAGCAACCAACAGGATTGTGTTACCGTTATATCCCCTGAATTCTAGTTACTGGGCTGCTGAGGAGGCAGAGTTTACTGTGCCTTCTACTTGTGATGGCTGTAATATAAAGGCTGCCAGAAAAAACTCTGCTGATTTGTGCCAGGTGCTCCATCATGGCATGATAAAGCAGGAAAGCGGAGCCATAGGAGTGCTAGTTTGTCATGGAAGGACCGTAGCTTTGCATAGCTTCATCTGCACTGGCTGCTCTGGGAGTATGAGCACTTACACGTTTGCAGGATCATGGCCCAGGCTGACAGTAAAGATGCAGAGTTTCTCTTCCAGTTCCATATAAAACAAAACTTCATGCATGGCATCTGTAGCTATTTAAAGGAGACAGTCCTTACAGAAGGAAAAAAATAGTTGCTGCTTTCCCATGCTGTCCTTCCAAAAAAGCTTAGTGTCCTCCAACGGCATTTCCATGTTTCATTCTGTCTTTTCATTCCAAGACTTTTCCCCCTGCACCCGTTGTGACATGTATGCAAACTTATTATTGAGTAGTTCAGAATAATTAGGTCGATCTCAAACTTTTATAAATAAGTTGCACAAAACAGAACAGCAGTTTGGGTGCAAGTGGGACAGCACAGGCGGAGAACTGGAACTGAAGCTCAGAGCAGCCCCTTACCTTAAATAAAGCAAGCAGTACAGGCTGGAGTGGGGAACTTCACTTAATACCCAACAGTGATTCCCTAAAAATAACATGGCTGTAAACTCATTCTAAAGTACATCACAGCATTGCGGGCTTGTGTTGACAGCCCCTGAAACCAAAGCAAGAGGAAAGATGCAAAGCAGGCTTCTGCGACCAGTCATTTCACTTCTAAAACTCACTACTATGTAAATTCAGGTCTACATTGTTCTTGTTTTTCTGCAGCTATCCTAGGGTCTACACTTAACGCCAGGAACAGTCACCAAAATGGTGCAATATTTCAGAATCTGGTTAGAAAACAAATACTAAAACTGTAATCATGAGCAGTTTCATTGGGAAAGATGATGCTAAGTGTTACTTGTTTGTGACAGCTGGGAGTTCATCTGTTGGTAATATCTAATACAAAATATAGCTTGTGTTGTCATGTGTCTTCTATTTTTTTATATCATGTTTGAACCTGAAGCAAAAAAATTAAAGGGGAAGAAAAGAGCGATACTTCAGGTAATTTCTTAAATCAATTTACAGCAGCCCAGCTGACATCCCCTTCCTCTTCCCCATCCCCAAAAAACCAAAGCCCAAGGTTGCAGAGGGAAAGGGAATGCATTCAAAGCATGCTAACTTGAGCAGAAATCAGGAAGGCTGCCACCTCAGAATAACAGGTTTGCTCTCCCAAGCACCAGCTGATATAGCTGAGAGTACAAGAAAAGAGCTACAGGACACAAGTGTGTGTGCAGTGAATTTCTGTGGTAGGAGGGGGAAGGTTTAAACAGGAAAATTCAGTAATGGTCACTCTAGTTCTCTTTTAGACCTGAGATTTGCATGCAAAGCCAAATTTCTTTCATTCTTCCACACAATCCAGCACTAGATGCACTAGTAAAAATATTTTGTAAGCGATAGAAATAGAAACAGAAGAGTTGATGTATCCATTCCAAGGGTTGGTTTTTATTTGTCTGAAAACTGTCATATAATCACTGCACTTAGTTGCTGTTGGACCAACAGTCAAAGGTAAACTTTTCTTTATTGGTGCTAATTAATGTATCTGTTTACTGCTGGCAACAAAAAACATGAAACAGGGTTAGGGTCAGAAGACATAGAAACCGCAATAAAATTACCAATTCAGCAGGTGTCTTGTCTATGTAGGATTATTGAGTTATTGCCAAATCTTTCCTAGTCCTACAAGTTGGAGTGAGAAGGTATCTGAATCAATTGTTAAAAGCATCTTCTTTGTTTTCCAAAGTCAGACTAATTACCACTCATCCTAATTTAATTTGCAGTAAAAAGCCTCAGTAATACATAACAGCACCAGCACCACTTCTTCTCATCGTGGCTGATAAATTTTCTTGGTCTCCAAACTTCTTTTTAATGTTAGGCAGCTTTTGCTATTCCAAAATTATTCTTGTACCCTTACATTTGAACACGTGCATGGTTTTTACAAATAGACTTCATTAAGGTAGCAGGGCAAAGAGTCAGACAAACCAATAAATTTTGGAGTTATTAAATTAGCATCTTAATTCTGAAAGGACAAACTTTCAAGGATATAGGACTTCATATAGTTCCTTGATAAGTATTGTTTCTGCCAATAAAATTGAGTTGTGGAAACAATGAGTTACCCTCTTTTTCACCAATTATAAAAAAAAAAATATTTTCTGCAAGAAAGGTGTCAACCCTACTTGGAAAGTTCTTCTCTTCTATTGTTGAGAAATGATTATTCAAACATTTAACCTTCATTCAGCTCTACGGATGTCATTGGTAGTGGAGGAATACCTGGTCTCCTGAAGGCCCATGCAGGTGAAATAGGTTCTACAACTAGGATAACTTAAAGGATAACTTAAATTTACATTCTTAAATTGCACATGGAGGTGTTTTTCCCTTTAACTGGTGCAGTTTCTCCTATAATTGAGCCTATGAAACATCCCCCTTTGAGCATCAACAAACACCTCCTCAGAGCTCTGCTTCTAGAAATAAGCAGGGTGAGTGGGTTGCAATTAGAGCTGCCTAAATAAGCAGGGACTTTTGGATCAGTGGCTAAGCTGGAATATCCAAGAAAAACATTGGTTTGACTCAAAGTGAAATTCTCTTGGATTTGTTTTTTCAGTAAAATAAGGATGAGATCTCCTTACCTGTTTCGCTTGACTCAAAGTCAGAAAGTTTACTTTGTTTTAGCATTGGTTTGGCAATTTTCAAAACAAATGTCAGTTAAATATGAAAGTATTTTGACTTTCTAGTTTTTCTTCTTTGGTTACCATTACATGCTAAATCTGAACTGAATTCCCGAAAGCTTTCTCTCCCAATTTCCTCTTCCCAAGGGAGGAATTTTTCAACAAAATATTTACTGAAGTGTATTTATAACTTCAACTTCAGTTGCAGAACTCAAGTCAGAAGTAGGTCTTGTGGCCTTAGAATGTGTTAGGTGTTGAAATCTTTTGTCCA
The DNA here is from genome assembly GCF_965183815.1 of Platalea leucorodia. Classification (NCBI taxonomy): domain Eukaryota; kingdom Metazoa; phylum Chordata; class Aves; order Pelecaniformes; family Threskiornithidae; genus Platalea; species Platalea leucorodia. The sequence continues at coordinate 19,802,548 of NC_138826.1, read as the reverse complement.
GAGGATGATGAATTCAAACAACCTCCAGTGACCCCACTTGATTAAAGGTTGAGAGCCTGGTCCATGAGAGGCTCTGATTTCCCTCAGATGGGGCTGGGATTACTGCCCCCAGAGCTGGTGGTGTGGCCTGGGGTCCTGTTGGGCCGGGTGCCGCCCAGGTGCAGAGGATAAAGCTGGTCCCTGCCGCAGGGAGGTGGAATTGCCTCTCCAGGTGTGCAGATAGGTGATGGTGAGGGAGACAAGCAGCCAGGGCCCCCAGGATGGTGGGCAGCCACCACCGCATGGGGGCAATGGCAGTGACATGCAGGTGCCAAACAGCTGTCAGCTTTGTGTTGCTGCTAAAGTAAAAGAGAGACTTGAAGGAAGGATTCAAAAGGCGATGAGGTGCTCCCTGTAAACACTGGCAAAACCATCTCTCCTCAAGCCTGTGGCACAGAATGGCAGGGATAGAAATCCCTGTTTGAAACTTCCAGTGGGCAACGAAGGCTGACGGTGCTCTTCTGCTAAGGGCAGGACAGCAGATTTCCCTGCCCCCTCTACACCCTTTACCCTGCACCCTCTACCCCTACGTGCCCATTGCTGTAGCAGATCAAGCCATCCTGTTGTGCAGGAAAGTGGAACAAGAGCTGCAGGTTAGATGAGGAAAAATAAACACAAAAATAGTTGTGTGCAGCATTGGTGCTGGCTGTGGTCCAGAACGAGCTTTCCAGTGTCTGTGGGGCCCTGGAAGATGGGAGATGTCAGAAATTTAAACCACCTCCTTTCTGCAAGTGCGTTAGGATGACTGGCCAAAGAAATGTTAGTCAAATAAATCAGATTCCTTTGTGGTTTGAATGTACATCCATTCTGGATCTGGGAGGCAGCAGGATCAAGCATATTGAGTCTTATTCTGGATTTTTTTTTATCTGGTTCTGGCTGGAGATGTGGCCCCGGTACCAGGCTCCCCGAAGTTCTCGTGCACAAGAATCCAAGTTGTAATTTCTTCCAGTTTTTATACAGTGGCACAGGGGTGTTTGGTATCTCGTGGAAGGTGCACAGCCTCAGTCTGCAGCTTGCGCATCTGTGCAACCCTTAAAGCAGACCCAGCTCACTTGCTCTGTGCTTCCTAAAGCACTCTTAACACAGTGCTTTTAGGACAGCAGAGTAGTATATGTGTGTGTGAGTTCATGCATATGTAGTTTTTAGTGGTGAAAAGGGTTGTTTGCTTTAATCAGAGCTAACTTATTTAACAACAAGGCTTTATGCATTCATTGGTGTGGCTGCCAAATTTGTAAACTGACTGATTCAATAATTTTTCTTCTTGTATTCTGATAATTACTGTGAAACAAGATAATGCGGGAAAACTACAGACTTCTTTCAATGTTGAATTGTAGATGTGGAATATTTGACTTAATAGATTCATTAAAATACTTAATTTTTAGCCTTGCCCATTCAGGAGGAAGGTTAAATCACAACTTGGGCTGACACAGAATTTTACAGTCATGAATACTATGAATTATATTATCACATCAGAATATTTTAGCACTTACAAAAAAAAAAAATGGGTAAAGCAGAAAGAGGAAACTTTTGAACAGATTTTCTGTTCTATAAAGCCCCAAAGGAAAATCTTTGCATTAGGGTTTCCTTTTTGTTTAGATTTATTGTTCAAAGTTCTAAAATGCACTCAGTACTGTATGAAAGGCCCCTCAGCAGAGGCTTACCATTGATGTTAAAGGGAGGGTGAATGCTAAGCTGCCATATGGAACTGTTGCAAAGCAACATGGATAAAGTCAAAGTGAATAACTCTTAACTTCACTGTTCTGATAACTTAAACTCTGACTATGTCATCAGCTCTGTCCTTAGGTTACCTGCTTACAGCATATCCAGTTGCATGCCAAGCTGTGATCTCTGCCTGCTCTGGTCCACCTGGGAATCTGTCCTGCCCCCCCAGTGTTCCTGACCCACCAGACCCAAAACACAGCTTTTTCCTTCAGCTTTGACCTCCTCTCCTTTGCTCATTCCGATTGAAAGCACCTGAAATGTAGGTTTACCCAAGCACTCTGGACTGTGCCAAGCTGCATAATAATGTCTTTTAAAATTCAGGTCTCTGAGCCTATGGTTTAGAGTTGTAAACCCATAGTACAAATCTTATCTCTTGCTAGACCAGCCCTTATCTTCACAGATCTCTAATTTTATGAAATTATAGTCCCTGGGCTCTTATTAGAGAGTTGCATTATAAATGACTGCCAACCAATCTATTTTCCTTTCTACTTAGCAGTAGGAAACAAAATTAAAGTTCCTTTGCACCTGGTGGGACACAAGAGAGTTCCAAGGCTGAGGATGACACATGATGCATTCTCTGCTGTAGGCAGCAGAAACAAAATGTGTATTTTTAGACTGTTAATAAGTTATGACCTCAAAGAAAAATAAGAGATGCCATGGAAGTATTAAATGTAAGGACAAGGGGAGGGTGGTTTTTTTTGTTCCATATTTAAGGGAAGAAAAACCTGGCAACCAACTACCATAGGGAACTACTTATCTCAGAAAAGGATGCAAGAACTATAGTCAAAGATCAGTGAGATGTTATCAGCTTCTCTTTGTGACCACAATAGTGTCTGGTGTTATATATCCTTCTTCACAGGCAGGAAAGACAGATGACTCATGAAGATTAGCCTGATACATCACCACTATTTTCCCTCTGGGGAACTACAGAAGAAAGGTCCTTTGGAGACAAGTTTGTAACAACATCCTGTAAGTGCACGAGGTCTCCTGGATGCTTGCTGCCCTGCTCAACAGGGACGTTCTTTGTTTCATGGCTCTGGCTGTGGAAGAGGAGACAGAAATTGTGAAGGAGCATGCAGAACATGTTCCCCGAACTTAACCATTAATGTGCTTACGTTGGAAACGGTGTGTTAACATTGCCAACCAACTGCATCAGGTTTTACTTAATTTGTGTCCTGGTTTGGTAACACAATAATAATTAAAATGCACTATCCTTGTTAGAAGAAAGGAAAGGTTTGTTGTACAAAAGACTAATTAGATTACTTATACCCTCAATGTCAAGAGCTTTTGAAATCAAACCAATAACTATGTATAATTCATGAGAGGCTTGTTTTTCTTCCACATGTAATTACTAATCCAGAAAACCGCCACAAAATGAATCGTGATTTAACTTTGAGGAGCCTGTAGTTCCTCAGCTGTGGATTAAAGGAATAAATTAGGCCTTATCTATTAAAAAAAAACCAAACAAACCCAAACAAACAGAAAAAAACCAAAACCGCCCCCTGAGATAGAAAGGATCACAGGGAATCTAGACCATTCTTCCTCCACAAAGTAGGAGAGACTACATTCTCAAACCTACTGATGATATGCTTGTTGGTGCTCTCTCCCTCTCTTCCTCTCCTCTTGGAAATGCCTGGTGATGGATATTCCACGTGGTGTCTAGAGAACCTACTGCAGAGCTTTACTAAAAGGATGATTTCTGCCCCCCTGGACTGTAAGTTGCCAGTTCCTCTGGGACATTTTGAGATGCATAACTCCCTTTCTATCTAGTATGCTCCCAGCACAGTGATCAGACACAGCCTTGGTGATGTTACCAGCACTCTGTAAACACCCCACACAGTATGGGTTTATTTAGCTGAAAAAAAAAAAAAATTAAAAAAAAAATCAAACCCAAACAGAAGAACCATGTAGTTGAGGTAAATCTTAAGAAAAAGCACCAAAGCTATTACCTTAGACTGTTTCCTGTTGAGACTGTGGAAGGTTTCCCTCCTGACTTTAACTGCATAATTATGAAATTTGACTCAGCTATTGAGTTTTATGGCAGCTCAATCTGACAAAGCTAACAAAAAGACAGAGCTCATACACTGAGTGCTCAGTGATCACGAAGTAGTAAATCACGTGGAGGATGCCTATTCAGTTGTGTAACTCCATATCAGTTTTTGCCTCCTGGGAATGAAATGAAGGAGTCCTAGGGATGCCAAAAGTAACTAGTGATACATTATCTGATGACCAAAAGAAGAATGAAGAAGCTTTGGGCCAGATCTAATGCAGCTACGATGCTTTAAGACAATTGATTTATGTCAGTCTACGTTAGCAGGGGATTTAATCCTCCATGTTCAGATGACATCATGTTGGAAAAGCACTTCCAGATGAAAGTGTTTCTTTTGTCCCTCTCTTCCCTATCCATACTTAAACAGCAAAAAGAAGGGAATGGCAATGTTAGCTGGCTTTTTTCCTCCTCAGAATTCAAGGTGCCATAAAAAAAATGCCTTCTAACTGTCCCTGTGATGCGTAGCTCTGGCACTTGCCCATGCTTTAGCCTGGCTAGAGAATATGCTCCTATTGAAACACTCTTGCCCCTGCTCTGACCCTCCTAACCAGCAGTGTAATAAATGCTCATGGGGATTGGGCTGATATGCAGTGTTGCAGCAGGGAGCTGAGGGTTTGGGGGGTCTTTAAGTCAAAGACAAAAACAAGGCAATGGAATTTTAATCTTTTCAGATAGCTGCAATATGCTGTACAGCTTCCCCAATCTGACCATCTCTCTGAACACCCAGGCAGAGCCGTGCAGGCACTGGGCCTATCGCACAGGGAGCAGAGAGACCCACACTATCCTGGAGGGTAACTAGTAGGGTCTTCTCAGGGCTAGGGGAAGAAAAGGGTAGGACACTGCAGATATGTAATTGTGCTCACCATTGCAGTGGAGAAAAGTCATGTCTGAGAGTTATTAGAGAAGAAATTACTGAATGGTTAAGTGCAAAGCGGCTCTGTTGTTGCCCTGAACTCTTAAGGAGGAAAAAACTTTCCTGTTGATTTCCTCAGCGTATGTCCTAGTTATGCCAGCTGTGTGCTAGGGGGTCGGGATTTGAGCCAGTGTTTGGCAACTCCAGAAATCAAAGACTTAGCACTTTGACTCATTTGCAAGTACCGTATAATGAGCTTTGAGAATTCCTCTTTAGTCTGCGTTTGCTCTCATAAGGAGTTCTGTAGTCCATGTATATTAGGGCAGCATAAATGACAGATGAGTCAAAGCCTTTTTCAGTTTTGTCTCTTTTGAACCTGAAGAAGAATTGTCTGACTTGACTGTCTATGCTCTCCTGAAATTAATTAGAGCTTTACTTCCACTACTTCAAGTCTCGGTGAAAGTTTGTTTCCTACTCATCGTGACAACAATGAAAAGCTTCTTAAACATTATCTATCAGCAAGTTCAGCTCTTTCTGGTTCCCAAAAAAAAATTCAAAGGTGAGAGTGTGGGTTCCTTCCCCCCTGTTTCCAGATTCTAGGAAGGTAATTAAAATCCTGAAGCTAGCAGAAAATTCTGTACAGAACTCTGATTCAGCCCTGTTGAGTGAAGAGGGGACACATCCACTAAGCTAAAGACTACAAAACCAAGCTAGATTGCAACTTAAGTATGCTTCAAGGCTCCTTATGTGAGCCTTCTAACTGTGTGGAATAGACATTGATATGGTTTTGTTCTCATTTGCCTTATTTTGAAAACTTTTTTTTAAATTTTGAGATGCATTTCAGACATTAGTTTTGAAAAGCATCTGATATTGGCCTAACTCCCATTGAAGTCAGCAGGAGCTTTGAGTCACAAAGCGACCATAAACCAAAGTCACCAGAATGACCAGTTGTGATGGAAAAGAAAGGAGAGTGGTCCTGCCAGGGAATAAGGTGACTCCTTGGGCCTCGGAAAAGCTGCTTTAGTAGCAGACTTCTAGTGTGATATCAACACATCACTTTGCCAGTGCTTCAGTTACCCTTGCTCCATAGAGCGGATATTTCCTTGCCCAGCAGGAAATCATCTGAGATACCTGGCAAGTAAATGGCCTTATGAACGCTGACTCTTACAACTGGCTAAGGTTACCCGTCTCGCTACTGTAACTGTAAGTCTCTGGAGTGGTAACAACATTTTCTGGCATTACCTCGAAAACCAGGGCCATGAGTGCCAGACTTGAAATCTTAGTACGGAGCAATGGTGTGACTGTGTGTGTGTGTGTGTGTACTTACAGAGAAATTCTGGCACTGTAGCTGAATCACACCTTGGTATTCCTGCAGATGGCAGTGGTACATGTTCTGGACATGGGACATCTCCAAAAGTTATGCTGTTTGCCTTCTGAAAAATGGTGAAGTTACAGCTCTTGCTGCAGTAAGAAATATTTTCTTGGAGTTCTGCTTTAGGACTTGCAGCAGATCGTATGACTGCCTGCCTAACACCAGCCAAAATAGTCCCTTCCTGAAGTCCCCTCCAAAAGGAAAATAGGAACTCCGATATGGGCAAGGGCTGTCTGAAAGGTGAGGAGGAGTGAGAACCAAATCTGAGCAAGATATTTGGGCCAATAAAATCCAGTCTGCTTCTTGCTATGTCATTATTCAGGGTCATCTACCCCTAAATAGCGGGGGAAGTCACACAAACAAATGCCTATTTGTGTCCAATTTCTTTAACAATTGACAAGCTAAAGACAAACACAGGCTATCCAAAGTTGTCCTGGTTGTAATGCTAAACACCAGCAGCTTCCTGGGAGTATTTTGATAAGGACAGCTAAATAAGGGCAGGGGGTAAGTGCAAGGCTGTTGTTACTATCCTTTTATATGTGTATGTTCGTATATACACAAAGTATTTTAATTTTTATATATATGTATGTAACTGTATGTGTATAATTTCTGGGGCAACATTTGGGCTTTAAATTGGACAAGCTTTTTTAGATTTGAGTTTGTTCGCTGGGTGGATCTTCCAAAGAAAGCCAACCCCACTGTTAATTAAAGAGCTCATCTGTCCTGCCTGACAATCTCAGCTTTTGGTGACAGCAGCAGGAATTAATACTGTCATCTTACCTGCTGTGACTCTGGTTTAAAATAAAATAAATAATTGATTGAAACATTAATTTCTTACAATTAGAAATTACACTCTGCTGTCCCAAAATCTAGTTGCATACCTGGTCAGTTTTGATGATATACCCCTGCTAGTGATCACTGAGAATGAAATAGAGGACCCAATGCTTAAATTCTTGTTTACAAGATCTATTCCTGCAGGAATCTTGCCTTACGCAGTTGCTGTCTCTCTTGCCTATCATCCTCTTAGCTCCATTATAGTAACCAGTATAAACTACACTTTCTTCCACATGCCTTTTAAAATGCCTCTTGTTATGAAGGCAGAATCAAGAGGAACGCTTGATGCAGACTATACTGCGAGCTCTGCTGCTGTATAATGAAGGAGAAAAACGCGGAAAGGAAGGATTTGAATCCTGACTTCTTATGGTTGAATGGAAACAGAAAAATGTTGTGGGGGGGGGAAAACTTTCTAGAGTGGAATCTTGAGGTAGAAGTAAGCCCTTTGCACTACGAAGTGTTCAAGCTATAAAGTATAAATGAAGGAGCCTCTTTTTATTTTTAAAAGGTGCGTGGATTTGTATCATCCCATCCCAAAGGAGACCAAAGGGCCAAATCTGAATGTTTCATTGTAGAATAATGGTAGAAAACTATTTGTATGTGAATTTGAGATAAAGTCACAAGGGAGAGGGCAGGGAGGTGGGGAATGTAGCAAGTCTCTCTAGAGCATATTCTCCTCTAGCAAGACAACAAGATGAGTCCTGAGCAGAGATATTTAATATCTCATACTAAGAAAAAAAGGGGCAATTCCACTCAGTGCTCATCTGAATCCCCAAAGCTGCACATGACAAAGAACTTTATTTAGATCTCATCAAAATCTTTTCACTTCTCACCAGGAAAAATGTGATTCTGATCATCATCAGCATCTATTAAATTCTGGTTTTGTACTATCACATTTGTCATTTTATGAGCTGGTGCTCGGTGCAAAACTAGAAATATTAATGCGTGCTTATGCTTGTATTGGATCTAGCATACAAAGGAGCAGTTCAAGAGATAGAGGCATCTGGCAGGCTGCCACTTAGAGATGAGAAAATAATAATTCAAATGTGATAAGAAAGTTACAAATGGCCTGTATATAGGAGTGGTAAAATTCTTATCTGCATTAATACCTCGCTATTTCTGGGTTACTCCAAGTCCAGCGTGTGTATTTTGAAAAATGTATATGTTCAGTGGAATGAAAAAGTTTTTGTTTTTTAACCGTAGTGTAATTGCCAGAGGTGAATCAAGCTCCTTGGTGGTGGGGAGGAACTGGAATAATTTCAGCTGCTCATGTTTCAGAATTGTCTGGTTACTTTTAGGATTCCATGTAACTGATGCAGAACATAGATAATGGGCTGGGCTGGGGGCAAGGAGGCGCAAGGTTATTAGTAGATCAGTCCTGAATGTGCATTTATTTCTGCTCTTAGCAATTATAGCAGCCATTGCTGCTTGCTGGGGATTTTGTTTCCCTGGGAGAGGAGGCCATCAGAAAAACAAACCCGCGGTAACTAGTACAGCTTGTCTGCTAAAAAGACAAAGCATTATTGTCATGAGAAATGCTACCTTTATAGTGAACACTTACGTTACTCCTGGAACTTGGCACTTCACTAGCTCTTCTCTGAGCACACAAACTTCACAACTGACTATTTACACATGCCTGGACAGTTGGTGAGAAAAATTGTGCTGCTACCCCACCCCCAGGAAAAAATGAGACCCCAAATATGTTTGTTAAAGGAGGTCTGTATTGCTTGTAAGGTAAAGAGTGTTCCAGTAAACAGAAAAAATACTAAAGTCTTGACTTGAATTTAACCAGCATATATTGCAAGGAGGAAACTTTAAGAGAATATAAAATTAATACTGAGACTGCAGCTAATTCGGAAGACAGGAAAGAATAATGTAATTTGCTCCTTTGAGTGACAATACAGATTGCTTAACCTTTAGTTTTGTAGTCTCTTCTCCCAGTATCAAATCTAATGTACTTACCAACTTAAGTATTCACAAATGCACTACCTCCTGTTTATTAAGCTGCACTAGTGCTTAGCACAGCCTCCCTAAACTGAGCCCCTCAAGTAGCACTGCACCCAGGTGAATGATGCTTGTGCAGCACAGGCAGTCATGTCAGCAGCTGCACTGGAAAAAAAGCTGTAAAAGCTGGCAGGGATGGGCTTCACAGCTGAAGACTTTTTTACCTTGAGCATATCACCAACCTCAGCTCACTTCAGTGGAAACAACAGTGAGCTTTTTTCAGTCTATGCAAAATCCTGGCACGTATGCAAATGCCAAGCGTCACTCTTTCTGCAGATACACAGAGCTCAGATCACACCGCACAGCACCACTGTCCCAGTGCGGGGATGACAGAGCATCTGCACCAGCTGCCGGGCAGTTTGGACGCTCTCTGCCAGTTGTCATTCCACTCCACAGTGGTGGCTGGGAAGGAGGTGAAGAAAAGGGGGGGGGAACTGAGCAAGAACTACAGCTAGGAGGAAAGACAAAAGAAAGGCTGGGAGATGTCTGTAAAGCTGGGAGAGGACTACAAGTGTTGCTGCTGTGACATAATTAGCATTAAAGATCTTAATTTAGGGCAAATATGCCTTCCTGGTGCCATACAACTCTGTCCTCTATCACCTGTGTAAATGTTCCTAGCACAACATAAAGTTCTCTTATGGAAGAGATGCCCATTTAGAGTTTCCATCAGAAATACATATTTGTTTAAAAACATGATCAAATTGTTCAAAGTAAGTTGCATCAGTATACCCAGTGTGCTATGATTCCTGTGTCATTCATATGATGAAGCTATCTGGAGAGAACCTCATTTATGACTTGTTTCTGCTTCATTGCAGAGCGAATACCCCCCAGGTTTGGTAACTTGTGATGACTAACAGCTTGTTGGAAATACTGAAAATAGCTCATGGGGAGGGAAAAGGAAGAGAATCAAAGGAGACAGCTTTTCCAAAGCAGAGCTTCTGCAGAACCAAGGAGGTGTTTTCTGAAAGTTTGCTTTGATCCTGTTTCTAGTGAAAAACACTGTGTAAAAGAAAACTGTATGGCTTACAAGATTAAAAAAAAAAAAAAAAAAAAAATCTTTAAAGAGATTGAATCCTCATTCTCCTATTTATCTGAACAGAAATACTTGTACCTGACTTAGTTCTTTCTGAAGACAATCTTAGAAGTTAAGATGGACAACTATTGATGTCTTTTTGCTTCTACAATAAGAAATGCCATTCACTAGGTAACATTTCTTTAATGCATGTCCTTTGGTAGCTCAGTAAAGCTCAGTTGTGTTTACTGTATGAAAAAGTAAAACTATTGTGGTAGAGGAGAGCCATTAAGATGTTTTTAATCTATGAACAATATTTGCCCCAAGAACTTTCTTTCATGTGTGTAGATTTCCTGTGGATAGGAGTAGGAGGTGCTTTGTAGCTGTTGTCAATATATTGTTTACATCGCTCTTCTTGTTCTCTGTAATTTCCTTTTTGTGGGTCTGGGAATTCTTGGTCTGGTTTTCTAAGGAAACAAGGCTTGTGCAATCATGTGATTTGGATGTAGTCATGCATCTGTCTGTCCTGCTGTGGCATCTTTTTAACCCACTAGCAAATTTCAACCAAATTAGAGAGCAGCAGCAGTCTCCAAGCAATTAATATTCTTATAAATTCATGGAAGTCAAGAGATGGTTACAGAAGGGGGAGAGAGAGGCTTTAAGAGTGCCCCTAACAAGGGAAAGCCCCTCTGCTGAGGACTTGGCTCTTATAAGACACAAGAGATTCCACACAAGAGGAGCTATGTTACAAGTATCCCAAATCCAGGAAAATCTTCACTTAAAATTCACACCCGGTTTGCTCCCAGTGAACTCGGCTCCCAGATAAAATCCATAGCAAACCAGACTCCATTAGCTCCTCTGCTCGCAGAACTATTTGTTTTGTGTATGTGACCTTGATCAAGGGGAAGATAGATCCAAATGCTGCCTGTGCATTACTAATACCCTGTGTATTTAGAAATATCTGGATTAGGCGTGAAGAAATAATCATAAAAATGCTGCATTTTATGATTCATTAAGCTTTCAGTTGACACTTCGTGACATAACAAATAGGAGTGCACAAAAAAGCAGTTCTAGGGCCCTTTATTAATTGCTCTGTTTCTGGGAAATCTGTTTGGAAAGTGGCCTGTTAGTGCCTCCTTCTCCCCTCCCTTGCAATGGCATGCAGCTTTTTCACCTCTAATGAAGTTTAATCAACACACAAAAAGTGGTAGGCGTTCCAGGTCACAGGCATTGTGGTGACTCAAACATTTTTAAGTGAGTGCTTTTGACAGACCAGAATGCACTTTTGCAAACCTTCCCTTGTTCTTCTTGGATGAACGAAGGTAGAAATATGGACTCCTTGCTGCACTCTGCGCATCGGTTTTGTCTTGATGGGGGTAATTTGTTGCTTCATTTTTGCATAAAGGAAACTGTGAATGAAATCATCCTTTTGGCATGTTATTGCTGTTTGAATTCTCATTCTGTTGTTCAGCACTTCAATAGTTCTGAAGAAAATTAACCACAGCGATCCAGCAGTTATTTTATGTTGAGCTATGGGATTTTATTTTCCTGAGATGTTAAATGTATTTTCATGACATAAATCAAGTCAAAGAAAATATGATATTTCTTATGAAACATTGTTTAATGTCTTACAGGGTTACAGAGCTGATAATTGTGAAGTTTTCCTATTATTTTCTATATGCAAAATTAGTGTTTCTGCTATTACTTCCTTGTTGAGGAAGTCTTAAAAGGGAAAACTGAGAACATATTCAGTTTTATACTTATAATATTTTATACCTTAAACAAAACTGCTGTTCTCACCTACCGCCATAAGAAAGCTTGCACACAGAAAACAGTTCCCTTTCATGTTGCTCACCTCCCAGTTACAGTACTGATGGAAGGTAAGAACATTTAGCTAGCAGTCACTTGGGTTCTCATGCTTTTCTTTAGCAGGTGGTGACTCTTTAAAGATCTGTATCCTGTCTCTTGCTTCACTTTAATCTCTGGGCATGGATGAGAGTTGAGCTAAGACTGGCTTTTATTCCGTGTATAGTTCATGTTCACTAAGGACTGGAGATACCACAACTTGTGTCCCTCTGACAATACTGCTGGTGCGTCAGAGGTAAATGGAGGTAAACCACTGAAGCAGGCCACTTTTCAGAGGCGCACTATTAGCTTTGTTACCAGCTGCAGGTGACAATCAGGATTCAATGGCAGGTTACAATCTGAAGACTTCTTGACTGTGTTGCAATAAGATTGCTTCAGCAGTATTGTATTATTTCCACCCTCTCCATGAGGACAGCTTTCTATTTTTTGCTATTAGGGAAACCATGCTGCCTGGAAATATGTCTATATTAAGACGATATATTATATGCTGTTGGGAAATAGATTTGCATCTGACTGGCTTATTCTTAGATGATTAGAGACCAACCGCATACAAAAGTATTTCTTCAAATGTCATTTCTTATGTTTAATGTACAACTTGACAACGTAGGCTCTGCTAAGACCTGCCTTCAAAGATGCTTAAAAACTTTCACAGAAATTTAATATAGGCAGGGAACAATGCCTGACCCCAAATGCTCTTATAAAGCTAAGTACTATACGTACAAGGATGCTCTTGGCTTCTGTAGCTCTTTACCTTCTGTTCTGCTTACAAGAATGTCTCCTGGCTGGCTCAGAAGAGCCGGCTGCCAGTGGGAATATTAGTGCAACCGGAGGGAGAACAACTGGGAAGACCAGATATGTTCTGCAATCCCAGGGATGCTCTTTAAGCAGGGAGAGGGGCCTGCATTCTGCAGCCTTCTGCATAGTCTGCTGGGAAAGCAGCCATCCTGTGATAGACAAAAAAGCTATGAAGGCCCTTTAAGAGAAAGGGAGAGGAATAGGTTTGCACTGCCATCTTCAGCCCCAGGAAAAAATGGAGCTCTTTGGTGTAGTAGGCAGAGCACGTGGCTCTATGGGGTACCCCACAGTCTGCTTACAGCAGCCAGGGCAGAAACTTGGGCATGGGGATGCCAAAGATCCTCATAGGAAAGGTGCTTCTACTCTTCTTCACTGAACCACTCACCGGTCACACAGGAAGAGATGGAGGGATTTCCTCCACGCACTATGGGTGCTATGGAAGGAAAAGGTATAATCCTCCAAGGTATGGCAGCACAACAGTATAGGAGGAAAGTAACTGACAGTGAAATAAGACCTGTGTTGGGGAGAGAGAAATCTCAAAAAAATGGGGCTGATTGGAATCCTAAAAGGGAAACTGAACAAAGAGCAGGGAAGCTGGGAAGACAAAAGGAAATCAGGGACAACATATCTCTAAGTTTGCACTTGAAGTCTGAAAAACTGTTTGTGGTTTTCCCCTCTAATACAAACACCTCTTTCCTTATTGCAGCAGTGCAGCTTCACTAGTGGTCAGAAGATATATGGTCTGGTAATGAAGTGCTTAAACAGCATTTAAGATTTTTCCATTAGGTAGAAATACATATCCACCAGAGAAATATATTATTATTATTGATTTAAATTGCTGTGGTTTTTTGCATCTTCAAAAATCTTTTAGTGGCTTCTTGGAGAACATGGAGCATGAAGTACTCTGTTGAGGTTAGTGGGATATTTGCATTATTAACCCCTCCTGTTGCAACATCTGGAATAAACTTCTTTCTTAGGAGTTTACAAAGGACTCTACTGGAAATCCAAAAGTGTCTTAAAAATACAGTAATTCTGCTTTACATAAAGCCACACATCTCTGGAAATCTAACTGCAGAATGAACCATCACATTACTGTAAAGCTGAATAGCTTTAAATACAAAATGCTGAATTTCCAAAAGCTGCTATCAGTAGCCTTTTTGTTTTACGCACTATTAAACTGGTGTGCAACAGGCTGTCACTGAACATTTGTTCCACATTTTGCCGAATGAAGAATGAATGCAAGGCAGCTAAGGTACCTTCCCTGCAGAGAGTAAAGATGAACAAATCAGGAGCTGCTGCAGGGATTGAAAAGGAGAGGTGTGGGCTACCAGCAGTGTGTGCTGCAGTGATGCTTATTTGGGGATTGTGGAGAAGGAAGCAAGATGCCAGAGCTTACTGAAATTGTCAGAGCTATTATATAAGCCATTTAAAACAAACAAAAACAACAAAAAAACCCAACTCGAAGCTGTTAGCTACGTGGACTATATTGCTAATAGGAAAAAAGAAGTCCTCATTTGGTCTCTCTCTTGCAACTGAGAAAAGTTTGATAGTGGATGGATGTTCTCAGAAGACAAATCATCAGTGCTACCAGGAGTTACTATCGGCCTCAAGAGCCTGGCTAAGCATAAAGCATATATGAACTGCATCACCTAATCACATTAGTCGTGAAGCCACTCCTTTAGTTGAATATCATGTGGGACTTACATTAAATCTGTTGTATAAAGGAATCTGACCTCTCTTGCTAACAATCCAGCACCCTTCACACCCCTAGGTATACTTACCTAGGAACTCTGTGATAAAAGCTGTTGAGGAAAAATAGGTGAAATTTTCCAAAAAGAAAGATGGCATTAAAGTAGGCTTGCTGTCAGGAGGGATTAAACTTGGGCTGATGAAATGTGCCTAAAATCTGTTCTGGAGACAGAAGTCTTCTATCTACCAGACAGGCTTAGCATAGCTAATGCCAGTGTAAGTGTATCCTGTCACATCAGCGTGCCTCTTTCTTCACCTTGCTGAGTGAGGCAGCTATGATACCACAGCAAGGACACACCTAGCTTCACTTGTCACTCTTAGGTGGCTTTGCAGTCCAAACAGCCTCCTGAGTCAAAATGATAACAAATAGAAGATCAGTACTTCTTTGTTATAAGAAAGAAGATGTATTTTGCATTCAAAGTCCTCCAGGTTCCCCTAGTCCCTTGGCGTGGTGCAGCAGGGGCCATGTTGGAGGTGTCTGGACATCACTGAGGGGCTCATCCAGGCAGAGAGAAGAAGAGGGGCTCCATCTAATGGCTTAAGAACCCCTGTTCCAAATGAAAAAAATGAGAGAGGGGCCTCAGGCCAGCCTTGCTCAGGTTTCTGAGGCTTTGTGGAGATATTGAAACATCAAACGATAAGCAGTCAGATTTCACTAAATACTACTACTGGTCATGGTATGCTCTCATTTAGACAGACATCCTATTTCATTATTTATTTCACTAGATACTGTGACTCATTTTTGAGCCTGGTACTTGCCAATTGAAAGAATTCATCTCAAATAGAAACTAAAATTTTGTTGTATCATACAAGATTTTCATTTTGAATGAGAGTCCAGTTAGGGAGATCTGAGATTTGAAACCTGAAGTCCAAAGTTCTGCACTCACAGCAAAATTAAATTTGCTCACCTCCATCTGTAAAATCAAATCTTAAAATATCAACATTCAAAAGTCTATCTTTGGATATTTGTTTAAAAATTCTGATTTTTATTGTGAGTAGTTCTGCCTATACATAGAGTTGATGAAGCTTTACCTGTATGTCAGATACTAAACCAGGTCTCACCAGCTTATTTTGTGTGGTGGCAACAACAGGATTATGAAAATTATTTGGTTCCAAGTAGAAAATAAAATCAGTCAGGAACAAGTTATTTCTTTTCTCACCTTTAATATATGAGGGCTTTTTTAATAGGTTTCGAAGGTATTTGATAGCTTCCCTTCTATGTTAGGAAAATACATAGACATAACATAGTGTTTTAAAGGAAGAAAGCCTTCTCAAAACTTGGTTTTATACTTAACACTGGGCTCTTTCTCCTTGCCTTTACAAAATGCCTGGTTGAATTAGAGCATCGCAATAGGGGTATAAGACTGTAAATGAGGATATCGCCCTAGGCAGACAGAACCTACCTGCTTCTCACTGTGCAGTTCACCAGATAGTTTGTGCATCCATATTTTTTACTCTTCCACCAATGTCTATATCTAAGCAATTATGAAGGCTTCTCTTTCCCTCTGGTTAGTCTATGTGATTCTCTATAACGCACTTAATATGTTTAAAATTAGTGACTTCTATCAGTAATTAAGGTTACGTGGGGCTGGACAGAATGTAGCAGAGAAAATATAAACTAAACACAGAGGGAGGAAGGAAGAAATTGCAGTAATTACTGTCATCCAGCCTGGCGAGCTGTTTAGCATCATTGGCAGATTTCATTCACATGATCTTGTGGGCAACCAGAAAAAGTGGCATTGATTTTCTTGACTTCCCCTTCCAGAGTTTGTGAATGAAATCCCCTAACAGCATGAAAAAGCCTGCCTCTGACACTGTACCTGCAGCTAGCTTTCTGATGGGTAGAGGAGCTGCCAGTGCAGCTGAGAACTTAAATTATACAGGTACCTGACATGCATCGTCTTTCTCTCTACTGCTCTTCTTTTTCCAGTCTTTGTTTCCTCACTCTCTGCTGCTCTTTCTCATTTCATCTCTCCAACTATGAATCTGTCTTTATCAAACATGCTATACACCAGTGAAGAAGTAACACCTTAAATTCAAAATTCAAATGAACTCCACAGCAGTGCATATGGATCCTGAATTTGGCAGGAATTTAGATGAGATCTTGAAATTTCCATTACATGAAATTGGGGGGTGTAAAGTTTTTCAGTTTCACCAATTCATCTTGTAGATTCTTCCTATTTACACTTTCGGCTGTGTGAAAATAGATTCAACGTTAAGTTTAGATGTCCACTTGCTTCCATTGATTTGTCACTAAGGATGTCTGTAAATTTGGTTGCTTAAAGCTCTTCCTCAAGACTTTGAATTTCAATTAAAAAAATATGTTTATCGTAAGGTTACTGAAAACATAATTTGAGCTTTTAACCAGCATTATAGCAAAGCATTTGGTTAGTATTAAGAGAGAACTTCTGAAGGCTAGATCTAAGCGGAGTTCATCTGGGTGTTTGAAGGAAATAAGACCTACGGTGCCAGAGTTTGTCCATCTGCTGGCTTCCCTTTCATAATGATGATGGCATTTATTGACAAGTTCCAGCTATATTTGACAGACAGAGAGACTTTGAGAACAAAGCTCCTGGAAGCTTCATGGAAACCAGCAACCGGTCAGAGAAGAACAACCCAGATTAATCCCACCTCAATTAATGGCAGCTAGTCCCAGTCATGTGCTTAGCTCCAAGGAGGAGAGCTGTAAGGGATGCAGAAGGGCAGTGGGTGATGCTTTGTGTGCTGTGGCTGGGAGGGGAAACAGGCATCTGGGAGCACCAGGAAAAGGGGCAGTATTAGTCTATAGGACAAAAATGGGTAGGGAACAGGCGGCTACAGTCCTGCTGCTCAAAAAAAACCGTGTTGGCTTACAAAGAAAGTAATTCATATTTAAAAACAGCAGGAAGGGGGTATGTGATGAGAGAAGTACTTTTGTGTGGCCTCCCTCCCCTAGTCTTTACAGACTAATTATCCAGAGGTGAGAGATGGGTGTCTCAGGCACACTCCTCTGCCAAGAAACTTTTCATTAATCTGACAGAGTGTTCCTGTAATTCTGTGGTCTCTCTTTGACTACCTTACAGGCAATTGCCTGTATGCAGTTTTTTGAGGAATGTCAGGGTGTCCCCATGTTTCCTAGCAGCCATACTTACGCCAGCTTTTCATATGCAAAGTTGAAAATTAATTGAAAGGACAGGATATTTAAGGTTTTCTGTGGAGTATTCAATATAGTAGTCCAAGGTGTTGACATGTCTGCCTTGAACAAATAAAAGCCACCTGTGATAACTTTCATATCCTACCATGAAGCTGTAGCCCAGCTGCCAAGATGGAGGCAGCTCTGCCTAAGCAGAATGAAGTCAGGAGAAATTACAATTGGACATGTGACTTAAACACTTTCAGTTTGCTATAAACTCATCTGTAAACAGGAGAACTAAAAAATAAAGAGATCACGCACATCATTAAATAAAATGAGATAAAAATAAATAATGCTCAATATACCATTACGGAACTATGCATATGGTTTGAATACGACAAATCAAATTACGAAAGCACTGTATTTTTTTCTGCATGGATTTGCAGCTATAGACTCTTCATGTTTTAATGAGTGAAAATTTTCACATAGTAGGAGAATTTTTATGCATTTGATAAACCAAAATATCCTGGTAACCATTCTGATTAGAAGTGTAAGGAGTCTGTCAAATTCTCCTTCTTTATCTCTTGGTTGAAAATCTTTTCTATGTTTGCCAAGAAGATATACTAGTACACTACTGTCTGATAAGTAAATCTTTCACTGACTCATTTTCAAAATATATATATATTGCCTAATAATAATTTAAGCTCTCAATAGTAACTGTTTGGACTGCTCACATATGGTTTTATAATAGTTTTAAAAATCATTCAGGATTAAAAACTGCTGGATCCCTGCTGTCTGAGAGGAAGTTTATAAGGACTGTTACTGTGTTCCAAGTGATGGTGCCTTCAGGCACATGCAGAGGGGATAAAAAAAATGTATAAAATATGCTCCTGCTATGGGGCAGAAAAAAATGTAGTTTGATACTGTGCGCTTCAGTATGTCCTAAAAAATAGATTTTTTTTTTTATACAATATTGTGTGCTGTATCATCCTAAGTATTCACCAGGTTGAGCCTTAACAATTAGAAAAGCTCTTTCTCGTACAGGAACTTTTCAATCCATCTGTGCTCTATCCTGTGGGAATAGTTCTTACAGGCTGCTTCTTTTTAAAGAAATTCAAGGAAGATCTCTGAACTGTGGGATGGATCTGCCATACAAGTCTTTCTTATTCCTTTTCTCCTTGTACTGCTGCATCCCATCATAAAGAAAATCTCCAGTATCCACAGCACTAGTTATCTACATGGAGATCTCAGCTGCTCCATACTAAATATACAAATCCCTTACAACTTGCTTGTTTCCAACAAGGTCCACAGGCTAGACTGAAAATAAATACTGTGTAAGCAGACTTTTTTTTCTCTCTGCCTTTTAAAAATCTTTATTCCTACATTCTAGCTGACATACAAATCAAACTTAAAAATATATTTGCCCTTTTAGTACTAACATGTTCAGATACCCAGTGAGGACCATGACAAAACATACCAGATGAAACACTTGTGACCTTAAGGACTTTGAGTTCTAATTTAGAAATTGGTGTATTACATGAACTTGATTGGTTGTAATTTATCTTATTGTTCATATTGCCAGCAAGACCCACTGCAGGTGTTTTAGTAGAAACTCTAGAAATTTAAACTGAATTCTAGGGATCTGAAAAAAAAAAAAAAAGTCTACTCCCTTACTTTCTTTCACTTCAACATTGGCTCAAATCAACATCATCAAAAGAAAATAGAGACTCAATGCAGGAAATATTTCTCTTTAGGATAATCCAAAAATGTTTACATGGTAGGGCATGCACATGATCCAAATTTATGTATCTAGCTTCACCTCCTCCTCCTGAGCAGCTACTTCTCTCAGTTCACTTGTGAACTGTTTTGCACACCACAGGCTACAGAAGGGAAGTGCAGGAGATCAGTTATGTCCCCATCTGTAAATGAAGAGAAATAGTTCCTGGAGACTCTGCTCTGCCATCCTCCTTTACTTCACTTATTCCATTCAGCAGCATAAAAGTGACTGTCTAGCGTGGTCTCTGGGCTGATAAAGGATTGACTCCATTCAGTAATTATGCTCTGAATCTCTTGATAAGTGATTGTCTCCTCACTGATGGAACGGAGACTTCCTCAGAAACAGCTGCTGTGATTATTGAGCACAGGTATCAATCCTGTCCTGCCAACCCACTCGTACAGAATGTTAATAGTTTAGTCTATTAAAATCTACTCTTGCAATTCTCTATGAGCAGAACTCCCCAGTGTGAAACTATACAGCTCATTACTAGGAGACAACCTGTCTATACCCTTCTCCATTTTAGAGGGAGATTGCCCATAGTCACTCACAGGTCTTTTATCTCGCCTACAAAATGACATGTTGTAATAGTCTCTTATATAATGTAATTATACCTTAGTTCATATTGCATAAAATGATGAAATTCGAACTACTGCTGGGAAACACCTTTCTCTGACATTAAAACTGAAATGCTTCACAATAATACTAAGGTACAGAGTGTGGTTTAGTTAAAAAAAAATAGTAGTGAAATGGAAGGAAGTAGAGAAAGTTTCTGGAACAGTGTGACTGGAGAGGAGATTGAGTTGCCTCGAAGTGCTAGAGCAGGTCCGTGGAGAGACTGCTGCCTTTGCAGGAGTGCTGAACGCCCAGTTGAGGGTCTAGCCCCGATGTTGCTGTAGCTGTGCTTATGATCTGCTCCAACACTGAAGAGGTTTGTCTTTAGTACCAGATGCTGGCTGGTACTTAGATGTTTGTCATTTATTTACATATTTACAATGCACCAATAAATGATATAAACAGCATGTTTAATACTGATCTCAACAGCTTTGTCCTGAGGAGAAAGTAAACTCTTACATTTTCTTGTGGTAGGCTCTGTACTGGCTTTGTAATTAGGCAGCTATTCCAGCTGACAGAAGACAGAGAGATCATCTGGCAACTCCTTCTCCTGCTGGAGCTGAAGCCAGGCTGGGCAGGTGTTTTACACCTCTTCCTTCCCCTCTACAACTGAGTGAAAACTGTCTCAGTCCAGTCCAAAGGCAAGGGAGCTCTTGCTTTCTGCCGTGTAATTCATATGTTACTGTGTGTACTGGGTTTGCGTGGCAAGGTTTTGGTAGCAGTGGGGTGGCTTCTGTGAGAAGCTGCTAGAAACTTCGCCTCTGTCTGATAGAGCCAATGCCACCTGGCTCCAAGATGGACCCACTGCTGGCCAAGGCCAAGTCCATCAGTGGTGGTGGTAGCACCTTTGTGATAACATATTTAAGAAGGGGGGGGGGGGGGGGGGGAGAAGCAAAACCTGTGCAACTGCAGCCAGAGAGGGGATTGAGAATATATGAGAGAAACAACTCTGCAGACACCAAGGTCAGTGAAGAAGGAGGGGGAGGAGGTGCTCCAGGCACCGGAGCAGAGATTCCCCTGCAGCCCCTGGTGAAGCCCATGGTGAGGCAGGCTGTGCCCCTGCAGCCCATGGAGCTCCACAGCAGAGCAGAGATCCACCTGCAGCCCGTGGAGGACCCCACACCAGAGCAGGTGGATGCCTGAAGGAGGCTGTGACCCCGTGGGAAGCCCAGGCTGGAGCAGGGTCCTGGCAGGACCTGTGGAGAGAGGAGCCCACACTGGAGCAGGTTTGCTGGCAGGACTTGTGACCCCCTTGGGGGACCCACACTGGAGCAGTCTGTTCCTGAAGGACTGTACCCCGTGGAAGGGACCCACGCCGGAGCAGTTCATGAAGAACTGCAGCCTGTGGGAAGGACTCACGTTGGAGCAGTTCATGGAGGACTGTCTCCTGTGGGAGAGACCCCACGCTGGAGCAGGGGCAGAGTGTGAGGAGTCCTCTCCCTGAGGAGGAAGGAGCAGAGCGGCCCAGACAGCATGTGATGAACTGACCGCAACCCCCATTCCCTGTCCCCCTGCACCACTTGTGGGGAGGAGGTAGAGAAATTGGGAGTGAAGTTAAGCCTGGGAAGAAGGGAGGGGTGGGGGGAAGGTGTTTTAAGATTTACTTTTTATTTTCTCATTACCTTACTCTGATCTGATTGGTAATAAATTAAACTAATTTCCCCAAGAATGGTGTGTTTTGCCTGTGATAGTAGTTGGTGAATGATCTCTCCCTGTCCTTATCTCGACCCACGAGCCTTTCATTATGTTTTCTCTCCCCTGTCCAGCTGAGGAGGGGGAGTGATAGAGCGGCTTTGGTGGGCACCTGACATCCAGCCAGGGTCAACCTACCACAGTGTGTTTCAGTATTTATATAATAGAACTAAAACAATGTTCAAGTTGAAAATATCCACCAAAAAGCAGAATTCACAATTTATTCTCACTGTTGCTATGAGATCCTCTGGAATCAGAGTACAACTAAGCTATGCTCAGTAAAACTAAAACCCAAGGATGCCTATAGCTGACCAGTAAACAACTGATAACCTTGCTTGGAGAGCCTATTGCATATGACACAGTAACATATACAACAAATGAAACTGAAATCCCTGAAATGCAAAATCGGGGTGTATTTAAAATATCATAATGGTTCTAAAAAGGGAGTTAGGAGTGGTGATGCTCTCTTTTCAAATGGAAGTCGTCATGGACTGCCCTAGTACTCTGCTAAACAAGATAGCTTAGTAGTCAAATTCTGGATGAAAGGGAGAGAGGGATTCATCGCTCGCTCTGGCAAGATGTCCTAGCTCATAAGAAAGGTGCATAATTAATGCTAGATATTTTAAAGCCATGAATTGCAATTCCTATGTAAGCTTTGGAAACGGAAAAATGTACCCTGCCAATATTCCTGTGGAGGTAGGGAGGACACCTGCTGGGACTTACGTATATTAAGTCAGAAACTGAGAGCCAGGGATCTGAAAGATAAATGTATACCCAAAGGTTATGGCTTGTCCTTCAGTGGAAATCACGTGGGCTTATTTGACAGGCAGAATCTGCTAATGACTTGTAAGTTAACTTACAACGCTAAATGTAGCAACTGCTGAGAACCAAGTTAAACACTTTGATTTTGCTTATTTTTAGTTTTAAAAAATATTTCCCAACCACATATTTTACAGTTGAGAACCACATTCATGACAGTTCTCCAAAGATGCATCATCAGGAGATCCAGATGTGGCTGTTGCTCTCATCACTATTAACTGAGAGCTTATAAAAGCTATCATCCTGAGGAAACACCTACATGTTAAAAAGCTTGGGATCAAGAAGAGAGCCCCAGGGAGTAGTTTAAGGCTCCTCACTCTACTAGAAATAAGATCAGCAGAGGAAGTGAAAGAAATATAATTAGAAAACTGAGTCTTGAACCAGACAAACCCTTTTCTGCTGTATGCAAAGTCTACTGTGAAGCTGTAAAAGCTATTTACACTAACAATTCAGTATCATCTAAGGTATAAAATAAAACTGTGATCTGTAGTTGAGGTTTTCACAGCCACTTAATGGATTTAGACCTTTATGTCTTACATTGCAACACATAGAGAGAGTGGTGCCAACTCTTCCGCTTTGATTATTAGTCTCTTGCTATTTGGTGTCTCCTAGGAGCCAAACAAACATGTGCGAAGATAAGCTTTTATCTAAATTTACAATTATATATTATATATATGTACTTACAATTAAATCTGTGGCCCTCTTGGCTGTGAAGAAAACCTTGAAAGGGGAAACCCGTCATTTAGGTAGACAGACAACATTTGGTGAGATAACAGTCTTAATACTGAATCGTGTTTTGCATCGGTTTTTATTGTATGCCTGCCTTGCTGTCCCAGTAAAGAAAGTTAATCTACTCTGAGCTCTGTCCTGCCACATCTAGACCATCATTGGTAGCTACGTTTTCTATTTGTAACAATACCTTGAATATCTTTACCTTCTCATGTGGTTTCTTCTGTGACTCCAGTGCAGGCATCAGTTGTTCCTCACTGACAGTCCCCTCTCTAGCTGTTACAATTTGGTACTATCATGCCTCCCAGAAACAGGGGAGCTCTCAGGAGTTTTAATGCAGGATTTGTCTTCCAGTAAAATCACTGAGTGCTCAGACACCTTCATGTACAGGAAGGAATTTGTTCTTTTTCTGCCCTTTTTTCAGATAAACAAAGACGCCAGTGAGAACTATTGTCTCTCTCTGGAACTGTTCTTTCATGATCCAGAATTTCTCTATTTTCTGCAAATGAAAGCTTAGAGTCAGTTTTACTCACTAACCCCGTCCCCCAGCCCCCCAAACCAACCCCCCCAAAACCTTTAAGGATATGACCCAGGTAAAACAATTCAGAGATCTCTGAGTTTTTCAGTGAGCCTGATGCAGTAGCTTAAAGTATAGAGAGCCAGTTTATTTTCAGTGAAGTTTTTTTTAATCTCTAAAAATATTCTGTGCATTGTGTGACCCCAATTGACTATAAACTCAAAGGAGCTGGATGCACTGCTCTGATATCACAAATCTGCCTGATTATCACAAACCCAATTATAACCAACAGCTGACCTGACAGTCAAGATGAACACTAGTCTGACCAGCAAAGCCTCAGAATATCCACTTACTGACAGTGCACATTGATGTCTAAATAAATGTGATGCTGCGACCTGGTCAGATGATGCTAAAGCATCTCAAACTCAGATATCCTGGAAAGTACTCCCAGGGAGGCTTGAAGTGGCTAAAAGGGAAAAACATGTAAGTAAGTAGGCAGAAGAGAACTCTTCCCTAGATGTTTTGTTTTGTTTTTTAATGCAATGCTACTTAGAAAGCATCATCAATAGATTAAAGTGAACCTTTTAAAACCACCCTCCTGCTTTCTATCAACGAAAAAAGTTGAACTTGTGAAAGGTGCTAACTTGCAGGTGAATGCTCAGCTGCAAGTTAGCATCAGCAGTCCTGACTGCTGGCCAGCTGCTCTACTGGCTTGCAGGGTAACGGTTCTAGCAAGGGGCCTTATCCCAAAATTCATGCAAGAGGCAATATGAAGCAGGTTACAGGGAATATTGATTCTGTTACCAGCATGAAGAAGTTGAGTGCTTTACTATTAAACCTCAGGAAAACTTGATTGAGCAGCTTACTCATCTAAAAATTAGTCAGGGAAATTCCTGTGGTGCATACTGAGAGTGCAAATTGGGGATTCCTGTTGCAAAGAGCTCTCGTGGCGTATATTTTGATATTACATTTATTGCCATTGTTGACAGTGGGATGGGAGCAAAAGGAACGGTGAGGAGTTGCTTAATTAGAATTAATGAATACATGAGTAATGTCATACAATCGTGTTATGTTCTCATTAATTCCTTGGTTAAAATTGTTTCTTCCACCGGAAATTACCAAGGATCAGATATGAGTCACAATCAGCACAGCAGAAATAAACTAAGGAGAAAAAACCCATTGCTGCAATGGCCTTTAGCCTACATGAACAGGAATTACACGGTATTTCGGTGCAGCAGTTGTTGACAGAACAGTAACCCTCGCTGCCGGAAGATGCACGCTCCGCACCTGATACGCTGTGCCTGCGTACCACCCAAACTTTGAAGTTTTCCTGATTCCGATGCGCTAAGAGCATGAGAAGAACGGGTCCCTTTCCTCACTGACTGGTAACGTTGTGCTCTTGTCACGAACTGAACCTCCAGGACGGGGAGGCACCTGCCGGGGACGGGCGGGAACGGGGCAGCGCTGCTCCCGGGCCGCTCCCGCTACATGGCGGGGGCCGCTCCTCGGGCAGCAGCCGGAGAGCAAATCCATCTCCCCGGCAGGGAAAGGCAGCCACGTCAACAACGAGGAGAGCACCCCCGGGGCGAGGCCCTCCCTTCCCACCCGGTACCGCTGGCAGAAGCGGCGGCACTAACGCCGCCTCCCTCCTACGGACGGGCACAGAGGCGGCGGCCCGCGGCACCAACCACCGGTTACGTAACGCCTGCAGGGGAGCGGAGCCGCGGCCGCCACGGCGGGCAACTCCGCCGGTCCCCGCTCGGTCGCGTCCTCCCCCCGCCAGAGAGGAGCGGGCGACGCTGGTGCGGCGCCGCTGAGCCGAGCTCCCCGAAACGAGCCCGGCCCCCCGCTCCCACAGCCTCCCCGCCACCGGCCTCCGGAGAACGGGCAGCGGCTGGACGCCAGCCTCGCCGCCTCAACGGGCATGCGCAACGGCGGGGGCGCATGCGCCTCCCGGGCCGCCGCCAGCGCGCCGAGCATGCGCGGAGGCGGCGGCCGGGCAGCGTCTGAGGGAGGGCGGTTGGCGGCGGCGGGCGCTGGCAGAGCCCGCGGGGCGGCGGGCGGGCGGCGGCGCGCCCCGTGCCCCGCCGCGGCGCAGCGCAGCGGGGGCTCCGGCGGCGGCCGAGCGGCGCCGGAGCCCCCTGCGCGGCCGGGCCGGCAGCGCCCGAGCCAGGCTGTGCCCCAGTTTGTGTCCAATCAGAGAGTGAAGTGCGTGCACCGAGCGGGGCGGCAATGCGTAAACAAGCCCCGGGGAACTCCTCCGCCCCCCGCTCTCCCCTCCGCGCCGCTCCCGCCCGCTCCCCGCGCCGCCCCGCAGCCTCCCCCGCCGCCCGCCAACAACTCCGGCGAGGCGCGCGCTCCCGCCGCCCAACCGCCTCAACCGCCCTCCCCTCCCCCCGCCCGCCCGCCCGCCCGCCCAGCCGGCGCCGCCCGCGCTGCCACACGCACCCCACTCCCGCACACGCCCGCGGGTGCCCGTGGCCTCTCCGGGGGGAAGGTAAGGGGCCCGCCGAGCCGGCCGGCGGCAGGGGCGGGCGGGGGCCGCCGGGCAGGCAGGCGGCGGCGGCGGCGGGGTGTGGGTGCGTGCGGGGGGGGGATCATGTGTCATAACAAGTTGTTGAACGTGACATTGCTCTTGAACTGCGCTGCGGCGGCGGCGGGCGGCGGGGCCGCGAGGGGCAGGGGCCGCCGAGTAACTTTCTCCTCAAATTTGCCGCTGAGGGGGGAGGCGGCCGCGGCGCGGGCAGGGCGGCGGTGCTGGCTGCCGGCGGGGACGGCGGAATGCGCTCGGGAGCGGCTGCTGCCGTTGGCGATGCGTGCAGCTTCCTGAGGGGGACGGCGCGCCGCGCCGCGCGGCTGGGTGACGAGCGCTCGGCGTCTGGCTGCTGCGGGAGCCGCTGCCACCCCTGCGAGGATTTTTCTAGCAAGGCGCCTGGGCGGCTAGTTAGCGAGGAGTAGGTTCTGGTCCACAGCATCTGTTCCTGCGGGTAATTATCCCTGGCTAATGCTCCGTGGCAGTTTGGCTCGCTTCCGTCGTGATTAGCTCGGCTTATTATATAAGATGTCACCGGAGGAGGAGAGGCACAAGTCCTCTGTGCGGCGGGCGGGGACACGCGCACACACACACCGGTCCGCCGCGCCTTCCCCGCCCCGGGTACCGGAGCCGAGGGAGCAGCCCCGGCCCGGCGCGGGCGGCCCGGGCGCGGCGGGGAGCGAGCCTCGCAGCCCGCCGGTGAAATACGGCAGCTCGTTTTACACGTGGGTTGGGTGTGTTTCCCAAACCTTGCCTTTGAGCAGAAGCGTAACCTGTTCTCCTTCCTCTCCGCACCTCTGATTTCTTCTTTTCTCTCTCTCTCAAAAAAAAAATAAACATTTGAGCATAACAAAGTTTAACAACTTGAATTTTGCTTCCTTTATGTGCATATTTAGTATGTTAACATGATCTGGAGACGATTGAATGAATCATCAGTTCCATGGAATAAAAGCAAGTGAATCATCTCTCATACACACACACACACACACAACTGTGAGGGAGCATAGTTGTTCCTGTAGCTAGTGAAAGGGTAGTGTCAGTTTCTGGTACGCAATGGGATGTAGTTAGTATAGACAGTGCTCAGAAACCCACCAGGTTTCCTGGGGCGAGTCTGTGAACTGTGAAAGTTTTGCAACACTCAATTGCAGTTTTTCTGGCTCAGTGGTTGAATGGTAACCTCTTTCTGTGTCAACTTGCTACCCTTTATTTTAGCCAAATTCTCAAAAGGGGGATGTTAATGGTAAAATTTAAGTAATTGTGTTATTCAAAGTGTATTAATTTAAAATAAAATTTAAACAAAGCCCCCCTCAATGGTGTTGCGCTATGTCCATACCCTGAAGCCAGAGACAGATCCTGGATGCTTTTAATCTGGGCTTTCTTTTGCTTAGTTTTGTTAAGCAAAAATAGTTAGTCTCTGTTAGAGTAAAAATATATAAATATGTATTTGGAAAACAAATTAAGCCAGTTTATTTAATAAACACGTTAGAGTTGTACCTAGATAGACTTCTGTTCCTGATCCTCTTGCCTGTTGCTGTTTTAAATGGCATTGAGGCTGGGTCCTATATATAGTTTTTCTTTCAACTCTGACTTGCTTCGAAAGTGGAATTTCCATCCTTCACGTTTTCTTGACATGTCTATCTCTCCCTGTTCAGAGGCAGAACTCTGAATTTTACAAGATTAATTCCTCTTTTCTTCTCAGCATACCTGCCACTGTCAAGAAATTAAGTCACTGTTTACAGCAGGGAGGTAGTACTTTTGCACATACAAGCACTTGGTTTTACAGTATAAAAGTACATGAAGATCTTTGTATGTCTTACTGGTAAACCATTCTGTCTCCTTTGGCAATCAGGTATGCTTTATCTCACTGGCCGTGTTTTGTACTTCTAGTCATTCTCCAAACAGGAATGGAGGAATAACTCAGTCATGGAAAGGGCTGGTTTGGGTATTTGTTACTGTTGGGGAGAAAGGGCATGTTACCATTTTTGTTTGTCTAGAACTGAGTGCACTGGCACTTCAAAAACAATTTTATAGCATTAATTACAGGACTGGAGCAGCTAAGTGTGGGAAAATGGTATTATTTCAGGGTTCGTTGTGCAGCTTTTAACGCCTCACTACCTGAAGATTCTGAAGTTAACCAGGTTAAGCCTGCATGTGACTGCGAACACAGTTTGTAATAGAGATTCTCTTAAGTTAGGTATATTGGGTGGTCAAGTTAACAAACAGGAAGAAATACTATTTTATTTGTGCATTTAAATCATCAGTCAAATAGCATTCATCCTTTTTTATTTAATTTCCTTACAAAGAAGATAGAAACATTCAGTGTGTACGGCATTCTATGTGCCTAGACCTCAGCTGAAAGCAGTAGAGCAAGTAACACTGAAAGTGGACTCACCACTCTGCTCCAGCCGCTTTCCCCCGCTCTATATGTACTCTGGGCTTCAAAGCAGAAGTGAAAAATTCTAGGTTTCACTTTTAAGCCTGCAGAATGTGCAAAATAAAGTGAGATAAAATGGATTGGTTTAAGGTTGCTTCTGTGCAGCTCCATTTTTAGGATTGATAAGCAGATTACTGTAGGATGCACAGCAGAACTTTGAGGACAGCGGAGGGCTATGCAGATAGAAGTGGAGGGTCTGAACTTTGTATCTTGTTTTTTGCTATGTTGGGATACATAGGCTTGGTTCTTAGCATGATAAATTTATGAATATGTATCAAATCTTACACTGCCTTTTGTCAAAAAGAAAAAAAAGATACGAAGTTATAATGTTTATTTGAAATGAATAGTACTTTGCTCAAAAAATAGCTCAAGTTACCACCTGCTTTGCAGATTCTGTGCTCTGAAAGACTGGTGCCAACAGCACCTTCATACGTCCTTTCAGCTGTCTCAACTGGAAATGAATGGTTAACATCCCAACGGAAAAAAAAAACCAAAACCAAACAGATTCTTTCCTTTTTGCAGTTTTTGCTTTAAAGACTCTTTCTAGACAGATGCAGCATTCCCAAGCAAAGTTTTGAACTATTCCTGTAGAAAGACATGCTGCTGGTCTTGATAAAGGGAATCCTTTCCTCAACTATTGAAAACTTGGCCTCAAGTGCACGTTGGCCTGGGGGTTGTTTGCTCCCCAAATCCTCAGTTAAAAACATTTGTTGCAGTTGTCTGGGAAGAAGTTTAATTTCTATTACTAGTCTCACTATTTAAAATATTAAGAAAATAGTTAGAAAAAGTTGATACTATACCAAGGTGTATCACTTTGTATCGCTTTGTGTATTAGAGTTGTAGCTAATCTGTTCTTGAATGTTGGTGGATAGTGCCTTAGATATTTCCTACAGTGAAGCTTATTTCCCTGATTATTGTGTTTTTCTCTTTATGTTTTTGCAGTAAATGTAGTACCATGAAAAGTAATAGCTTGACAGACTTTGAGACTGAAGCCCATGATGAGCAGAGCAAGTGTAGCACTGGCAGCGAGCTCCACCATGCTATGACAAGACTGTGTATATCTAGCTGCATGTGTGCATGTGGGAAATATCAGTGTTACTGTCTCTATCCTAATTATTGCTTACAAAATAAAATTTGTCCACTGCCAAGTGTAGGACACTTCTGGAATGAAAGATACATAGTGTGACTTGAGCACTGTGGTCTCAACAGCTGTCACTATTAGTTCTTACATGTGAAACAAATAATTTTGACTGGTTACCTAAAGCTGAAACCATTTATCCCATTATTAATAGTTGAACTCATGCATGTCTCAGCAGTTTTCCTAACATCTGGCCAAACTGTTCATTTGCTACTGTGCATTGGTCATTTCTTTCCTGTTACGGAATAATTTTCTTCCTTTGTCATTGTTTTGTACGTGTTTTGAGGTTTGGCTGAAATTAAAAAAATAGCCTGCTAATTTGCCATAATAATTCTGTTTTCATAAAAGACCTAGCTAGGAAAAGATTACTGTCTCAGAAGAGGTTTAAAGATGAGAGTAAAATTATTGGGAGGATCTTCACTTCCTTAAGATACTGTTATATTACTGACTGATGCATCGCAAAGAGGGAGGCACCAGGCTTCAAGTTGCTGTCGTCTGTTCTGGTTCAAGAACCGCTTTCCTACGTTGAATCTTCACTGGCAGTTGACTTTGCACTAGTTGGTTTAAAGAGTGTACCACATGGGCATTGAGCAAGGACTGCTGAAGAACCAGGTATCCACGCTGCAAATGGGGTGCCTTTAGTGACCCCTTGTGCACAGCTTCAGTATTGGTTCTTCCACAAGGAGGAAAACCACTTTGTAGTCATACCACTTCTACTAGAAGTAAATTCTTATAAAAAAGAACCCTTCCTACACACTAAATCACTAACGGAGATGATCCAAGAAATAGTGTTTGGACCTACATGGTGAAGCTGTGGTTTTTTTCCTGATTCATGGGTATGATTCATTCTATGCATATTATTGATGGCAGCATTACAAAATTATTTTCTGACAAAGATGCATTGTTTCTGGCAACTTTCTGGCAGTTATCTGCTTCCTTAGAAAAAATCTATGGCTCTATGCTTATGGATAGCAGACAGCTGAATCCGTGAGTACAATCTGATACCAGCAGGGAGGGTTGTAGTTTGTAGTTGCCGTAGAATTGCTTGCATCCAGTTTATTATTCCTATCTTCCAAACTCCACCCTGCACACTTCTTTAGTTCACCTGTTACAGCTTAGTTTTTGTACTATGAGCTCTTGGGGAACACTTTGTCATTCATTCTGTATTTGTAAAATTTGCAGCACTTCAGTATCCTGGCTGATTTGGCTTCCTGTCTCTATGGAAATAAGTAATAAATAGTAGTTTTCATTTTAGATGTTTTTGCCTGAATCTTGACTGTGTTTCTATCCCAGTGCAAAGAAAAACCAAAACAATTCCGCAGTTTTAATAGAACATTTGTCCAAAGACCAACACTATAAGTAAAATATGACTCCAAATAGACAACTGTACGAATGAAAGAGAATAACAAATCTAAATTCACTTTTTTGTGACGCATGTGAAGCTCCAGTGAGGGAGACCATGAATGCTACCAAGAGCAAAATTAAGCCCTAAGAAAAGTAAGACTTCAGTTGTGTTTTAACATAGATCAGCAGGAGAAATCTCACGGGAATTCTCAAATGTGATGAACTTCTGTAAGGGACAGATTGGTTGTAATTTTCATAGTATCTTCTGGTCCTTCTTAAAAAAAAAATTGTGATTTTCTTATGTAGTCAAAATACCCTGTGGTACCCCAAGTAGAGGTTTCTTCAGTTGTGGACATGGAATCACACAGTTCTTTTTGTACCTGAGCTATCCTGGTTCCCTTCACAGAGATGCGGAGTTAGAGACTGCTTACACTGATTATAGACAGATGAAATTGCTACAATTGACTTCTTCCATGAGGAACCAAATGCTGTGGTTATAACTTGATGACAGAGATGCAATTTATCTTCACCTTGTAATTACAAGGGTGATTTCACATTTGCACTGTATCAGAGTATAGGAAATATATGGATATTCAATGTAGTGTTACCTGGTACACTTACATTAATTTCTCTTGGCAGTGGTCTTTAGAAGTATTAATGTTCATGGTTTACTTTTTCAGGACTAATATAATTGTTCTGTAGCAGTTTCAGTCAGTACTAATGAATTCCATTTTACCAAACAAAACAAGAAAATACCCAACTTAGTTTGCAACAACTGTGAACTAGTAGTTGTATGATCATATAGATCATATAGATCATACAACATCATTTTATGCCTTTTTGAGACAGTAACATATATTTCCCAGTGGCTGCAGCTGGCACACTAATTTGCAGAAGTAGAATATCCGAGATTTCTCTTCAGAACTATAAAATGGAACATTTTAATATGCATTAACATTTACATTTTTTAAAAGAGTTTCTACCATCATATAAGAAATCAAAGTATTTTAAAATTTATTCATACAGATAGTGTGGATGTATGAGAACACACTTGGATTAATTTTTGTTTTCATCTGCCTATGGATATTTCATTTTTGTGTTCAGTCATTTTAAAATGGGGATAATTCATGTAAATAAGAGCTTTTAAAAAAACCCTAACATAAGACAAGAACATAGGCCATAGTGTGTATTCTGCCCCAGTCGTTTTGTAGCTTTCACTGAGCATCCTAACCCATGAAAAAGTTACTGTTAGGTAACAGTCTCAATTTCCAGTCTTGGCATTCTCCTAATTGCTGCATTTTTCATAGTCTGTGAATTTGTGATGCAGAAAGGAAGTACCTGCAGATTGAAATTACTTGTATGGTCATAATTCCTATTTTAGCTTTGTCAGTACAGTGATAGCACTTACTGGCCTTGATCAATAGCAGGGCTTGATTCATAAAAGCAGGTCTCCAAGACTTAACACTGTTTCCTTAGCAGTTGCTGACGTAATAATACAATGTAAAACGGATGACATGACCTATAACAAGATATTAATTTCCTGAATCTGAAGCTCTACGTAGAAGAAAGAAAAAGCACTGGAGTTCCTTTCAATAGCAGAAGACTTTGCATTGTGCTTCCTAGTTCTGGTTCTTCTTTTTAACGATACTGGTAAAATATTATCACCTTATTAATTTAATTTGGATTGGAAAGTCTGTTTATTAGATTATTCCAGTATGTGTTCAAAGTCCCCGAAAGAGAAATTATCACTTTTCTTTGGGATGTAAAATGTGCTGGGATTATCTGTTTACGTAAGCTTCTTAGATAGAATTTTTCAGATGACTTTCTGCATTGTGTTACACCTGTTAAAATCTTTGTGTACTAACAAAGCACATTAAAGTAATTGAATCCAAAAATTAAATATTCTGAAGATAGATTTCAGTGCTCGTTACAACTGATCAGATCTGACAGACAGATAAATTCTCTCCACCACAAAAAAATAGTTGATCTTGAGAGAAGAGTCTTGAGTGATTCTTAGTGAAGCATCACCACTAATTAAAGCAAGTGCAATTATATTTATTTCCTCCCTCAAGAAGAAGAATGGAATATGTAAGAAATCAGGCTCTTGATTAATTTCATAATGAAAACACAGTTCTTTTTTTCAGATGGAAGATCAGCTCTTAATAGCCAATGTGTGGATTGAATGAAGTTAAAGATGTTTCTTTCTTTCATGGTTTTGTAAAATTGTTATTTACTTTTTTGAAGAATCATCAGTACTAGCTGCAGAGACAAAAGATCCTTTATATGATATAAATGATATTTTGACTAAGTACTCTTGGTTGATTCTGGCTGTAGAATTTCCCTGCATACAAAGTGATTTTGAAGAGCTGCTTAATCAAACCAATATTTTTCAGCTTTCCATCTTAACTCTTTTGATATATCATAGATAAAGTAAATTTTCATGCTTTCATCCCAAATACGTATTTACCAAAATTTGCAAGTGTTTTGTGTGGACAGTGATCACAGAATGCAAATGGATTTATTTGAAATGATGTACTCAACAACGGTGCCTCATACAGGCAAGTGTTTAAAATCTACTATTGCTATGTATCTTTTGTGTTATTCATTGCTGAAAATTTAGACTGTAAATTTACATGGGATTAGTCTACAATTCAAAATTTCCATTAATTGCAGAGGAGCTTTTCCAGTGAATTCAGTGTGAAGCTGGATGAAACCAGTGACAAACTTGTAACAGAGGAGCTTTTCTATAACACCTGGCTTCTCAAGGTATAATAGCTCTTATTACATCAACTAATACAATAGGGAAAAACACACAAACTGTTGGGCACACAAGCCCTTCTTCAAGTCTCAGACAATAGCAGCAAACCGTGAACTAAGTGTGTGGTTTCAGAAGACATCTATAGGCACTGCTGTTGAACAAGGGAAGTGCTGCTACTATCCCTTATGCTGTCTGAGCCTTGGCAGTCATTGAACCACTAAATAAATTGAGTTTCACTAACCCAGCAAGAAAGTAATAAAACCAAGTTTTCTACTGGGCTAGCGTGTTAAATGGACTTAATAGATGGATCAGCAAGCTCCAGAGTGGCGCTTAACTTTTTCGGTACAACTGGTCCATTAGATCAGCTCTGCTGTTCAGTTAACTGTAGATTTAGGACAAGTTGGGAGTATTTGCTTTGATTTTATTGTAATTATGGCAATCAAGTAGCTAATTTGAGGGAAAAGTGAGGTTATCACCTGCAAAACAAAGGGGATATTAGTATACGGAGAAATTGTGAGGTAGTGCTCCATCATGGGCAGAAAGAAAATGGGTCATCACGACCAGAACACTGAAGGCTTTAGCTGGAGTGTCATCATGCGGTAGAGGCAGTATCTCCAATAAGTCTATCATTTTTGATATCTACAAGATGTATGAATCCTTGTTTCCAGGTTTGAATTGGTGGTCAGGACTGAGAAGTGAGAGGTGGAATTTTTCTGATGAAAAATGTTCTCATGGAATTCATTCTGTTACCTAGAGGTCTTGCTAATTTGTGTGTAATTACATTGACAGAAGAACAGCATGAATCGAACAGTGTACATTAAGAAAGCAGTTCTTTAATATTTATTTAAGGTAATCTCTGGTCTTCCTTTCTTGGATACTTCCTAGGCTGCTGGACTAGAAATGAGTTTGGGTCACATGGACACGAGTTGGTGGAGCAAGTTCAATGTTCTCTGGTTCTGGACTACTAGGTGCAGACTCTGCATCTGACTTCTTTCTTGGCAGTGGAGAACCCTCCCCTCTCCCCCCGTCTAGCTGTCCTATACCTAGATTTCTCAAGCACCTCTGATATGTAAAGAATAATTGCAAAGATCTGCTTAACATTGAGCATTTCAATGAACAGTTTCCATCTTTTTTGGGGGGGTGATATGTGATAACATTGACAGCTAATGTGCTGCCTGAAAAGAAATTTCCTATATTTCCTGCCAGTGATGATAGCTGCTTACCATGTCATTTTTACTCTATGTTTTCAAAGGAAGTGTCTTGGGTCTCATGAATCCAAGGCAGAATCCATAAAAATATAAATAATTTAGAACTTTAGCCTTAGCTGATGAAAACTGCTGTAACTTGTACTTCAGTTGATCCATTTGACTTTATGCTAATATTGAATATGCCTGTAGACAGAGGAAAGCCTAACCACAAGTACTGCTCTTACCTACCATAGTTAAGTTACAGTGGACCTTGCCTTGAATTGCTTATAAAATTGTCAGTTATTAAATAATTCCAAGAACAAGATTAGGAAAAAGTTGTCATTTTGCCCAGTTAAACAAATTTTTGTTAACCTTTTCATTAAGCCAGGACTTCAAATTTGGCTTAATTATTGTCCTTGTATTATGAATGTATTTTTTCCTGTTCTTGTGAAAATAGAAGTGTTTGATCTAAGCATAAACCTTTGCAAAGAAATTTAAGTTTATATATGTTTTTAGAAGAGGCTGGTGAGAGTTTGGCAGCGACATTTTCCAAAGACAGCATCTGCAGCCAAGTAGTTGAGTAGAACTTTCCCTGTCATTGTTCCTCCTTGAATCCCAACGTGGACTCCGATACAAGTACTAAAGAGGAGATTAGCTCTACTTTGACTGTTAGAGGCACAGACATCATGAAGGAGAAAGAAGAGGTGACTGCTTTGCAAAGGAGTGAGAATTGCAAGCGGCTTCTGTTTGCAAGTATCAGAGGGTAAAGGAAGTTAGAAAACCATTAGGAGGGTCTAGGCGCAGGGAAATGTGGAGATGGATGTTGAGTGATCTGGAAGGGTCCCCTGCTCAGGGGAGGGTAGGGGGTCCAAAACCAGTAGACAGCATACTTCCTAAGCCTCTTCTTTCCTCTGTTATCAGCAAATAGCAGAGAGAACAGCAGGCAAAGAACGTCTCTTCCCTTCAGTGCTTGCTGGTTTGGTATTGATTCTGTTTATTCATACATGTGAGGTCTGTTTGGCGGGTGCAGAAGTCAAGCTGCTGACAACTCACATGGCACAGAGTCATAGTGACTCTGCAGTAGAATTCCTGTATTTTGGGCATGGTTAAATATAAAAATTAGACTGTTCTAATATAGCTATTTTAAGGCTAAAGGGCAAAATGTTAGGACGTTTCTTATTTTAGGCTGTTGGTGTGACCATAATTTATCCATTGTAGTGCTCTTCAATTATGTTCTTAAAAGGCTTTCTCCCCAGCACCCCCTTATTTACTGCACAGTTGTAAAGTGTTTGGGGATTTCTCAGTAGGAGTTGTCTGCAGTAGAGTGTAGAATGGACACAGGGGAATGCAGGAAGACAAAGAATGGTCTCAGCTTAGGGAAGTTGAATGCTGCCTTGGAGGACTAGTTTCTGCCCATCTTGGATGCTAAATGACTATTTTATGCTGGGTAGGTAATATAGGTCAGAGGTTCACAGGTGGCCATTCATTTTTTTAACATTTGTGAGACATGTAGCCAAATTTGCCGGTGTTCTGACATCACCAGTACAGCTAAAATCGTGTGAAACTGAGCTGTTTACTGTTGTCTTGGTTTCAGTTGGGTAGAGTTGATTTTTCTTCCTAGTAGAATCATAGAATCATAGAATGCTTTGGGATGGAAGGGACCTTTAAAGGTCATCTAGTCCATCCCCCCTGCAATTGGCAGGGACACCTACAACTAGAGCAGGTTGCTCAGAGCCCCATCCAGCCTCGCCTTGAATGTTTCCAGGGATGGGGCATCTACCACCTCTCTGGGCAACCCGTTCCAGTGTTTCACCACCCGCATTGTAAAAAATTTCTTCCTTATATCCAGTCTGAATCTACCCTCTTTTAGTTTAAAACCATTACCCCATGTCTTATCGCTACTGGCCCTGCTAAAAAGTCTGTCCCCATCTTTCTTATAAGCCCCCTTTAAGTATTGAAAGGCTGCAATAAGGTCTTCCTGCAGCCTTCTCTTCTCCAGGCTGAACAACCCCAGCTCTTTCAGCCTTTCCTCATAGCAGAGGTGCTCCATCCCTCTGATCATTTTTGTGGCCCTCCTCTGGACCCGGTCTAACAGATCCATGTCTTTCCCATGCTGAAGACCCCAGAGCTGGATGCAGCACTCCAGGTGGGGTCTCACCAGAGCGAAGTAGAGGGGCAGAACCACCTCCCTCGACCTGCTGGCCACACTTCTTTTGATGCAGCCCAGGATACAGTTGGCTTTCTGGGCTGCAAGAGCACATTGCCGGCTCATGTCCAGCTTTTCATCTATCAGTACCCGCAAGTCCTTCTTGGCAGGGCTGCACACAACCCCTTCATCCCCCAGCCTGTACTGATACCAGGGATTGCCCTGACCCAAGTGCAGGACCCTGCACTTGTCCTTGCTGAACCTCATGAGGTTCACACAGGCCCACCTCTCGAGCCTGTCCAGGTCCCTCTGGATGGCATCCTGTCCCTCAGGCGTGTCGACTGCACCACTCAGCTTGGTGTCATCTGCAAATTTGCTGAGGGTGCACTTGATGCCGCTATCTATGTCATAGACATAGTAGCTGGTATAGTGCTGTGTTTTGGATTTAGTATGAGAATAATGTTGACAACACACTGATGTTGTAGTTGTTGCTAAGTAGTGCTTACACTAGTCGAGGACTTTCCAGCTTCCCATGCTCTGCCCGGTGCACGAGAAGCTGGGAGGAGGCACAGCCAGGACAGCTGACCCAGACTGGCCAAAGGGCTGTTCCGTACCATATGACATCATGCTCAGTATATAAACTGGGGAGAGTTGGCCGGCAGGCAGCGATCTCTGCTCAGGGACATGCTGGGCATTGGTTGGTGGGTGGTGAGCAATTGTATAGTGTATCACTTGCTTTGTATATTATTATTCTATTATAATATTATTATTATTATTATTACTACTATTACTACTATTCTATTTCATTTTACTTCAATTATTAAACTGTTCTTATCTCAACCCATGAGTTTTCTGACTTTCACCTTTCCAATTCTCTCCCCCATCCCACTGGGGTGGGGGGAGTGAGCGAGTGGCTCTGTGGTGCTTAGTTGCTGGCTGGGGTTAAACCACGACAACTGTTTAGAGTCCTGAGTGTCCTGAAAAATTGAACCTTAAAACTTAAATCAGGTGTATGGAACTAAAGAGTACTTGGGACAGTTTGGACCTGGACTTCTATGTCTCCTGTTTCTGTATATGTAAATTATGCCTAGCAGTGTTGTCTTGTTGAATAGGTTGTGGGGAAGATCCTTTTTTTACTATTTGGGGAGCAATGAAATACTAGAGGAATGAGTGGGTATGCATGTGTGTGATACCAAACACCTGGGAGTAAAATAAAATAAAAAAAAGCATAACTGCCTTTTGTACTAGGTTGTTTGGTAGGAAATATACATTCATAGTATTAAAACCAGTGTTACAGTTCACATATGCAAAGGCACAGATTTTTTTTCTTCAACTCTTTTGGAGTCTGTAATTTTTACTGAAGTTATACTAATCTCAGAAGGCCCCATCTAGATATGGAGTTCTGTTGAGTTTGGCTTCATGGAGATGTAGAAAACGATTGGTTTTGCCTAAAGGTTGTGTATTTAGACAAAGGAAAGTAATAGACAAATTGGCTTCAGGAAGAGGCAGTAGTCATACAGGTATATTTTTCCATAACGTACTTGGGATGTGCTGCTTGGAGGTACAAAGGTGCTATTTTATTCCTTAAACTAAATACGCATTGGGGCACATGTACGTGATTTTAAGCAGATGTAAGCTCCTGCTGCCTGAGCTTGAAGAAACTGAGAAGATATCTGCCTATGGTTAGTGTAATATCAAGACAGAGTATATTAGCTGTGGCTCAGTGCCATGGTAACACCAGAATGTGGTTTCTAGTCAGCTTACAGCATAGACTTATCTGATTGCTAGTAGACCCAGCTTGCAACTTTTCTTGTCATTAGCACAAACAAGATTCATTAAAAATACTTCATTAAAACAAACAAACTGTTTTTTAGGAAGCTGTGACAGTGATCTTATGGATGAGTTCTGAATATGGTATTTGCGGGAAGAGACAGGCAGAGTTTAGGACAGAACTAGAGTAACTGTAGAATAATAGAGAGAAGCCCACAATACTTAAACCTGGACAATGCAGAACCTTCTTTTATGCCTCAGTGAGTGGGATGTTATTGATCCTGCTTATTGGAGTGGGTGAGATTTACCTTGTTCACAGCAATAAATCTACATGTTCCTTGAAAGTGGCGATTGACAGTTAAATGTTGATTGCTGTGCTTTCCTACCAGTAAGAAAAGCATAAATATTGCTGAGCATCCTGTGTTGATAGATGTCTCAGCAGCTTGTGCTGCAGAAGCTCTTTGTAGGTCAGAGTAGATCAGACAACTTAGTGTAGTATTGCTCTAAAAGTGAGTGGTAAAATGTTGGCATTAATGATTGTGACTTAGATATCTGACAGGGGTGTTATATGAAGTGTTACAATGCATCCCATATGTTAATTTAGCTGCTAAACTATAGTAACTTTTCTTTTTAATCGCTCATTTCTATGTATCTTGTGGGCTGCACGGGTTTTAAATAGTGGCTAAAAAACCTGATACTCCATCATTGCTCATTTTATCATGTTATCATGAGCAACACTCACTTGGAAGTCACCAGCTCTGCATGCCTCAGTCCCTGGACCTATACCAAATACAGGAAAAGAGTGGTTCCATATAAGCTATATAGCTAAACAGGGCAGGGAAATCCAACTGCTGACTGTGTAGTTGCTGCTCTTGTCCCACCATGTACCAAAATTAATCAGTGTAGTATACCCAGAAACAGAGCATAGAGCAGGAGCTCCAGAACTTTTTTGAGAGCTACAACATAGAAAGAAAACTCTATGATAGAATAGTTGCTTTAGCAGCTTGTACTTTTTTTTGGACCATGCACAGATGCAGGAGGAGATGTTTCCTTCTCTAGAGGAAAGGCAGTAGATCAAGTCTTTGCAGGATACCAGTTTGAAGTACCTTAATAGTTAGGAGGTCCCTGCAGGAGTGAACTGCATTGCAATTACCTGCACAAGAGACTATTAGGCTTAACAACTAAGAGTTTTTTTCAAAGCTGTTTTCCTGTGAGCAAGTAGGTACTAAATATTTTCAGTTTGGGGGGCTGGAGTTGCTGTCTATGTAAACATGTTTGCACTCTTTTGTTTTTTAGGTCTTATGCTTGTGCTTTTCTCTGCAACACTTCTGTTTCTGAGTTAGCAAGGTTTTGTATTCATATTTTTTCATTGTCTCTTATTTTTTCTTTGCATGTTCCTGCTTATCTCACAAGCACAAGGAATTGATCAAAACTCCAGATAGAAGATAAATTTCAGAATAAGAAGAAACTTGTGTACACTGAAAAGAAATCACAGAAGGATTGTGGAGAAGAATCTAGAGTACAAGTTCTGGTATGAAATTCTAAATATTTTCCTTGGAATTCAGGTCACTGTCTGCTCTGGAAGACAAACCTCACTTAGTATAGAGTATAGCATGTAAAATAGTTCCACTGAGTCTGTGCTGGCCAGCCAAAGATTACTTCTTACCAGAAAAACTATGTTTAAATGGATTCAGACTAGCATAGTTCCTACTCTGTTGTACATGGTATCCACTAAGATATTTTTCATGCTTTATCCAAATGTTGAAGTGTCTTAGATGTAAGAAAACTTGTTTGTATGAAAACTAGCCGCAAAGTCAGGACAACTTTCTAGTACTAGATTTTTTTGCCACTGTTAAAAATGTTTTGAGTATGATTTTTCCCTCCTTAAGATATCAGAAGGAAAACCATATGTAAATACTCTTGAGATGCATTTTTCCATCTCCACAATATGAAGTCAAAAGGCAATTCATTTTCTTAATACTGAAGATGTTGAAATCTTCCATGCATTTAAATAACGCTGTATCAGTATTCACATAGAGAATACTTTGGTCTGTTTCTGATTCCATGTTTCCACTGAAGGCACTGGCAAGCATTCCTGCTAATTTAAGGGGTCACAATTTGAATCCTTTATAGTTATTGTGGAAATTCTGAATTTAGACCTGTGAATTTGCATGAAGCAAGGAAAAAAAGGTCTTTCCCTTGAAATCAGGTTATGTTTAAAACCCAAGAAAGCTTATTTAAATTTAGAAAACCTTAATTGCTCTTTTTTCACATCTGTAATGTTAAATTTACATTTTTTTGACTAGTAATTATTTCCAGAATTTGGCTATGTAAAAGCTCATCAGGCTAAAACCAGGTATACTTGCATGACAAGTTGACTGGCTGGAATTAGTCACCTAATCGTAGAGAAATGGCTTGATTATTTTTAATCTTATGTAGATGGACTTACTGGTACAATTTCAAAAGCTTTCTCTTTGAAAGTGCAAGACAGAAGACTGGAAGGTTGCCAGGTATGTTTTCTAGGCCCATATCCTAGGTGCTGTTATATAAAAACACCCATTTAGTACCCACTGAACTGAAATTCAAGTTATGATCTCACTGTTGCTAAGTACCGACTTCAGCTGGTATAAAATGCTGCAGCTAGAAGTTTGTTAGTTCTATGTTCAGGGCAACCAGAAGAAAGGACAGGGAGCAGAGAGAGGAGAAACTCATTACAAAAGTAATTTAACTAGATGACACAAAACCTTGAATGAGGACCAGTGCATCAGCAGAAATGGAGATGTAAGCTGGCAATGTTCGTAAGGTAATATAATCGTGATTTCCCTACAATAGACATTTGATTCAAATGTTAGACTAGAGTACAGCTTAATTGTGAATCAAAAAAGCATCACAAAGGAGATGGAAGCCAAGAATGCATATAGGGGGGCTAGTCATTCATATCCTACCAACTCCTTCCCCGCTTGAAACTGCAGAAATACTATGCAGTGTTTTAGGTGTTCATGAGGGAAACAGCAGGAAAAAACCCATGGGGGTAATTCTAAAACCGATATATTCCATATAAATGTAATTAAGCTCCCTGATACTAGATGAGTTCCTATAGAAGTCTCATACACGTCCATGGGCATATTCCAGATCTCTCGAAGATCTGAGATAATAAAGTAGAAGAATAGGATAAATAGCAAAAGAAAAATCAC
The DNA here is from genome assembly GCF_965183815.1 of Platalea leucorodia. Classification (NCBI taxonomy): domain Eukaryota; kingdom Metazoa; phylum Chordata; class Aves; order Pelecaniformes; family Threskiornithidae; genus Platalea; species Platalea leucorodia. The sequence continues at coordinate 19,760,490 of NC_138826.1, read as the reverse complement.
TATGTAGAAACTATTTGTAGGTTCTATTTACAGAGTGCCTTATTCTTCCCTCACAAAGCACAGACTTCTAAAAGAGTTTTGAAGGGTCATGGTATAATCAGCTGCCAGTGTCAAGGGGAGACAAAAGAATGAAGGTAGTCTTGGATGAATGGGCAAGGGGAATATCAAGCAGCTGTCGAATTACATTCCTTCTCTGGTTGTTAATGCTGTGATCACTACTCAAATACTGAACTTGGTTCTGGCAACTGCACTTCAAGGAGGATGCAGAAAAATTGAAAAGGGTATATAGAAGACGTAAAAGAATGATACAGGACTTGGGACACATGCTTTATCATGAAAGACTGGGGGCACAGCTTAGGAAAAGTAAGCTCAAGTGGTATTTCCAGCCAGTAATCAAGCCATCCCTTAATATTCTCTTTGGTAAACTAAATGGAAACATTTGAGATAAAGTAACTGATATTCAAAAACAGATTGTTCAGTTTTGCAGATTAAAGAAAATCAAATGACTGTAGCTTAGCAAATGAGGTAATAAAAAACAGACTAATTCAGACTACAATTAAGGATTTTTTATTTTTATTATTATTATTATTATTATTTTACTCATTGGAACTGCTAATGATTGTGGTAGATTCCTCAGTGCTGGTAATCTTGAAAATTAAGGATGATTTAGTCAAAGTAATCTGTTGAACTTTGGGTGGGAATTAATACAAGTAAGTCCTATGGTTTGTGGTTTTTTTTAATGCAGCTCAGGCTAGATGATCACAGTGGTCTTTTTTGACTTAATATGTATTACAGTAGAGGTTGTGCAGTCAGTCTTTACTGTAACATTTAGACGTTTAATTATACACAGCCCTGGCAGAGAATGTTCTGCGTGCGATTACTGAAATTCTCCAGAATTCAGATTGCTAATTCAGTAAAAGCAGAATAGAGGGACATGTGTATCAAGAAGGCGGTAGGATGCTACTAGACAGATGAGATGTTTTCAAGAACAGCATATCTAGTATGGTTTGTCAGCACTTTATAAAGGCATGACAGGGTCCCTTGTAAAATACCTGACTATTTAAATTTTAAATGACCTTTTATCTTCCTTTGTGGTGGGTAATATTCAAAAAGTATGTGGGAAGTAAAGAAACAGCTAGCCCTGTAGCTCTGCAAAAGATAGCCCTTGGATACAAGGGAGAGCTATGTACTGTATTTGCTTAACAAGTTGGTCTCAAAGTAGGTTAGATATCTGCTTGGCCATTTGGTTTTCTGTAAAAATACTGTTCCCTATTTGTTCTGTATTAAACCCTTCTCCATTTATATTTTTATGTTCTTTACAAATAAATGTAGAAAAGATGTGTTGTTTTAACAACCAATAAAAGCAAACTAGCTAAGGTGCAGAATGGTCCAAGATCAGCGTTCCAGAAGAGTTCTTTCTGAAAGAAGAAAGACAGACTTGAGTGAACCTCTCATATTTATTTTGCAAATAATAAGGTTAGAGAAAATAAATACTGTGTGGAAGTGCATGCCCTAGCTTCCCTAAGGTAACACAAGGGTGTATGTTGTATAAGTAGAACTAACAGATGCTTAGGAATCCTGAGAAGTCAGGATTCCTATCTTTCAGGCTTCTTCTCTTCATTTTGGCAGATTTTTTCATACCACTGCTAGAAAATAAATATTTTTTTGTAATTGATAAACATCCTTGTTAATAACCACATTCTTTAAGTCATCTTTGTACTATATTCCAGTGGTGTGCAAGAAAGAGCTTTGCCTCAGATGCACAGTAATCTTTAAGCCCCTGTAGGAGATACTCAGTTTGCTGTAACAAGTAGATTACACTAGTTCTGCAGTACACTTCAGTGTTCATAGCATTTTTCATATGTGTGACAGTGATGCAGTGTTTATTTTAAGAGTCAAAAGCCAGAGGTTCAAATCCCCCTGAAGTCAACAGGGAAAATTGCTTGCAACAACTTCTAACTTATAGCCCATACATTTTGATTTCTATTTTACCCATAAAATTTCTGTATGAAAATCTACTGCTCAGAGGTTTTTTATTTTTGATGTACTACAGCATTTTCGTGCTTAGTGAGCGGACATTAAGAATATTTGGTAACACAAACGGTGCTTTACTATGAATGCAGTAAAAGTAACAAGTATAGTGAGATGGCACCCAAAAATACTATCATTTGTATCTAGTATATTCCCATTCTGAAACAAAAGTCAATATCTTGATATAAATATGTATCTGTTATGAGATCATGTCATTATTCTGTATGGCTTCTTACGCTGTGCTTATTGCCATAAAAATGAAACATCTTCCAGCAGTGGATTAAACAATGTGCCTAACATCTGTCACATGCTTTTAACACATCCTCGCCCCAAGGAGAGAAGCATGTGCAGTAGATGGCTATGTTTTGGTAGACTTTTTGTGTTTATTTTGGGGCAAGTATGTTGAAAGCGTTTCATGTTGACAACACATAATCAATGTATAGTGTTACACAAAATTATTCTCCTATAGCTGATTGACCTATAGGCAAACTACAGACTGAGCTGGATACTGCCTGGGTAAGGAGTTCATCTGGCACCCAGCTGACTCCCACATTCTTTCCATCGCTCAGAGGTGTTAGTCATGTCATACAACGCACATCTGTATCTGGCCATGGAGAAATGGGACAGCATACATGTGGTCGTAACCCAAATACAGGCTTAGTCATGTCACCAGTGTGCATAAACCCTCAATACCTACTTACACATCACCGGACAACACAACAGAAAGGTTGGACGTTACTAATTTTGTTGATTATGTTATTTCTGTGGGTTAAACCTGGTAGGCAGCTAAGCACCACAAGCTGCTCGCTCCCCCACCCTCTGACCCCCCGTGGGATGGGAGAAGAGTAAGAGAAGAGTAAAAGCAAGAAAACTTGGGGGTTGAGGTAAAAAAAAATTTATTATTTAATAAGGGAAGGATAAGTGGAAGATGAGAGAAAGAAAACAAAACAAATGAGGCAAAGGCAATCACTCTCCACCTCCCACAGGCAGACTGATGCCCAGCCAGTTCCCAAGCAAAAGGCAGCTAACTTCCCTAAACCCCCCTCTTTTCCCTTTTTATGGCTGAGCATGACATTATAGGGCATGGGGTCTCTCTTTGGTTAGTTCAGGTCACCTGCCTGGTTGTGTCCTCTCCCAACCTATTGCACACCCCCGAGTCTTCATTGCGGTGGGTAGTGTGAAAGAGAGAAGGCCTTGATGCTGTGCAAACACTGTTCAGCAACAGATAGAACATTAGTGTGTTATCAGCATTGTTTTGGTCACAAATCTAAAACACGGCACTGTATGAGCTGCTATGAAGAAAGTTAACTCTATCCTAGCCAGGCCCAGTACGGTTATTTAGCAGGATGACCTAGGAAGCGTTTGAGACTTAAACTATACAAAGCTATAGATAGCATCTGAATAACAAAATATTTGCCAGGAAGGAAGAAGACAGTCTTTTATAGATATCCTTAGTGCTTTTGAACACATTTTGTAGTTCTCATGGTGGGGGAGATGATGAATATTTCTAACTCAGACTGAGAAGGGAATCCACACATCAAAGATATTCAAGGTACATATTTAAGCAGTGTGTCCCACTGAAGTTGCTTAAGACTTGAATGAATTGAAAAATAAGAATTTAGGTTTCTCTTGGACACAGATTTGTACTTAGGTCAGTAAGTGTTCTGTTTCATACCTTTTACTGCAGAAAACAGACTGATACAGTTGTGTGCATTGCATAATGCTCAGCTTTCTCAAACTAGAGTGTTTATTTTCTTGTGCAGGAGTCTTTTAGATGTTTTGCTTAAATGTCTTATGTTTCCACCTACTCCTGTCTAACATAATGCATTTCTTTTATAGAGAAATGAGATCTGAAAGATCATATTTGGCATTAGTCTCTAGTGAAAGTGAAATTTTTGCTGGAATCTACTGAGAGTTTTGCAGGTTTACTAGCAGTGCTGTTTTGGGAATAGAGCAAAAAGGTTGCTTTTATTTTTGTTGACATGAAGTCTGTAGGGATGTAAGTAGTCTAACATTCCTCATGTGAGCAGTTTTCTTTCCATAACAATGCATGAATATTGCGTGAAAACCTTATTCGTTCCTCATCTCTGCTCACATGTCATTAGTGAAATGAGTCACTGACTCCTGTGAAGCAAAGAGTTCGCTCGAATGCTTATGAAGTATGGAAGTACTTTAGACAGAGTAGAAGGTACTTACAATATCTAACCATCCTGGGTTCAGGAGGTGTGAGGAAGGGACTAGAAAAAAGAATGGCAATTTGGCATTTTCATACGAGCAGTTTCTGCCTGTGCAGTGGTCATCACAACCTAACCAAAGATAATGAAACATCCATGGGATTATAATGCAATCTTCGTGGCTTCAGGACTAAGAGGTGTAATAAAGCCGTAGACCAGGGGACCACTTCAGTTCTTAATAGCATCCACATGCTTCCAGCACATTTTTTATTAGATAATGTAGTGCTGGAATTTTCTCACATAGGAATGCTTATAGGAGTTAGAAGGAGTGACACTTTGTTCTCTCAGAGTTATCAGTGCACTGTGGACACTGGTGGTATCCTTTATCTGACATCTTCCCTCCTAGTTATTGGGAGATTGTGGTACTTGCGCATGTGTGGAATAAGAGTGGTTTACAAGTACACTTCTAATCATGCTGCAAAGAGTGCAATGATGGAGATGTTATCTTTAAACCTCGCTGCAGAGTATAATACGTGTGTGCACTTGAATCTGTAATAACATTCTTTTATTTGCAACCGAAAATACTTTCAGTTAATTACAAATATAAAGTGAGACAGTATTTCTGTTTCAGTGATTGTTAATACTAGCTTCTGCTTTGGAAATGAGCGTAACTGTGCATTTTTATTTCCTTTTTTAATAATGAATGTGTAGCTGTAAAACACTCCGTCAGTACTAGATGTGTATTAACCAACAACCTCTTCATCACAGCAGAGGTAAAAGTACATTTAATTACATCATAGAGACATAAAAATAACTTGTTTCAGGAAGTCATGGAGGTATTGTGTGGATTAGGCTGTGTAAACAGCAATATTCATATTCATATTCATATTCATGAGATGTTTGTTAATACGAAAAAGAAAGATCAGTTGATGGGTCTGAGTCTTTGTCATTTTAAGTGGTCATTTACTCTTGCTTAAAACTGAATGCAAAAATACAATTAAAACACAATGTTCTGTTTCACTCCCATTTTGCAAGTGTATAGAATTATATATCTATAAATACTCACACACATACTATATTAGGTATGAAATTCTGATTAATCCAGCTTTTTATCTTCAAATATTTTAGCTTGCAAAATATTATACTTGCCTCCATATGCTGAAAATTTGAGACTTACCTTTTCATTCCTTACCAATCCTGTTCTAAAACTAACTGCAGATATCTTGATTATTTTCAGGAGCTAGTATCAATAGCAATATGAGGCAATATGTAGGTTAAGTGTTCAATCTGGCTATTTTTTTTTCCAAATAAAATCTCTCAACTCAGAGATTAGGTGTCTGGTTTAAATCCATGTCAAATGAACATTCAGATGAAGAATAATGTTGTGATGAACACATTGTATTGGAATTTGAGAGTCGGAAGTTTAATTTCTAGGCAGTCATATCTCTCTGTGTGGCTGACATCAGAAATTTATTAGGAAACCAGCTAGAAATATTTTACTCTTTGTGTAAAACAGGCTCAGTAATGCATCCTTTTCTTCACACAGTTTAGACTGGAGACTCTTTACACCAGATGGACTCTCAAAGGGTATGTTTCCACTGCAGCTGAAGGTGTATTAGCTGAATGGATATATTTGCACTAAGAGTAATCCAGCCAGCTTTGTTAAACAGCAATAAAAATAGTGTCAGGTGTTTCAGTAAATGGGACCCAGCTTGTCCTGGACGCTAGTGTGGCTATATTATGTTGATGTACATGATGATACACATGTTCGCTTCCATAATTACTGGAGTTAGCCAGATTAAAGAGTACATCTGCTTTTCCCCTTCAAAAAATTTGTTTTCTTTTGATCAGCTTTTGTTTTACTCCTCTACTAAATTCTGCAGTCAACCTTTAGATTTTCTTCTGATTTATTCTCCTGTACAAGCAAGCTTTTTCCATCCTCTATCTTCCCTTGGCCTTCCCTGCCCCATAATACACTGATTCTTCCTTTACCCCCAGAAGACCAGAAGGCATGCATCTGCGGCTGCTTTGCTCAACAAAGCTCTTTTGCTAGGGAGTACTAGTTGATAGCTGCCCCAGAATTCCCAACAAGTATGATTTCCTTGGTGCTTTAAGAAAAGCAAGTATTAAACATACTTAAAGCTTGAGTCAATACAGATTTGCACAGATTTCCTAGGGCTGGATAGTGGTAATACATAGCCCAGACCCTAAACGTAGTTACCCTCATTCTCGTCCTGAACCACCTCTAACAGAGAGCCGAACTCCTGCATGAATTACCTACTTCTGAAATTACATTCTGCTATATGACAATTGGGCTATAGGTGTTCAAAAGCCAAGTACTGCACTGAATATAAAACTTAGTTGATTGAGTAGAGTTCTATACTATGGAAGGACATAATCTGCAGTTTTAGATTGTTGCGTTTTTCTCTTCAAGAATGATTTAGACTCCTGTTACATAAATAACATGGAGTAACACCACCCCAAAGCTATAATATTTTGAAAACACAATTATTTTTATGGAAGCTAACAGGTAAATTTTTTCATCAGATTTTGAGTTAAAATTTGGTGCCTCTAAGAAACATAGCAACCTGTAGAAGCAGAGAAATGTGGAAGGGACAAGAAAAAGGGAAAAACTTGAATGAAGAGAAAGAAGAGGGAAGTTGGGACATGTGAAGCAGCTGTTAACCCAGCTTAACAGGACTGTGTATTTTGCTTTTATGCACTGTTCCAGGAAGCTTACTATAATGGTAAATCTCTCCTTAAATTATTTAGCATGTACAGTACCTTCTTCATAATTTAAAGTTTTTAGACATGTCATGGAGCAAATGGGAATGGACACAGAGCTGCTGTGTAATAAGATACTAATCTGTAATGATTTTTAGGAAAACCCAGTAGCTTTTGTTTAGTTTATATTATGGTGCTTACCACAGTGGATCCCATACAATAATGAAGACAGGAAGGTGACAGAGCCAGTGCATGCGTGGGTATATCCCTAGTATCCATGCTGCACACTCACGAGGGACCAATGTTATGGCCATGAGACAAAGACCCCAGCATTTACCGTGGCATACACCTCTGATACAGTTCAGACTCAACTGGAGTTACTAACACTTTCTGTTCAGAGGTAGCCTAGAACTGCATGTAGTGAGCATATTCCAAACCTATTCAGTAATTCTGGTTAGTATTTCACAGAATCCCAGAATCACTGAGGTTAGAAAGGGTCTCTGGAGGTCATCTATTCCACTGCCCCTGCTTAAAGCAGGGTCAACTAGAGCAGGTTGCTTAGAACCTTATCCGGTTGGGTTTCAAAAATCTCCGAGGATGGAGACTCTGTAACCTCTCTGGGCAAACAATTCCAGTGTTCAACCAAGCTCACAGTAAAAACCTTTTTTTTCTGATGTTTAAATGGAATTTCCTGTGTTTCAATATGTGTCCATTGCCTCTTGTCCTTTCACTAGGCACCACTGAGAAGACTCTTGCTCAGTGTTCTTTACTCGTCCCTCCATCCTCCATCAAGAATTTAGAGACAATGATAAGATCTCCCCTCAGCCTTCTTTCCTGCAGGCTAAACACTCCCAGCTCTCTCAGTCTGTCCTCATGTGATAGATGTCAATCCCCCAATCATCTTTGTGGCTCTTTACTAAACTTGCTCCAATATGTCCATGTCTCCATTACTGGGGGATCCACAACTGGACACAGCATTCCAGATGTGTCTTACCACCTCTCTTGACCTGCTAGTAATACTCTTCATAATGCAGTCCAGGTGGCTGTTGGCCTTCTTTACTGCAAGAGTGCACTGCTGGCTCATGTTTAATTTCATGTCCACCAGGACACCCAGGTCCTCTTCTGCAAACCTGCTTTTGAGCCCGTCACTCCCCAGCATGTACTCATGTGGAGGCTATTCCATGCAAGTAGAAGGCTTTGCATTACCCTGTGTTGAACTTCGTAAGACTCCTGTAGGCCCTTTTCTCAAGCCTTTTGTGGTCCCTATGAGTGGTGGCACAACCATCTGGTGTATTAACTACTCTCAGTTTTGCGTCATCTGAAGAATTACTGAGTATTCACTCTGTCCCATCACCAGGTCATTAATGATGATGTTAAGCAGTACTGGCCCCACTGTCAAGCCTTGGGGCACTCCAATAGTGACTGACCTCCAGGTGGACTTTGTGTTGCTGGTCATAACCTTTTGCGACTGGCAGTTCAGCCAGTTTTCAGTCCACCTCATTGCCCATTTGTCTAGTCCAGCCCCTCTATTCAAAGCAGGGTCAACTAGACTAATTGCTAAGGATGGAGACTCCACAGCCTCACCAAGCAAACAATTCCAGCGTTTGTCCACCCTCACAGTGGATTTTTTTCTTTATGTTTAAATGGGATTTCCCATGTTTCAATTTGTGTCCACTGCCTCTTGTCACCGGACGATATGGAGAAGTCTCTTGCTCCGTCTTATTTACTTCCCCCAGCAGGTATTTATACACATTGATAAGAGCCCCCCTGAGCAAGGCTAAACAACCTCGGTTCTCTCAGCCTCTTCTCATGTGACAGGTGCTCCACTCCCTTAATCATCTTAGTGGCTTTTCAAGCACTTTGTATGATAAAATCGTAAACAGAGGGAGAAAATTATGTGGTAGAGTAGCAGTTACCTTTCACTCTTTATTGTCAATATTTGCATCTTGTCTGATTAACGTTACCATATTCTGTGGCTTTGAAGAAGACACACTTACTGAAGAAGAAGGGATCTTCATCATCTTTTGCCTATGCTAAATAAATTATTTACAGTATTCTTGTAAGTGGTTACAAGTTTATTATTCTTTGGGCACTAAGTACCATTTAAATTGGCTCCTGTTTACATCAGTGTCAGTAGTTTGGACAATAACATCATTGAGAGGTCATGTTTGTAGTGAGGATGTTTGCTCTAAAATTAATAATATTGACCTTGTTACTAAGTAAAAATTATGTTTCTAAAGATTTAGACAGGTGGTTCTAGACTCCAGACAAACTATGGAGCTACTTTGTCCTTCATCAAAAAAGTGACTGTATGTAATCTATCTACAGCATACTTTCCATTTCTCTTCTTTATAACAATCTTTGTTATGTGATTTTGTTAGTACCACATTAATTGTGCCGAAAATCATAGTTTTCAGGAATATTATTGAGTTTCTCTGTACTAAAATTCATTGGTTTGTCCTTATTGAATGAGGGACACTGACATAAAATAGGATTATTAAGAAGCAGTTTCAATACCTCACCTTGAGGTTTCTCAACTGTTCTTGCATTTTTTACACTATTTACTAATATTTAAAAAAAGAAGGGGGGGGGGATTGCGTCACTGGTATAAATGCGGAGACCAAGAGATGCAATGAAGAAATTTGTACAATAGATTTAAAATATATCAGATAAAAGTGTAAACTGGCAGTCTATGTTTGAAGGTATCTCTTTTTGATGGATTTCGTAACAATGGTTGTCTCTCGTGATTTTGCTAAGTTGCTGCTTAGTGGAAGACGTAGCCCTGAAATACATATTTTAGTGCCTGACTGATGGAGGGTTATGATGGCACCAGTGTTCCTGACAAGTTTAAAAGACACCAGGATAAAACACTAGACAGCATTCCAGATTTCTCAGCAGGAAAATGTAAATCTCCTTAATTTTATTCCTACTGAGCTGTGGCAACTAAGGTCTTGTATTTAAATGTGAATTATTAAATAGACAGCATGATGATGATAGGAGCAGGCTATGTGTTACATGTATCAACAAGTTCTCATAAGCCAAATACCTTGTCAAAAACTCGTGTTCCCATCTATGCATTGGTGATAAAGGGAAATAATTTTAAGAGTATTATGCCTTTTATTCTTCAAAGCCTACCAAGGATATTAGATTAGGGAATGGAGTGACATTTGCCATGTAAATTGACAGGTGAAACCTAGCTTTAAGGCTCTAGAACCTAAACTTACCACAGTGCTGAAGAAAATAGTCACATCTGAAAAACCTCAGCGAAGTGTATACAGGTTGTAGTAATGTAGAAAGGTCAGATATTGTATGATATCTTTAGCATAGTTTATCATTTGCTTTAGAAAAACATTCTTGAAATGTATTTAGCAGGCAGCTCAGTTCATTACCAGGTGTGAAAAATTTTGAAAGTGAAAAGGTTTTGACTTTGTTGTTTTGTTTTTTTTTTAAATGTGTTGATACTGTAAAAAAAAAGGCAGCTGGCAACCTCAAGCTGAGGTATTAAATCTGAGATAAAATCTCATCTCTTAGAATCTCTTAATGTTTGACGGTGACTATAGGATTTGGTATGCTTGCAATAGAGATTAGAAATAGCAGCGAGGTATGAAACGAGTAAAGAATGATGCATGCTCTCTGCTGACTTTATACACCTTTATAAAATGTAAGCAGGTGACTGTTACATATCTATGCACACTGCTGCATGGACTTACATGCTAAGCTTGATGCAAATTAATAGTCACCCACTTTAATGAGCTGGCCTGTAGACTTGCATGGACTATGGGCATGCATAGTGAAGCATGAATGGTAGTTTTTATAGAATCAGGGCCTAAATGTGAAATATAAACATAGTTCACTTGCCATTTAAGTATAGATACCCCTGCAGGAGAATGTAGTGAATTTAGCAAGAATGTAATTCTTGCTAAATGACAGCTTTTTGAAGATGAGAGAGAGATATGTTTTTCTAACTAGAAAGCAAGAATCTCAACAGAATGATCCAATTTAAGCATTTGTCAGACCTTTTCAGTAAGTGCCATTAGATATTTAAATACCAAAACAGACATTATTTTGTTTTATTCAAACAACCGCATCTCTAGAAGGGCTTTGCCTGTACTAGTGTGCTTAAGAACTGATTTCTTAGACTCAAAAGCGTGCAATCTCCTGAAGTATTACCAACATTTCTTACCATCATTTTCTTCCTACAGAACTTTCTAGCAAAGCAGTTCATGATCCTGTCTAGTTGATGAGACTGAACAAGTTAGTAATGTGAGAATGAACTTCTGCAGACAGTACAGCTTTTTAAAAGCAGGATTGTGTATATTCTTTGTATTCTGGGAGGGACTCAGCCCTGCTCTGTCCAGAGCCTAAAAAGAGAGAGTCCGAACTGCCATAGCCTACTCGGCTAAAAGCCACGTGATCTCATTAACACTGTGCTGAACGCAGACTTCCAAGCATTACAAAAAGGAAGCTCAAGATGCAGGGGCGGTAAACATAGCCTCACAGCTTTTGGTTGATTTTGTGCTCAATCCGATTAAATGCACATCAACCCAGAGTATACTGTTTACATGCAGGCGGAGTCTGATGGCCATGATTTTGGAATTGGAAAAAAAAAAAAAAAAAAAAATCAAACTTTTTTTTGCATACTTGAGAATTGTTTTATACATCTTTTCTATAGAAAACTCAGTGATGATAATGTCAGACACAGGCACCACTTATGCAAACCTTTCTGATTTACTGCAGTCATGGGACTAAAGTTGGGAAACCAGCACTGTCAACTTCCTAAGCTAATGTGACTGCAGAACTGGCATATGATGCCAAGTTATGGCCTGAGGAGTGATTGTTCACTTGAGAATAGCTTCTGGCTAGAATCCTGAGCTTGTCTGTCCCTAAAACTGGCATATTACTCAAATGAAGAATCAATTAAAAGTATCAGTTTTGCTTAATCTTTTTCCATTAGTATATTGGATAAAAATTATTAATATTTCAAATAATGCTTTCAGTAAGATGTTATTTGGAGTGACTCACAGTTGTTAATGTGAACCGTTACAAACATCCAAAATACATAAAGAACTTCTATTTTTGCTTATTTCTAGGGAAAGGCAGAGATAATGTCTTTTATCTAACTCATTAGGCCATGTTCAGCTGTGACCCTGGTCGTATGATTGGATGGACTGGATCACATGAACACATTGCTGCACAGAGTTTGACTCTATATATATGCTAAATTGCTGTCAAAAAAGATCATACGAGGATGTGAAGCTAAGGTTGGAGTACCTTGGTCCGCCCCCTATTTTCTCTTAATTTATCCAGAAAAAACATTCTCTATTTATTTTATAAGTTAAAAATGAAATTCAGAAGTATCTATACTAGGTTTCCTCCAATGAAGCCTACTGTTTTAATTGGCAAAGTGACGGTTCCCATGAATGAGAGTCTTCCCATGCAGTTCAAATGAAATGGAATCCATCTAACATTACTAAGTTGAAGGTTTTATTCTTCAGAGAGCTGGAAACAGAACTACTGTTGAAAATTGACTGAAGTAGGGTAGTTAACTCCCTAAGACATTGTGAATGTCATTAATTTGTCTTGTAAAAGATGAGGCAATTTGGTTGCTACTTTTCTATTTTCTTTCAAGCCTCTCTGTTTGCTGCTTCTGCCATCATAATGGGCATGAGTAGATTTCTTGAGGGTTGCTTTTGCTGAGCTTATTGGAGTTTTAAATTTGTTTTGACTTAAGATCTAGTAGCAAGTCTTGTTTTTAATTTGCAGTGCAAGTTGATTGCATAATTGTGAAGCTGTTTGACAGGTGTGATACAATTTGATTTGCATTCCTGCCAGTTTTCAACTGCAAGAAACAAAATCTGTTAGTAACAATTTTAGCAGGAGTCATTGGAGGGTTCTTACAGTTTGTTTTCCATTTCCCAGAGATTGAAAGATGACACTCTTGTATAACTATTTGAACACTTCACATATTATTGTTTAGCTGAGCTGTATATGTTGATGTAAGTGGCTTTGATATTTTCAAGGAAAAAAAGAGTGAAAAAAATATATTTATATATATATATAAAAATGCAGTATAGATGGAAGAAACAATATAATGCTGACAGAAACAAGGATTTTTTTTTTTAAAGTAACTGAATTATAGCAAATAGCCATTAGGATGTCTTGTGGAAAAGCATAGACTTCATTGAGACCTGATTAGAAAACTTGAAACCTGTGATTATATGGGTAGAGAGGTACTTTTCCCCTGGAAGGATACATACATAGAGTTGGCAAAGTGTTTGCCCCATGACCAACAGATCCTGGAAATCTACGGAGGAGACATAGTCTTGCCCATGCAGACAACAGCTATATTCAGGCTGGCCTGTGCATGTTACACCACTGGAGTTTTTTCTGATAATGTGGCTCTGATTGTCACTGATTGATTTATTTTTTGCCATTGTGCAGTAGCAGGGAGACTTGAAATAGCCTTAATTCCTGAGTAGATTTTCTCTGGAAAAGCCACAGAATAAGCAGGTGATATTATTGTAGAGAGCAGAGTAAAAGGAAACTGAACTGGCAGAAGCGTATAATCAGATAGCGATACAGGTAAAGTAGATTAAAAGTATTAGAGATTGTACAATAACAGAAATGACAACACAGGTGTGATTTCCATGAGTTCAGAGAAAGTCTAACAAACTATGCAGTGGAAGTGAAATAACTGGCCAGAGACCAAAAACATAATTCTGAAGATGCAAGGTCTTTGGGGTGCATGGAGAGCAGCTGATTTAGAACCAAGGTGGGTTGTTTCAAATTATGTGTCTTCTTTAAGCTGTTACCAAAATGTGTGACTGTAACTTCCTCTAAGTACTTATACAGAATTGCTATAAATTTATATAAAACATAGGACTGTAAAAGACTACTTTGGTCATTCTCTGTGGTTCCCCACAATTGCAGGCAACTGTGAAATAATGCCTACTCCATTTCGGCCTACAGAGCATACCACGAACCACAAAACATTTTTTTCAATGCCCTGTAAAAAAACTAAAGGCGATGTAGTACAGGAGACCAAAGTGCATGGAAACTACAGCGTGCCATAAGACAAAACCAGGAGAGGCTGAGGATACCACCAGTATTGTAGTTGCCTTCAGATCCTAACTCCACCGCAGATCATTGTTTTGAAACCAGATACACAGGTGAATGGAGGCACAGAAGCCTCTTGATTGCACATCTGGTATACTTGCTGCTGTTGCATCACTCCCTGTGAGCAATCTCTGATGGTTCGAAGGCAAACCTCTCTTCACCGTGTCACCAAAAATCAATTACGTATCAAGAAAAGAAAAAAAATTGTTGTGGCACAATGCAAGGCTCTATACCATAATGAAGAATTTTTGCCTTTGAAGCCAAAATAATGTCAATTAGGTCATTCTCACATGAAGAATCAGCTTGGCCACATGGCAGCTTATAGTGTACCTTTACTGTGCTTAAGAAAAAAAAAAAACAAAACAGAAAGCAACAGCTGATCACAGTTTGCACAGTTACAGACACTAGTAACTGAATAGAGAATTTGGTCAGTAATATTTTAGAAGTTTGTCCCACTTTCTCTGAGAAGTTTCTGGAGATGTTTGTGTCTGATGCATACAATCATGCCTATTAAAACAATTCTTCAAAAGAAAAAAACACAGAATAGTAGCAAAATAATCAAGGCAACACAAGGAAAATACTTTTTAAAAATATGCCCGTCTACAGCTGCTTTCAGCTGAATAGTTTGAATTCTTCTGTGATAGATTGGTATTTTTAAATTTGCAATACCCCTGAAGACTGTAACCACAGTTCTTAAATCTGTTATTCACAGGGAGGTATGTCAAGCTGCTCACAAGATCTTCCCTCAGTATGTTTAATGGTGAGCTAATTATATGCTCAAAACCAGGTATTTTTTCACTTCAACCTCTGCACACAAGTGGCTAAAGTTAAATTGTCTCCTTCATGCTAGTGGCAATTTCTCATCAATTTTATTTCACAGTTGTGATTTTTTTTTTTTTTTTTTCCTTGCAGTGGCAATCTCCTTCTCCCACTGCTATGGCCTTGTTCCTTACTTGTTTGCTGTGTTTCTTTGACTGTGAAGAGACAGTGTGTGCTATGGCTTGTCAGTGTTCTAGTGTGCCAAGGAAATGTTTAACAATACAGACCTGCTCATCTTTCCCTTGGTAGAGTCACTAATTTGATTCCCTCTCCTTTACTAGCAGCCAATCATTCTAAAACTTGTAGGAATTTACTTTATGATTTCTCTTGCTTTTTAAAATTTGCTTGAAATTAGTTCAACAAAGTTGGAACACTTTGTGACACAATTCTACCTTAGTCTTGAAATGTATCTTGAATGCATTTGTCTTGTTTACTTATTTGTCAATGGCATAATAATACAGATGTTAGCATTTTGCAACCTGCTTTGCTACTTTACTTTGGACTATGAAAGAAAAGTAAGCATAAAGAAAGAAATGCTATATATATCCCAGAAGTGCTATTATGTGTTAATATACAGCATCTTATATAGAGCTCAGTAGGCATGGAGAAAGGCCCTCACAGTAGAAAAGCAAAATCTCATTGCTGATCATTTTCACGAATAAGAGATGGGGATAAGAATAGCCTAATTCCTATCGTTTCCTATCAAATCAAAGACAGTCTTCACACTGAGCATAGTAATATTGTTTATATGATAAATAATGTTACTACTCTTTACCTAAAAAGCAAAGAAATATGATGCATGATCCCAAGATAATGGCAAAGACAGTGATAATGACAGTAAGAGTTACGTTTACTTGCTGCTAGTAAATTACTCATATATATGGGAAAGTACACAAGATGCAGCAAACAAAATTCCAACTGGACCTAAGGAAAAAAATCCACAATGAGGATTGTCAAGGGTTGAGACAGGTTGCCCAGAGAGGCTGTAGAACTGCCATCCTTGGATATAGTCAGACTTTATTTGGATAAAGCCCTGAGCAATCTGATTTAACTAACTTTTAACGTTAGACCTGCTTTGAGCAGGGGCATTGGACCAGATGTTGTCCAAAGGTCCCTCCAACCCAGTTAGTGCATGGTTCTATTCTAGATACTGTTCTAGTGGATAGGGAATTTAACACTGGAAATAAAAGATCCAAAAGTGGTTATATTTGGTCTATTTTTCATACCTGAGTAAATATGCAGTAATTTCAAGTAAGTTGCCAGCAGTTTGAGGGAGGTGATCTTCTCTGTTTAGCACTGATGAGGTGACATCTGGAGCGCTGTGTCCAGTTCTGGGCTTCTCAGTACAAGAAGGCCACGAAGCGAGCCCAGCACAGGGCCACAAAAATGATTAAGGGACTGGAGCTTCGTTCCTATGAGGAGAGGCTGAGAGTGCAGGGACTGCTCAGCTAGGAGAAAAGAAGGCTCGGGGGGATCTTATCAGCATCCCTCCTTGACAGGAGAGAATGAAGATGAGGAAGTCAAACTGTTATCAGTAGTGCCCACTGACAGGACAAGAGGTAATGGGCACAAATTGAAACACATGAAATCCCATCTGATCATAAGAAAACATTTTTTTACTATGAGGGTGGTCAAAACTTGAACAGAGAGGTGGTGCAGTCCCCATCTGTGGAGATATTCAAAACCCAACTGGACACAGTCCTGGACAACCTGCTCCAGCTGACCCTGCTGGAGCAGAGGTGTTGGACTAGATGATCTCAGGAGGTCTCTTCCAACCTAAGCAATTTTGTGAAGTTTTCAAGATTTTAAAAGTCATAAAATGGCATTTCCATCAGATGTCTAGAGACTCAGTGTTCAGTGAAGATGAATGCTGTGGCTTCCCTCTAAATATCATTCAGATTGCTCCACAATGTCTATTAAGAAAAGTAGGGAATTTTTTTTCCTCTATTTTCCCAGTCCAGATGTGTTCCAGTAATTCTTCCATCTACAAAATACAAGTAAGTCTTAGGATAACTGGAGGGTAATTGGAGACTTGCCTAGAAACAGACTCCAGTGTAGCTCTATAGGGATGTAAGGTTGTACTCATGTGGATCTACTTGCAGAATTAGAATTACTCACTCATTTCAAATCATAGAATCGTTAAGGTTGGAAAAGACCCTTAAGATCATCGAGTCCAACCATTAACCTATAAATGTTACTGAGAACTTGGCTGTATTGACCAAAGTTGATTTTCTCTCTGGAATTTACTTGAGAACTGACACCAAACACTGGTATTTTTCAAAAACATTGGAGCTGCATTAATGAGTAAAATTAATGAAATGCTTGGAGTTCACAAGTTCTTATGTGTCCTGACTGTTCCTTTAAAAAGATATATTTTATTTGTATTAAATGTAAAGAATTACTCTGTTTCACATTAGGATGATCCAGTAGTTCTTCAGGGATTTCAACAAACTACTCCTCTACTTTGATAATGCTTAGAAAGCAGTCTTTATTTTCTATGTGTTAGACAAGCTCATATATGTAAAAATGGACTTTTAGTTTTAAAAAAGCCTTAGTTTTAAAAAAAAAGTACTGTGTTAGAGGACGCTCTGAGAACTGCTCAGTACAGGTCAGGTGACAGGAAAGTCAGAAGTCTAAGAAACACAGAAAAATGAGAGCAGCTGTATTTTCATCACTGAGTTGAGGGCTATAATCACCATCTCTGTAATCTCTGTACATTTGCTGTCGCTAATACACGATATGTATTTACTCTTGACTAGCTCAGTTTATTTTGTTAATTCTGTTTCTCTCATAATATGAAAATGACCACCTTATTTGATTCAAACATTATTCCTCTGTTACCTTTTAACTGCTGTAAGTAGATAAATGCTTGCATCACTTATATGGCCCTATATTTTTAAAGAAACCTGTTGTATGCAATGCTAGGAGTTAACTACATTTGAAATTATAATTAATTCTTAAGCATTTATTAACATAATTTGCTGCCTCATGATACAAAGTAGGAGTAAGTATTTAAGGATCTTTGTTATACGACTTTCCTCTGATAATGAAATGAGAGCTGCTTCTGCACTGGTTCTCGTTTTTTCTTTATGTTGTGGTCTTGAGAGGTGCTGAATGCCTCAACTTTTCATCGTGTTCAGAGAGAGTTCAGGGCACTCAGCATCTCATACATACAGCTTGGTACCAGCAGGACCGAGCTCCTACGTTGTGGAGAGGTGAGGTGAGAATTTGTCATGTACGCTGTCACTTACCTGGCATGTGATGGGTAGCCCTTAGAAGAAGGACTTCAGTTTGGCTTGTGGCAATCTGTACCAGTTGTGTATGTTTGCAAGTATCACAACTGCTGTGCAATTTTTACTGTATGGGCTATACAGTATAATAAATCATGTAACTCTGTGTTTTTAATGTGCTTGAATAGAACACTGTGTATCCATTATTGCATAAACATGAGCCTAGCTGATAAATCTATTTAGAAAATGTTTTGTTGGTTGTTTTTTTTTTTTTTTCCCAATAGGGACACTTGATAAACTATGCTTTGAAATCTCACGTAGAATCCAGTTTATTTTTAAAACAAATCTTACCAGACGCAGTCATTTTGAAACAGCCAGGAGAGCATCAGCAGTTGCTTGTTTTAAATGCATGTATGTAAGTTTAATAATGCTGTATCATGCGTAGTCTACATTCAAGCAGGGCCACTCTCTTGCTTATTTGGAAAAATGTCAACTTCTGCTAAACCAACAGAATGTGACTACTAATTAAAATATTCCCATGAGATGTATATAGTATATGTTGTCTACTTTCTCTGTTAGAGTTTAGCATTCTCTAAACTTTGACTCGGCAGTGTGTGCTTTATGGTATAATTATGCAAACAATGGCTAACAATAGAAGGCCAAAACCATCAAAACACAACTTTTTGTTAAACTATACCACATGCTGCTTCGGAAGATTTTTAGCTTTATAAACTTCTGTTCATGTTGTGGAGATATAATCTCATACAAGATGGACATTTTATCAGGAAAAATTATGCACATTCTGTTGAATTACTCTATGTCAGGTTTATCATGCATTCACCACTGCGCTGTAACTTTAATTGTAACAGTTTTTAATGCACCTGACTCAGCCTGGCAATTGAATTGATGTCAATGGAGATCTACTGGAGGGTAAATATTCCAGAAGTAGGAATGGATGGCGGGAGCAGGCCTAAGTTATTAAAGCCTTCTGCTGTCGCAGCACGTACCCAAGGATGAAAGGGAGACTGCACTGGAGGGCCAATGCAAAACGAGTACTTATTTCAAGTGCAGAATGGAAAAGGAAAGACCTAGCACAGTCACAGGTAATGTGATGGTATTGCAGCTAATATAGGAAATGCCTCCTTATGTTTTTGTTATTATTGTCAAAAGGGGTGTAGAAGAACTTTTTAGAAATGGTGCAATTGAAAAATACTATTAAGGCAGCTTTAGTTTTATGTATAATTTCCTGGTAATGTAATGCATTTCTGTGAATAGGAGAGCAAAAAGCAGGCGCATTGAACGACGGGGACAGCTTTCACTCCTGCTACTTGGTCCCGGTTCGAGGGAAGCACGTGTAACACCTGCAACTGTTTACAGGATTTGGGCCTAACCTAGTCCAGTGGTTTAGGATTTCCTCTTGAGGGGTGGAAAAATGGGTTTAAGTTTCACCCTTCCACGGGCAGAAGCTGCAGTTGTTTTTAAGAAACGGTGTAAGGGCCGAAGCGGTGCGGGTGACTGCCGCCGGAGCGGGCTGGGGCGCGGGCTGCGCTGCGGCCGCTCCCGCGCTCACCTGCGGCCGGCAGCGCTCCGCTCCGCTCCGCTCCCGCCTGCCCTCCGCCTCGCCCCCGGGGCCACCCCTCCGCCCGCTCGGGGGCTGCCGCCGGCTCCCGCCCCGGAGCGGCGCTGCGGGCCGCGGCGCAGCAGCGCGCGGCCGGGCTCGGCTCGGCCGGGGAGCAGCGCCTGCGCGCCCGTCCCGCCCGCCCGCCCGGGGACCGGCCGCGGCAGCCTGGCGGGGAGGGAAGGAGGGAGGGCTCGGAGGGGGTGGGAGGCGCACGCCGTTTCCCTTTCTCTTTCGCCGGGCGGCCGCCCGCCCGAGGCCGCTGGGCCGCGGCAGGTACGGCGGGGGGCCGAGGCGGGGGCGGGAGCGCCGCAGGTGCGCCGCGGGGAGGCACAGGGGTCGGGCGAGCGGGGGGAGCGCCCGGCCGCCGCCGAGCTGCCCCGCTCGCCGGCCGCTCCCGCCGGCGGGCTCCTGGGGCGGCGGGGGGGGCCCTCCCCGCGGGCGCCCTCCGAGGCCTGCGGACCGCGGCGGGGCAGTGGCGGGCGGGCAGCGGGGCGGCCGCGGCCCCCGCCGGCGCTGGCCGGCGGCCCCCGCACCTGTCACCGCTGCCCGGCGGCATCCGGCAACTTGTCCCGCTGGCGGCCGCGGCCCCGCGCGGGCAGGGGCGCTGCCTCGCAGCTCGGTGCCCGGCGCCGGGCACGCAGCTGCTGTTACGTAAATAATAACCCGCTGCCCCTGCCAAGTTTATGGCGACACTTGTTCTCCGGGGCATCGCCACCGGTGTTGTGCCGCCAGGCTTACACACCTCTCTTTCCACGTGTGTTACAGGTAGGAAAATGACTCGCCTGTCAGCGGAGCAGGAGTTACGAGCCCTGTCCCTGTGAGACCTCCGGAATTACGAGCAAATGCCTGGAGAAGTCCAGTTGCACAGAGCAGCGCCCCAGCTCTTGTGAACCCCGGGCATCGACGCCTCTCAGACTTGCTCCTCTGGCCCGAGCACTCTGCCAGCGTTTCCTACCCCACGAATGGCTACTCAGAGGAAGCACTTGGTGAAAGATTTCAATCCTCATATCACCTGCTATATCTGTAAAGGCTATCTCATCAAGCCAACTACAGTAACTGAGTGCCTCCATACCTGTAAGTAGTGCTTTGCAAAATATCCCTCCTTCATAAGTGATAGTTCCTTGAAGTGTTATGTGTTTAATACGGTATCTGTGCCGGTTTTTATTTACTTCTGAAGCGTTGCATGAAATGCTATGCAGTTTCTGGTGGGGTTTCCTAGACACTGGTCTACCATTTGGGTCGTCTTGAGGGCACGTCGACCCTGCTTAACACCTTGCAGAATAAAGATACCCAATTTATTTCCCCCAAGCTAGTGGTGATTGTGCTGGCTCTAGCACCAAACATGTATCATGGTGGCCTGGCTGATCTCGAGTAAGATCATTAGGTTGGGTGTGGTATTTTGATAATATAGCTATGCTTCTGTAACTTAAGCCAATGTATCTGTTGGCAGTGTGCAGGATGGACACACCAATTTGGTCAGTACTGGCTTACATCTCTCTCTAATGTGTTCCGCAGCACAATGCATAGAAATACTTGAAAGCTGGCAAAATATTTATTTAGGGAGTAGATCTCTCTGAATGAAACTGACTCAGGAAAAATTGTTCAGGTTGTCTTATGCTCCTAATACTTCTAAAACATTTGCGTGTATGAATTATATGAAACATACGAACGGTCCTATCAGACTCGGTCGGCTTACTTCCACAAGCTAAGTTACTTACACACTTGAATTTTTTACATTTATTCCTGAATAGACGATAGTTTGCTTGGACCTTCTTGAGAATTGGCATCTTTCCAAATAAAATTTGAATTCTTCTACAAGAAGAGTAAGGGAAACTGTATGTTTTCAGGTAGTATTATGTATATATTATATTATGTAAAATAACTTATCAGAGTATCTTCCTGAATTCTGCCACATACAGATCTCCTTTTTCTCTACAGACATAAGATTTCCATATCACCACTTGAAGTTTTTCATTTTCATTTCCATCATTGTAAGCTTCATATTTTGGCAACTAAACTTTGCTTTAAAGACACACCGTATTTAGTAAAGATCCGTTAAAAGCCTCGCCTTAGCATTTCCTGTCATTTCTGCACAGTGTTGTTCTTGCAGTTGTTATTGTCTTCACTGTTAATTTTTACATTACGGTGTTGTGTCCCTAGTATATCAAGCACACAGAGAATTAAAACATATCAGTCCTGTATGTTGTTCATAGTACAAAGATAGTATTGTTTACATTATAATAATATTATTTTTAATTTAGTTTTTGAGAAAAAATAGTGTTCAACTGACTTTTTCCAAGTCTGATATCGGCTAAGGATTATAAGGTGTTTTGTGGTATTATTCTTCTGTTTTGGGTTACTTGGTAAAGGAATTTAAGTTCAGGAGGAGAGAAGTTAAGCAAAGTGTACTTACAAGAATTTGAAATAAAACAGGAGGGAGAGAGGCATACTAGCTATTATTAAATTATCTTTCCCTTTAAAAAAAATTGAAAAATTCCAGCATTAGTTAATTTTTTTATGGTTGAAGTTTAATGAACAAGAGTAGCTTGTAAAAGGTTGGGGTGAGGGGAAAAAAGTTGTATCAGAAATCAGCTCAGACTTAGGAAAAAAATTGTTTTTATTATGGTATCTTTCTGTTTAGAAAATTTATTTGTTTATTTACTTTGCTCCCATTACAAAACAATAATGGCAGAAGGAGCATTTTTTTCTCGGCAGCATCTGTTTCTTTTGTTCACTTGTAGATTGTGAGCTCTTCACTGAGACAGCTCTGTTATTGCCTACTCCCCAGATGAGCACCTGTGAATTTTACTGAGCTGCCATATAGTTGCACAGGTTTCCTCACAGAAAAGCTGCCACGTGTTTGGGTCATTAAGTAGAACTGCAGGAAAGAAGGTGGTGTGTCTTTAAAGCAAAGTTTAGTTGCCAAAATATGAAGCTTACGATGATGGAAATGAAAATTAAAAACTTCAAGTGGTGATATGTAAATCTTATGTCTGTAGAGGAAAAGGTGATCTGTATGTGGCAGAATTCAGGAAGATACTCTGATAAATTATTTTACATTTTGGCTTTTAGAAAATATTTAAACTTTTTTTTTTTTTTTGAAGTACAGGTATGGTTCTTCAGTCGTATCCAACTAGTTACCACAAAATACAATGAATTTAACTGTCCTTTGGTATTTGTCTTGTACTACTAATTGTCATAATTCAAAACAGTGTTGCACAAATGATCAAAATCTGCAGATATTAACGGTTTAAGAAGCAGCATAAATTCATTAGATACTGGGAGTACAACGTATTACTCTGGACAAGATGAAAAACATGTATTGACATAGATGGTCTCCAGTGATCACAGAGGAACTACCGTGATCAGTAGTAACCAAATCAGTTAGCTCTTAATTCACATCTTCCGTGTTGCTGGCAAATGTTAAGTAGTAAAGTTCTGCTCTGAAAAATGTGTGCCTTTTTGTTAAGAGATGTTTCTGATGGGGTTTTTGGAAATGTTGGACAGACAACTCCACCATTTTCTGGGAAAAGTAAGTGCAACTTGGGCGTCAGCAGTACAAACTTTCTTATCTCTGTTGGGAAGGAAATGCTTATATTACTGCAAAATAATTAATTATTCTGCAAATTCAGTACTTCGTTTCTTTTTTGCTACTTGCAACAGAATGCTTTTGTCTTATGGACTGAGACCTTTTTTCCTAGTCTGTTACACAGCTGTCAAAGATGTTTAAGAATTACTGGTTGAAGCAGGCTAGATGTGAGCTAAAGGGTACGTCCCATCATGTGTCTCCTGAGTCACTCCATTGTTGAGTACAGTGTGCGTTTACAAAACCTGGAAAATAAACTTTCCTCAGGAACATTCTTCAGTGTCCTAAAAAATATCGGGCTGTTTACACAATCGTAGAAATGTTGGTTGGACAGGACATCTGGAGGTTGGCTAGGCCAAGTTCATGCATGAGGCAGGTTAGTTGCCAACACTATACCAGGTCAAGCCATGGCTCTGTATAGTTAAATTGTGAATTTCCAAGCGTGGAGTCTCCACAGTCTCCCTCAATAACCATTCCAGTGGTACGGTATTTACCTAGTGAAGAAGTTTTTCTGAATGTCCTACCAGACAACAACTTGTGAGCATTGCTCCTTGTGATACTGTTTGTCACTACCAAGAAGGATCTGGGCTCCGTCACTCCTGTAACTGCTATTCAAATGGTATAGGCTGTTATTAGATCACCTGCTAGCCTCAACCATGATTCACTTTTGGTAAATTGATATTGCCTATTCCTGATTATGTTTTTGTCCCTCACATAGTTGGAAATTGATTCCAAGGGACATGATGTGATCTGCCATCTTTCCAGGGAGTGAGGTGAGACTGTTTAGCTGTAGTTACCTGGATCATCCTTCCCACCTTTCTTACAGGTGGGCATAACACACTACCCTTTTCCAGTCATCAGGTACCTCCCATAATCACCATGATTATGGTGATAAGCTTTCAGCTTAGTGAATCCTACCCGGCCTATAGATTTGAATACCTCCAGCTCTTCTCAGTAGGCCCTAACCTGGTGCTCCCTGGCTGCTGGTCATCCTTCTGCTTCCCAACTCATGCTGGTATGCATGTCTGTGAAGACTAAGGCAAAAAAGATATTGAGGACTTAAAACCTTTCTATATAATTTGTTCCTAAGTTGTTTCCCTTGTTCATTAACAGATCCACATTTTGTGTGAAGTTCCTTCAGCTACTAGCCTACTTGAAGAATCCCCTTATGCCCCTCATCAGTTTTAGCTATGGCTGGCCTTCCTTCCTAATTTTGTCCCTAAGTGCCAGAGCAATGATTTTATATCCTTTTGTTTCCCATCCTTGTTTCCACTTCTAATATGCTCTAATTTTGCATATTAATTAGGAAGCTTGTGCACCAAGCAGTTCTTGTGCACCAAGCAGTTCTGACAAAATTCCTTCTACAATGGTCTGGTTAGCTCTTGACGTCTAAATAAATTTTCTTTAGAAAAAAAAAGCCAGCTCTCCTAAGTACCTTACTTTCTAATGATAGCCTTGTCGGGAAATCTGACTAGCAGTTGCTTAAACAAGCTGAAGTCCCATCTCCTGAAGTTCAGAATCCAAACTCTGCTGTTTAACTTTGTATCCTTCCTCGAGATCCTGAACTCGGTCATCCTGTGGTCACTGCAAGGCAAGCTGCCATCTGTGGCTGTATTCATCACCAGTTTTTCCCTGTTTATGAACAGCAGATCAAGTGGTGCATTACTCCTAGTTGGTTTCTCTAGTATTTGCCTTAAGAAATTCTCGACCAATGCAGTCTAGGAACTTTCAGAAATGTCCTTCCATGCAGGAAAATGACCAGAGATGTAATTTTCAATATCAAACCAATAATCTTGCAACCAGAGTTTTTTTCAGATTTTGCTAAAAAGCAGGAGATCCCAAAAGAACTTTACTGCAGCAAAATTTCCCACCCTCAGACAAGCAAGCTGATCTGCTTTCATACTTCTTCTCCTGCAGAAGCTTCAGTCAATGGCATGTAGCAGGTCTTAAAAGTTAGCAGATCTGTCTTATTTTGAAACAGAAGATTTCAACCCAAAAGGTCTTTCTCGGTCACCACATACTGAAATTATCTCTCCCTTTTAACAGTAGGGAATCCAGTCTGACTGTGTCTGGTAATTGTGATTAACAGTGGAGTAGTCTCACATGTATACTTTGTGAGAAGGGTGGTTAAGTGTATATATATATAAGTTTTCTGTCATGTTTTTATGCAGACGCTTTCCCTAAAAGTAAGTCCTTTTAAAGGTAGCTAATTAAATACTTCACTAAACATACCAAATTACTTGTTACATCTCTGTGCCATCACTGAGATGGGTTTGATGTTCCACTAGCTGTGCGTATCCTGTGCCCCTCCTTTGCTCGCTAGATCAAAGAGTGATTAACTGTGAGAGAGATCCTTGGAAGAATTCAAAGGATGAGTTCTGACAAAGAATTTGTCCTACAATTAACTAATTAAACTTTCTCTTGTAGAATATTTTGTTTAAAAAATGCAATATGAAGTTTTATTTAGGTACCTTGTTAATCAGCATTTAAAAAATAACCTAGGAAGAGTCTCATTGAACAATATGTGTGTAGATATGCATAAGATATGTACTTTTTTTGTTTGCATAAGATGACATACAGCACACTCCTGACACTTCAATCTGTATTTTTCAGCTGATTACAAAGATCTGGAAGAATGTGTGAACCAGATATCTCTATACTGGGAAACGTAGCATTGTGTAGTATGTTATGGTTGCCAGCCAATTAGCATATGTCACACAAGTACTTTTATCAGCTGTAGTAATCATCTTATGTGAGTTTAACTTTTATTGTGGCTCATCTGAAGTGTCATAGTACAACCATGAAATTCAGGTCCTCATTTCACTGGCACGTGTAGCCATACCTCAAAATTCTGCAAACTATGTACGTTTCGGTTAAGCTGTTTTCTTTTGCCTGTTTGCTGTCACACCGTGACCTACAGTAAAGCAAGTGAAACTGTGTCATTTTGTTAACCTTTACTGGAAGTGATAAAGGTTTTTGGTTTGGGTTTGTTTTTTTTCCCCTCTCTAAGGTGGTGAGTTAAATATATCTGTAATTTAATTATGTTTAAAGATTACCTTTTCCCCTACCCTTTTCACCCAATACTTCATCCTATTCTTTGAAACTTCAAAGTGATAGGGTTTGAAAAACGTTCAGTGTTTTATACTGAGAATAGCAGAGGATGATTATACCTATCATATCTGAAAATACTGGTTGATGATCCTACTCCTACTAGGGGTATCACATATCAGTTCATTATTCTTGAGTGCTAGAATTTATGTGTATTTTTTACTTTTACATTGCTATCGGTAAATCACATTTAGTTTTGACAGGCAAATCCTCATAGCACCATAGCTTTACATGAGAAAAAGCAAAAGTTGTTTTAGATTACTACAGTATTGTTTTACAATTTCAAGGTTTTTTTCATGGTATAAGATGACCTCGTGATTTGAACTGGCTGCACAAAAGCTTGATCCGGACCTATATGTTTGTTGGGGTAGGGAATACATCTATATAGGACTGGCTTAAGGTTCTTGGTTCGTTATGATGTTTTGTCTGTATATATTCAACTCAAAGAGCTCTCTTACACTGGATATTAAGCTCTTCATTAATCATTAGTCCCTTTCTTGGACTGTGCATGTCTTCCAAGGGTGCCATCTTCTCTCAAAAAAAGGTATAAAGAGAGCACATAAATATATTCAGACCGAGGAATTCAGTTCCTTTCCATAGACTGGTTTCTATTACAAATATTTCTTCAAGTTATATTATTGTGGATTTTAGCAGGCTTTATGTTTAGTGGTGTTTAGTATTTGGGAGGTTTTGGGGAGTCAGTCATCTGACTTTAAGTAGGTGTGTTAGTTATCTATCCTGTAGCATAGAGTTCTTCTGAACAGTAATGGTTTCAGATTTCTTCTAGGTGTAAATGAAAGCCATAGCACAGATAGGTCCTATTTGTCTTTAGTTTGGAAAACAAACAAAAAACCTAGCAAAGCCAGGTTTAAAATATCTTTACAAGACAAATCAATGATTCCTTTTCAAAGCTGTCAGATCAGTGTCATCTCATCACAGACTTCGAGAACTTCTCTGACGTGAATGGAGCAGAGATCCCAAGCACAAGTGAAGGTATTAAATTCTCTTCAAAGAATTTCGGACATAGCTTTCTTAAAACACAGGAAAATGCTTTCTGAAGGAGGCTAGTACTAATTGCTTACAGAAAAAAGGAAACCACTCTGGTATTGATACTAAGCCACTGGTAATCCTTTTGAAGAATTTTTGTGCTAATCCCCTTAGAGTCTCCATTGCTAAAAATTTCCCAAATAAGAGAAGGTTAGGGGTTAGGCTTATCAGTTCCAAAATTAATATTGACCAATACCAATTATATTTATACAATTTTTTCCAATTTTTTAATTCTTTATCGATCATTTAAAATTGGTGTCAGGTTAGAAAGAGCGACTCCATAGAGATGTTGTTGTTTCTACTGGACAGGGGGCTTACAAAAAAAAAAGTTAAAGACCAACCCCTTCCTTTATTATAGGAGTTAGCAGAAGAGGAACTCCTTCTCACGTAGAATCATAGAATCATTAAGGTTGGAAAAGACCCTTAAGATCATCAAGTCCACTAAACCATGTCCTTAAGCACCACATCTACCCGTCTTTTAAATACCTCCAGGGATGAAGACTCAACCACTTCCCTGGGCAGCCTGTTCCAGTGCCTCACTACCCTTTTGGTGACAGTGTTTTTCCTAATATCCAGCCTAAACTTCCCCTGGCGCCGCTTGAGGCCATTTCCTCTTGTCCTATCATTTGTTACTTGGGAGAAGAGACCAACCCGCACCTCACTACAGCCTCCTTTCAGGTAGTTGTAGAGAGCAATAAGGTCACCCCTCAGCCTTCTTTTCTCCAGACTATACAATCCCAGCTCCCTCAGCCGCTCCTCATAAGACTTGTGCTCCAGACCCTTCACCAGCTTCGTTGCCTGTTTTTGGACATGCTCCAGCACCTCGATGTCCTTCTTGTAGTGAAGGGCCCAAAACTGAACACAGTACTCAAGGTGCAGCCTCACCGTGCAGTTCTCCATTGAAAAAGAGTTATCCCTAAGCTCAGTTTCTGTAAAGTCAAGTCAGAAAAGGTCAAGAGTAAACCAAACCCTTATGTTACTTACCTCAGCAACTTTCAGCTGAATTTCCATATGGCCATTATTCACAACTGTGTTAGACTTCACAATTTCATCATCATACTAGCTTCTCAGCCTTTTTTTCCCCACACTCTTTAACTTGAGGTTCTCCAACTAATGGAATTTCTGAGATAGCAGATGATTCTTAACCTTGCAGTTCTCATCAGTATTGTCATCACCCACCACTAATCTGTACGCTTTCTCCTGCCAGAAGTAGTGTATCATCTCCACCTTCAGCACAATATAGATAACAGGTTTATGAGATATCAGGTGCTGCAGTTGAAGAGCTCAATTGACAGTAGCATATTTCACAGATTCATTGAGAAGCTTGGGCAGAATATGGTTATTTTCTTTCTTATTGAAGTCATCGAAGAAGTGCTTATTCTAGGACTCTTGTTTCGGACTTTTACTATATCTGACATCAGATTTAATAGGTTAATCCTATTTAGTCCTTTGTTTTAGTTCACACAGACCTAGTATCTCTACATTTAATTACTTTGATGCTCTCTACTTCAATTATATAGAAGAATCATGCCCAAAAAAGTCCTGATTTTTTTTTTTTTTTTTTTTTTTTGATAAATAGGAAGAGGACATCTACTCCATTAATGAACGGGGAAAATATGATTTTCAACAATGTTAACTACTTCCATTCATGGCAATATTTCCTTTTCTAGACTATCTTCTTCCTAAAAATCTCTGGGTTGCTTAAATAAATAATTTAAATGCAGTTTAGCCAGTATGTCTGCATATGGTCTTCTGTTTGAAATATTTTTAATTTTTTACAGTGATTACATCTTACTATCAATTAAAGAGCCTTCTCCACCATGGTTTTGTGCCACATTGTCTTCTGTTTTGATTTTCCTGTCATGTGTTTAGAGTAGGACCTTTTAATGATTGGCTCATTTTTCACTTCTCAAGAAGAGCAAGATAAATGAATGACATGATACCAGGATGGCCTATTTCAGAAAGAAAAACTCACTTCATCCTAGCTTTCTCATGAACACTGTATCAGAATTTCATATTAATTAGTTTTATTGGCTGTTGGTTTTGTTTTTTTTTTTTTTTTTTCAATTCAAACAACATGGCATGCTCATGATTTAGCTGGAGCCATTTTTTTTGGACAATATTCAAGACTACTGGTAGTATCAAAAAAGTAAAGGTACAGTAATTAGAGTATGAAGCAAGGACATTTTTGGAAAATATTACATTATGTTGTTTGGCCAGCTAATCAAATTCTATCTCTGCACTTGAATGGTGTTTGTGGCTGCTTGCAAGTAATTCAGGTGTGGACACTTGTAGGGTTTCTGTTTGTTCCTTAGTACATGTTTTGACAGAGCATTATGTCTTATGGCAATGCCTGTTCAAAAAGTATAACTTTGGGAAAGTGATGCTGCTTCTTCATCTGTGACTCTGAGACCCACTTGTGACATTTCCTGGCCTCAGGGGACCAAGCATGCACCCTGTTACCTAGCTGCAGGTGAGAGGGCTTTTTCTTTATTACATGTTACTATACAACACCCCCTCCTCTCCAAGGCTGTGTGCCTGAAATGAGGGTACACTCTGTTACCTTTGAAGGTGCTGGAAGTTGTGCTTAGAATCAGGATATTCATTTAAAGGGAGCACTGCAGAGCATATTCACGACACCCTTTGGTGAGCAATGTCATGTTCTTAGCTATTTACTCTAAAATCTTACAAAACTTAAACCATTTTAAGGTAAAGTGCAAAAAAAAGATTGTGATATCTAAAGCAAACAACACAGTTAAAGTAATAGATGTAGGTGAAGAAATGAAAAAAATCCCACATCTATTTAATCTTGGCATAGATAGTTGGAATCAGAAAGCTCTAATCCTTATCCAGCTAGTGCATTAATTTAAGAAAAGAGTGATTGATATTCATGGAGAGGTGATTTTTGTATGTATTTTACTGTCTTTGCTTCTTTCCTATTATATCATTGTGTGTATGTGGCTGGGTTTTGATTAGTGAAGGAACTGAACTATGCCTTCAGTTGCTCCCTGTGCTGCTTTGTATTTCAGATGGGTGACAGAAGGAAAGGTAGTGCAGATGGTTTCAGGAGCTGAGATGGTTGAGGAACTACTGATCAGCTAAAGAATTCCACCTTGCGATGTTTGCCCCTGGGTTGAACACGTGCAGACACAACATCTTAAGAAAAACTTTGCACTGAGAATCTTCATATCTTTTCAATTTCAAGGATAACTTCTGTTATTTTCAGTTCTAGAGGAGATTCTCAGTTATATTAATGAGGAGAGATTATAGAAATCTTAACTACGTGTATTTTAAAAGTTATTCGGACTTGTGCTTTAACTTAAGCATGTTCTTAAATGCTCTGTTGGGCTGGCATGAAGGCTTCTATGTGGGTGATGAAATTCTTTGTATTCTATAAGTGTAGTAGCAAAATGCTTAGTTTTAGGAATATTAGTTGTAAAAAGTATACAGAAAAGTGAACAAATGCTGTAGGTACAGAACATCACTTTTGCTGCTCTGTACTACACTTCTGATCCTGTGGAAGTGTTAGGGAACGCATGTGCAAAAATCAATTAAGTCCAGTAATTTGACAAATCATAAAAGATCTGTGGTATAAGAAGAGTTCTGTGATTACAGGTTCTTGCATCTGTATGCCAGCACTAAATACCTCACAACTTGAGGTTAAGAAAAAATGAACTCGTATCCTCAGGGATGAATGATGCTCTCATAGCATCAGTGTTCTCGGCTGTTTTGGAGTCCCCGTGTGCAGAGGACAGCACTGCGCCCCACTTACTGGCCTTGCTTGGCAGGACTCGTGGGCTTCCTGAGCTCATTTTACCAGATCATCGGAAATCTGCCCTCCCTCCAGCGCTGCTGGAGCCATTGAGCCTGGGGAGAGTGCCAAGAGCCAGCCAGAGAGCCCTGCAGTCTGTCTGCCAGACTTAAAGGGGAAAGTTCATTGTATTTCAACCAAAGCTATGAAGTTAGTGTCCTTAAGTTAGTGTTTTAAAGCAGTTGGGAAAAACACCTGCACAGAGGTTTAGTGTGTGTGCATTATCAGCGTCAGCTGATTTGTAGTAACTCTTCTGAGCATACTAAGGCAAAGATAAATGCAAGGCTTCGCTTGTTAGGTGACACTTGTTAAAGGGATTTCAAGATTCCTTAAAGATTGTCATATAATTAGGATTTACCAGCTTGTTGTAGAGGTACTCTTCGTTCTTTAGGTAATTGATGAAAGAAATTACAGTTTTCAGCAGAAAGCATATTGCAGTTGCAGCAGTACATTTATTTTTTCAGTCCATTTACTGATGAATTTGCAGTTCTCATTTCAGTTTAGGTGAAGTAATAATAAACAGAGGATAGAGTTTATCTCCATCCAGAGTGTTATAATGCAATACTAATAGCAGGCATATTTGTTCTTATCAGCTTGGCTTCCATTTTGTTATTAATGGCAGTAAAATCTACAGTCTAAAATTAATCATTTGGAAGTAACAGCAGTGTAGCACCTTGTTTAGTTTAATTTCAGTTTATTGGATTTTAAATTCACATTGTTGTTGGTTTGGGTTTGTTTATACTTGCCATGGTCATGATCCTGATTTTTCATTATAAGATTCAAGTATTAAATGTTTACTGTAAGTTCTGTCATTGCTTTTGAAGCGCTATGTCACAAGGGAAACATAGCCACTTGGAACCTGGGTACAATTTCTGTGAACTTTTCTCTTACAAGAAGTATTTACAACAGTATTTTCAGTTGCCAGCAACACTGTTGAAAAGGAAATAATGTGCAGAAGTCATTTTCAAACCATCTGAAGTGATGATTGGCTCTGCTGGGCTAGAGCTCCCCAGCATCCACTTTCTCAGAACCCGTTCTTTACGTGTGCCACATGGTATGGGTTTTGCATTTTATGATGCTGGGAGAATTTTAAGTAGTAAAAATACTGCATGCTTTAGAGCAGCACTTGTCTGACTTGTTCTGCTGAACTCGGTGCAGCTGAACTCGGTGTCTCGGCAGAGCAGAACTAGCTGTGGCTTTGAGGAGCAAGAAGTGGATAAGGTACATTGTAATTATTTGCTTAAAATAATACTCTTTTATCTTTGATGCATGAAGTAGTTAGCTGGTATCATTAGGTCATATTCGAGCAGTATTATTTAGATCTTAGTCTAAGGGTTTTTTTTAATCTTTTTTTCTCTTTTTTTTGTCCCTCAGTTTGTAAGACTTGTATTGTTCAACACTTTGAAGACAGTAATGACTGTCCCAGGTGTGGCAACCAAGTGCATGAGACCAATCCACTAGAAATGTTAAGGTAAGATGACATTGCACAATATTTGCTGAAATGGAACAGCAAGAAATAAAAAATAAAACCTTGATATCTTTATTCTGAAAAGGAATTAAATTTTTTGCTTATTTGTAAAATACATATATCAGCTGTTCTTAGCCATAGATTCTGTCAATTTTTCATCTCCCAATAAATTGTAAATTGATTTTTTTCAGATCTAATAAAAGGAGGAAAGATAAGGAAAAGACACAGAAAGTCTGGGTATATTCTACAAATTAAAATAAATATTTTAATACCCCTATTAAACAAAAAAATGAACCCGGTACCTTTTATTCTTTACATGAAATTAAAGTCTAGAGTTTCTTTTTTCAAATGATTTAGGGCATTCCAAACTGCATGCAACTGTTTTTTTTCTTCTTAGAGCAATGTAGAAAATGAATCACACAAATAACTGAATGTTTTCCAGGGTGTAGATTTACCAATCTGAATTGAAATCTGCTGTCAGATTAGTGAAAAGACACTCATGAAAGAAAGTTTTGACACTGAAAGTGCCCTTTCTTGAGAGTTTGCATTTTTTATATCACAATAACACATCTTCGTTTAAACAATTACTTTTCTTGAAATTCTGGAATCTCTTTTAGTCATGTTATGTTGAAACAAAGGTGATCAAATCCTACAAGTGCAAACAAAGTACAAACGAATCCTACAAGTACAGTACAGAGAAATCAATAAATGTCATCATAAGTGGAAGAACTCCATGTTTTCCTAAAATGATGAAGCCACTCCCTGCCCTCACTCCCAACACTTCCTCCACCCCCCCACCCCCAATATTATTAGCTTGTAATACTGTTGTGAACTTAGGAAGAAATATTCTTACATCAATGTTAATATAAATATTTACATCTGGAATTTACTAGGGTTGGTATTATTTCCTAATGTCATTGTGTTTGCTACAATTTGCCATATTTTGCTTTGATTTTTGACTGATATGTGTGTGCAGAGCAATTCCCATGCCTCAGCAATTCCCCTACCAAGAGGTGAGAGAGATTAAATTCAGCAACTCTAAAGGGTGTTATTAACTTAAATCTTTGTCATCTGAATGTTTTTTGGAAGGGTAGGGCTAAAAGGGTTTATGTAGATGTTTACCATAAGTATTTTTCTGATCTCCTGTCAGTGTCTGAGGTGCTGTGTCAGCCGTAACAGATGTTATACAGAGTGCATAAGGCTACTAATAAGCTGAAAACAAAAGCATTTTAGAAATATTTCTTTTATTCTGACAGGACCATTTCACAGGACTTGAGAAATGCATTTTTTGAAATATCTAGTAAATGTTTAGTAAAATAATAATATGCTTTAAGCAGGAAATGATAGAAGGGTGAGAAAAGTTGAGACCACAAGCCAGAAATGTGGGAAAAGCCATTTTCTCTGCAATTCTTTCCTGAAACTCCTTTTAGAGTCACTGGGTTTATTTGCCAACAAACTGCATATAGCTAGTAGTTTGCCGGTTGTATTTTATGAAACATTTGCTAAACTAATAATCAGAAGAGCACATGAGCAGTGTAACGGAATTATCTTTTTTGGATGTTGCCTGCATAACTTAATACATGTCTTATACTCTGACTGAAGAGAGCGGCCCAATCATTGCTCAAGAATGCAGTCATTTTCTGAGAAATGGTGTTGAACACTCTAGGTAGTATTTTTAACTGACATCTTTGAGATATACTACTTTATAAACTCAATTCTGAATAACTCCGTAAGTATGTGGGTTTTTTAGATGTATCTTTTAGTTGGCAGCACTTAGGGTCTGTTGAAATTATAAGTCTAAGTCTGAAGTTCAACATCGAGCTTTAAAATGAAAATCTAGAAAGAGTGTTAAATTCTAGAATTCCCTTTCCTGCTTTAGCAGAATTCCACATCATCAGTATTCAGTAGGGTCTGGGTTGGTTATGCCATGAAGGCAGGCTTCTTTTTTTTCTTGGTATGCTTCTTTGGATGCGTTTTCCTGAGCAGTAGTCTTCATTTGCCTCACTTCAGATAATTAGCATTATCAGAGAGTAGCTTTGATCTTATAAGTCATTCAGTATTATAGAAGAGGTGAAAAAAGAAACTATATCAAGCTGACATAAATGCTTGGTTCTTCTTTCTATATGTTCTGGTTTGGAGCTTGGAAGATGTAGGGGTGGAAAGTGGTGTGCCTAAAATATTAGTGTTCTTGTTTCAGTGTTAACAGGAAGTATCATATTAAATGACCGAGACCAACTTTGGAGTTATGTCAAGTAGTTTCATTTTGGAATGGGTTTGATGCGAGTCACAGAAATAGAACTCTCTTTTAGAGTGTTCATAAGCATGGGTAATAGGAACACTGTAAGATGCATCTGAAATTGAGAATCTTTTTGTAATTTCCTATTTTTTTCCTTACAGTTTAAGTTTAGTTCCCCTGTACTTAAAGATCAGATAAGTGGTATTTTTTTCTGCATTTTTAAAGTATTGATTAGTATTTACACTTCATAAGGACAAAATAACTCTTTTTGTTTACTTTTTGGAAGGAAATAAAGTCATTGACTAGAGTATGAAGCCAGTTCTTGCTGCTAGCATTGTAAATTTGCTAAATATACTGGTTTCCTTGCTATGTTAGCATTACCAGTGACTTTTGTTTGGGGCCATTGAAGATGAATTAGAAAGTGCTAAATGGGAATTTTCAAAAATAAATGTAGAAAAAACAGCAAATACCATCCTGAGGAATGATTAGTGGGGTTTTGAATTAAGGTAGTGATGTTCGCTTTTGAAGTCCTTATTTCTCTTCTCTTAATGAAAGTTATGAAGATTGGACCTTTCTTACAATGTGAAATGAACTCCATTTCCAAGACAGGTTCCCGAGTTCCTAGTGCTCTGCTGTGGGAACTTCATAGAAAGTAGTACCATCTAGTTGCATTAGATATGGAGAGGAGAGCCTAGAAGGGATAACATACCATTTGGAAAGGTAGACCTATATTGTCATCTGTCAGAAGCTAAGTGCCCAGACATCCCATGATTTTGGTTTCCTTATCTATGAGAAAGTACTTGCGTCTTTGTTTTAGGGGAGGTCTGTTTCACTTGCTGAAGATTTTTTTTCTTTTTTTTGTCCTTATAAGAAGAAGCAATTAAAAAATGGATCGTGGTTGTAGCTTAAACATGAATATTCTTATGGTATGACTGTCTGCATGAACTGATGGACAACACAGGGAACTAGTCTCCGAACAAGATGACTGGGTAATAGGTCTAATTGTAAACTTTCAATTATAAATACAAATTCTGTAAAGAAGAGAACCTGGAATGCTCATGTATTTATTATAAGAAGATAATTGTTATCCATTAAAATGGCTTTTAGGCATTCCTCAACAATAAAATCATTCAGTCTTCTTCCTACTTTGGTGCTGCTAGTGAACAAAAGATAGAGAACAGTCATATGTTTTATAACAGGCCTATGGTGTATTATTAATAACACGTACACATACATGTATGTGTATATGCAAATATATATGTATAGAGATATATATCATTACTGAGATGAAAAATTAAGGCAATTAAAAATATGCTAAAAGCAATTATTATATTGTAGCTTCTGACTGAATCTCAAGGTATTTAATTTCTCTGGCCGTATTACTTAGTACTTTGTTTTGTCATGGGTTTTTGTTTAGGCTGTGGACAGTGGGAGTTCCTGTTCACAAGAGAAGATGTAGAGGACAGAGGAGAGAAAGGAAAAGGAAACAGAATGAGAGACAGAGAAAACCAAAGGATAAGTGAGACAGGGAGAGGAACTAGAAAGTGGATGATAAATTAAATGGATAGGAGAGTAGGTAAAATTCAGAGAAAACGGAAGAAAAATATTTTAGCTTCAGCAACAAAGGTAAATGCACTGTGCTCTCTGGAAGGGACTGTAATAGCTATTTCTGGCACTAATATCAGGACATCAGAGGATATGCCTGTGCTGCATACTGTCATCTGGTAGACAAACTCGTGGCAGATTTAAATAGTTTAAATGAATTATGTTGGGTACTGAGAACTGTCTAGCCAGAGCAGCATGGATGCTCTGTGGTCGTCTTTATCCTGCCAAGACTAGTTTGTGTTGTAACAAGTGGGGAATAGCCTGTTCAGTTTTTCATAACAGCCTTATTACCAAAGCACTTGAACACTTAATATGATAATGGAGTATATAATTTTCGTGCTTACTACTCATAACCTGGACCTTAAAATTGGACACTACTTTTCCAGTTTGTTCCTTTCAGTAACGCAATTGTTTGCATGTAACACAAAGAAAACAATGTAAATTTTAGAGTGTAATGTTTTTTGTCTTTTGCTTCATTTTTTGTCTTTATACATTAAAAATAATTTCCTTGGTTATTTCTAAAAGAAATCCATTCAAGAGGTGGTTGAGATAAGGTTTAATGCTTGTTGTCTCTCAAGCTAAAATTAATTGATTTTTGCAGGACGTATTATTTACCAGAAATATGCAATTAATTTTATTATTCAAAAGTTTTTATTATTTAAAGGCTAAAAATATTTAAAATGCTAGTTTCTACTTAATGTGAAATGTATTTTTTCCCTTTGAAAGGCTGGATAACACCTTAGAGG
The DNA here is from genome assembly GCF_965183815.1 of Platalea leucorodia. Taxonomy (NCBI): domain Eukaryota; kingdom Metazoa; phylum Chordata; class Aves; order Pelecaniformes; family Threskiornithidae; genus Platalea; species Platalea leucorodia. The sequence continues at coordinate 19,723,168 of NC_138826.1, read as the reverse complement.
AAATTATATTTAAGCTGGTGCCTGGACTCCGAGAACGTAAGTTTCTCATTTGGTTTTGGGTACCTGTTTGGGTTGATGGAAGGAATATGGCTATTCCTAATGATAAACCTGTAGTATTGATTTAAAAATTCACATTACTGTTCTTTGATGTTAACTAGAGGAACTGCAGCGAGAGATCGAATTTTGGAAGAAAAACAAACCTCAAGAAAATGGTCAAGGTGATGATTTTTTTTTTTTCTCCTCTCTCATCTGTACGTTAAGTAGCATTGCTCATTAAGCCCTGTTTCTTCACACACTTATGCATGTACATTCTTTTTACTGAATTCAGATACTATAGAAACTCGTAATGAATCTATGTAAATGTAATCTGGGCCTTCATGTACTGCTGCTTATCTATTAACCAGTTGTTCTACAAACACTAGTTGTTTTACCATTAGTTTTATTTGCATTTCCTTAAGCTCTCACTTTCAACACTCATGCAATTTTCCACTTGAATTCTTAATTTTCTTAATACAGCAGAACTACTTGAGTTTTTTACAGATTATTTTCTGTTACTGAATTTGACCAGCTGTTAACTAGGAGGTTGTCAAGAATTAGTTATGACAAGTAGTAAAACAGTTTTCCACACATGATAAACAATTGTTTTATATAGATTCCAAAATGCTTTTTCTTTTTTTCTCTTTTTCTTTTTTTCTTTTTTTTTTTTTTGTAGTTGACCCATGAACTTTGAGAGCTCAGTATTGAGGTGCTAAGTGAGGACTACGTCCAACTGTTTGTATGCCTCTTTAATTTGACATCAAGGTTTTGATACCATAGCCTATTTGATTTGGGCATTTTTAAGACTTTTTTAAATGCTCTGCTAAGCTAAAGAAATAGCCATTTTTAGTAAAGGATCACTGTCAAGTAAACATCTTGCAATACTGCACTCAGTTGTTTATAATATCGTCTTTTCAACTTCATAACATTTCATTTTCTTTCTCACTAGTTGATTTGCATTTGGCATCCATTATAAGGGACAAGGTTCTTATATAATTAAATTAAGAACTGCAGGACAGTTTGGATGAAATTATATTAGTTTACTACAACATACTTTGTAGTGTATACCTATGCAGTTTTAAAAATACTTATAAAATATTTTTATGAAATATAGACATTTGACTGTTTAGAAAATTATTTTCTGCTGTATACATAGATAGAAAAATATAACATATAATTTGCAAATTTGTAGAATGTCACTTACTTTTAACCAATTTATTCTTCTGGTTCTTACCTTTCTCCCATAATTTAATGGTAAACCTAATGGAGATTGGTTACTAAGTGTAATGAGTGATTGGATTGTTTTGTGAATCAGAGGAAAGCTCTAGCTCTAACTCTCAAAATATACTTTTAAGTAGCTACAGATGTATCCAGCTCTGTTAGTGGCTGCGTCCTTGGGCTATAGAAGTTTGACTCTACAAACCATCTGAAAGTCATGATAGCTCATTGAGACAAATTATGAGCATTTAAACTGTTTTTCTGCCATAAACAAGTATTTAGAATCTTGCCTCAGAATAAATTATTTAGTGAGAATAATTTCAGTAAGAAGGGACTGTTTCAGTTGTCAGTACTATCCCCTGCAATCATATAGTCAGTCTAGTTTAAAAGAGTCCATCAGTAATGCATTTACCACAGGGCACAATACAGTTCACAACTTTAGCATCTAAGATCTGTAAAAAAATCCCAGGACTTAGAATTTTCACGTTTCGGAGGAAAAAAAAACAAACAACAAAGCGTATCTCAGGCATTGGTGACTCCACTAGGAGAGTGGTTACTAGAGAGAAGTGATGGATGATGATAGGAAACATACTGTGGTACAGAGCAAAAAATCTTTATTGGTCCTTTCCAGTCTGAACTGGAGAAGGAACAGGGGAAACAGCTTTAGATTGACTCACTATCTGGAGATCAGTTTTACACTGAATCTCCGAGAAAAGCACAGGAAGTAGACAATTTGCAAGGTTTGCAAGAATGATGAGGGAAAAAATGCGACACCAAGTTACGCCTTAAGGAAAGAGGCGTGGAGGTGAGTGGGGAGTTGGTTTGTTTTTCCTGTCTTCTGTTCTTGGCTTGATGCTTTGACTTGGAGAATGCTGAGTCCATTTTGGTGAGATTAAAATTTCTTTTTTTTTTCCCTCTCCTCTCCTCTCCTCTCCTCTCCTCTCCTCTCCTCTCCTCTCCTCTCCTCTCCTCTCCTCTCCTCTCCTCTCCTCTCCTCTCCTCTCCTCTCCTCTCCTCTCCTCTCCTCTCCTCTCCTCTCCTCTCCTCTCCTCTCCTCTCCTCTCCTCTCCTCTCCTCTCCTCTCCTCTCCTCTCCTCTCCTCTCCTCTCCTCTCCTCTCCTCTCCTCTCCTCTCCTCTCCTTTCTTCTCTTTTTTCTTTTAACTTGTATCATATTAAACCTTAATGTCATGCCTATAATGGACCATCACATTGATTTCTAGAGACTGCCTGTACAAACATCATTAATTCTAATAACTACAAGGATTTTTTAGTAAATAGCCTGGTGCCATTTACACAGAGGAGCATTTGAATTTCTATCAGAATATCTTGAAAGGTGCAACTTGCGTTTTGTGTGTACCTGTTTCTGGAATGATTTTATGATTGGAAATTTGCTAATTTCCCTGGTTCTGGGGTTGGTTTGCCTTTCAGGACTTTTCAAACTGCATGACCAAATCTTCCTCCATTACTCAGCGGTGATAACTATTGAAAGTTGTGTATGTGTTTTCATTGCTGAAGAATCTGTGAATCATAGGCAGCCTCCTCAGACAAATGCTCGTGACAGGTAGACTGTACCTGCTTGATTAAGAGAGTTTGCTTCCTGGACTTTCACAAAAAGAAAAAAAAAATAATCTGTAGTTTGGTACTGTAAATTCTGTTCATAGCAAGGTGATAGGAACAAAACGTATGTATGATACACATTCAACTAAAAGTGTCAATAGCTAGTAGAGACTTGTGGACAAATCTTTTATAATTATAAAATACTTCAATGTAGCTTAAAACTCATCTTGATAGGTAAACTCAATGAAGTGAATTAATTACTATGTCTAGGAACTTAAGCATAGCTTGATATTTGTTAAAGTTTTCATTCTATCTTCTCATCTTAACTCTTCTAAATGACTTTAAAAGTTTGTGGTAAGTGTAGGAAAACAGCAGAATTTGATCTGAAAGTTTTTCAGGAAATGCAAAAGTAGCTTATTCAAGTTACTTGTGATAATGTTTTATTCCAACAGAGAGCAGCCTTTGTTTTAAATCAAAATAAATAAGTTGGGGATACAGAAAAAAACAAATGTATATAATAGGGTTATTGTGTACTGTATTCCAAACCTGTAAAAATTACTCCATCTTATGGTTCATTGTACGGTTATTGTTTACATACATTGCAGCCTTATCTAGGTGTACTTGCTAGTCTTAGCATTTGAGTGTTCAACTATGCTAAACCTTTGAAAACTGCAGGAGATGGTGCATAGGATATATGTGCTCTGCCAAAAAATATGGGGACCATTCCTCTTTTCTTATGTTTTTTGTTTTTAAAGGGGAATAAGTAAGTATATGGCTATTTAGTTATAAAATCATCCTTACTTAGACCAGGTCAAAAGTCGATGAAAGTTAAGTTTTATCTTGCCTTAGTTTAATTCATGATAACATTCCAGGAACTTGTCTCCATTGGGTTATTGCAGCAGACAATTAATATGAACTGATTACTCATGTTACTTTGATATACAAGTGTTGGGATTAGTTATTCCGCTGTTTATTTAAAACCAATTTTTTTTGGCAGTGAACTGCCACACCATAGAGTAGGTTTATGTGGTTGAGCAGTCTTGATGCATGCGCAGTTGCAGGGTTTTAATCACTGGACACAAACAGCAGTAGACAGCCATAACCATTAGTGGTTCATCTGCCTAATTATTTTCTGTCACATAGAAATCTGTTGTTTGCATATTACATTAACATTTCAATAATATAACTTTGTTTTCAGATTTGTAAATTGATCAATTGAAGAATGCACTGAATTAAAATTGTATAAAGTTAATTTGAAGAAAAAATATGCCCTTGAAAATGAACTATTACTTTAAGTATGTTTTTGTTACTACTGTGACTTTTAATTATTTTACACTTAAATAATATGATCTTCATATTTTACAGATGAAAGCCCAAAAGCTGATAAACCCAAAGTAGATGAGGAGTGTGATGAAAATGAAGAAGATAAAGACTATCACAGGAGTGACCCACAGATTGCTATTTGCCTCGACTGTTTACGCAACAACGGGCAGTCAGGAGATAATGTAGTCAAAGTGAGTAGTAAAGATAATCTGTGCTGTTGTTATTGTTGGCAGAATAGCATCTTACAGGAACCAAATCATTTTATAATCATTAACAATAAACTGTAATGTGGTGACCTGTCTCCAATTCCATTCTTATTTAGTCCTTTTGTTTGAAGCATTTCAATGCATCTTGGAATTTTGTAAAAAATACAATTCCATACAGAAATCCATCTGTGACAATGGATTTTTTTTTTTTTTTTTAATGGGTTATAGTTTTGTAGTCTGCAGCCTTGATGGTATATAACTGCATTACGCAACAGATTACAGCATACCACAGAGGTACTTAAAAAGCTAGCTGTAGGTGAGCTGCCGCTCACTTTCAGGATTGCTGTCCTACCCATGCCAGTGTAAAGCTGCTTTTCACATACGTTGTGCACTGAATGACTGGGATCCAGATCTTCCGAGCTGTAAACCTGATTCTGACACTGTGGCCTTGGGCAGGTCACTTCCATCTGTAAAATGTGTAGGGTAATATCTGCTAACTTCTGTTTTAAGAATTAGGGATATTTGTTTTCTATTCATGAAGGGAAGATTACCTCATGGTATTGAGGCTAGAAGAAAGTGTTTAGAAATGCTCTTAGATTTTAATAATGTTTTCTTAAATTACAAAGACAAGAATTAAAAATATTAAAAATTTGTCCAATAAAACACTACTTGTTTTCTGTATACTCTGTTAAATGTATAGTTTTGAAGTTCTTACACAGTGAGAAAGTTTTGATTCAGCAAGAAAACATATGTATGTGTTATCACTGTCTGTTTACGCTATATACAGTAAGAAATCTGTATCTCCATCACCATGTAGGAGTCTCAGGTTTCCAGCTTTCCTGTTGAATCAAAAGTATTAGGTTCTGGATCACAGAATCTGTGATAATAGGTCACATCTCAGGTTTGTAGCTTCTCTGTATTTTACCTAGATTATTTGAGGGTTTTACTTCCTTTTTCTCTCAAGGACTGAAGAAATTCTAAGAAATTTAACATCTGTTTGACCCTCAACGTAACTAACACAGACACTTAGATTATTTAAGTTCTTCTGGGGTTTTTGGTGTTTATGGTAGGTTGTTTTTTTTTTTTTCTTTCCTGCCTTCTGTATCTTTTGGAGATTTCTTTAGAACCAGAGAAGGGTTAAATGAACTTGTTTGTCATCTTGTAAATTTTGCAAAAAAAGTGAACAAAAATGAACCCGTGGTGCCATTATGAATTACAAGAGAGTGCAGTAAAATTGTTTACTGGTTGAAAAAAAAATGCCAATTACAGCTGTTCTTGCACTAAAGATGGCTTACATGCTCCAAAATTTCTAACATGGTTTTTCTGTTTTGTTGCTGTTGCTTTAGGGTTTAATGAAGAAATTTATCCGCTGTTCTACTCGAGTGACTGTGGGAACTATCAAAAAGTTTCTCAGCTTAAAATTAAAACTTCCAAGTTCTTATGAGGTACATTTGAAAGAACGATGCTTGTATTTTTATTTCCCTGTGAAGTATTAGGTTTTTATGAAATTTAATCATATTTGAACTTGAGGAATATTTTTTAGCCCCATCACTAAGTAGTGGTCAATATTCCAAGTTATATTTTCTGCCCTTAAATGAGAAGTGATCATTTTATCACAGTGACTGAAGTTGCTAATCAAGGAACTCATACAGTTCTAGTAACTTCAGTTGCTTGCCTGTGAAGGAATAGATACATTAGGTTTTGATATTTTTATGTAAAAAATAAATGTTCTCTCTTTCCATGTGGCTAATAAAGAAAAGTCACTTAATACTGTTTGGGGCTAGTAGCTACTGGGGAAAGGAGAGACCAACTAGACATGTGCCAAATTACTCTGCAGTTTCATTTTCTTTAGATGTAAGAAACTATCCAGTAATTATGAAGAAGTGAGGAGCAATACCATTTGAATCTTTGAAAATGCAGATACTTTTTTTGCACCTTCTCTGGAATTAGATGGAATTTGATGGAGAGAGGGTCTTTGCTCCATGAGTGATTTGATCTGGGCCAAGACTGTTCCCTGGGGGGACTTGCTAACATGGTATAAGTTGTGATGCAGGATGGAGTTGGGAAGTGTGAGACTCCTGCCTCTGCTTTCCCTCTTCCCAAGGATACAGGAATTTTGACTTCAGCACAGACTATTTCTTCGGCCAGTTCTCTTACAGGAGTCAATGACTCCATGAACCGCAGGCTGCCTTTAGCACAAATGGCAGCATCCCAGCTTTGGTCAGAGGTAGGGCTGAGTTAGGTTATGTGCACAGGTTATTGCAGAGCTATATGCAGGAGTTTGTCACAGTATCATGACATGCTGACCAGCCATTTTGATGTAATTTGGTGTTGTTAATTATGTTAATTTAATCTGTCTCTGGCACCTTAATGGCCTGTGTTATGTAGTATCTGCTTACTTCAAAATTTTGACATTTTTTTCCTCTAAAAAACAGAAAAGCATTATGGCTATAGTAATGAAAGAATTTTCAAACATTTCAGTGGAGGGTAGAAGAAAGATGCACAGTTTAAACCAGCCATTTTTCGCAGTAAGATCATTAGGGTTTTTTTTTTTATTTTGTCTTCAGTTAATGAAGAATCATGTTTGTATACTCAGAAGTGTATTTTCGTTGTATAGTTATTTCTAAAGTAATTTTTTTAAATTACATTATAATTTATTTTTGAAAAATGAAAATTACAATACTTCTGTTCTCTATCTTTGGGTTGAAAGAGCATTGACCTAGCAAGAAAGCCTTCAAAATACAGCACAAGGCTTTCTCTTCAAACAGATGGCGTGTAGTATTGATAAATACAGGGAGCATTTGTCTGCTAGTGATTACCTACCTAGTTTAGTAGACTTTCTTCTGTCCACACCTTAATTGAAAACACAAAAGTGAAAAAATTAAGTGGAATACTACTATTAAAAATAGCAGTATAATTTATTGTCATTATGTTGTATTTATCCAGGTTTGATATACATGTCTGATGGAATTATTGTATAATGATAGGAGTTGAGGGATTAACTCTGAGATTCACTTAGGAGTTCATTTAGACATTAAAATGTTCACCCCTTTGTCTTACTGTTTGTTCTGTTGTATTTTAAGCTGGATGTACTATGCAATGGAGAAATCATGGGGAAGGATCATACTATGGAATTCATCTATATGACGAGATGGAGACTAAGAGGCGAAAACGTAAATGCTGTTACGTTATTAATAAATGATGTTTTGGTATATTTACTATAGAGAGTATACATGCTTTCACAGCTCGGTCCAAAATATATTCTGTGACCCTTCAAAAAGCCCTTATTTAAAAACGCATTTTGCATGGTTTTTGGATTTCTTATGTTAAACCCTCTGAGTGAAACCCCGCAGCACATATATTGTGCAGATTCTGAAACTTAAAAATAGCAGGTATACAAAGTTTACATGCAAGTTTTGCTCTGAGTTTTAAGTCAAGTATCTGAAAACCCAAGCACTTGTTCTTTTTCTGTAAATTTGCTTGTAGTGACCTTTTGAGTTACAATGGTTGGGGAACCTGCATCCAGCAGTTCTTTGTTAAGAGTCTGTTTTATTCAGTAGTAAACTGAAAGCGACAGTGAAAAATTATTGGAGAAATCTAATTGTGTTATTACTGTTTCTGTTAATACTACACCCATTTTTTTTTAGATACGCTATATAACACTAACATCCAGATAACGCAGCTAAATGGGTTTTCCTTGCTGCATGTGTATATTTTAGAATTGCAATATTTAACTTATTAAAAGACATTTCTTTTAGGTCTGATATTCAGTTTGATTTAGTAGCCCTTATATTGGCTTGTATATTTAATTTTTTTTTGTTTAAAAGTCATATCCCCATTTCTTCTCTTTCTTTTATACATTCGTTTGTGTCTGGCTGTTGATTGTTCTTCAGTCCTTATTGCTTTGTAGTATATGCAGATTTGTTGTCTATCACTACCAGTGGAGGCTATATTGGCGTGCAGCTAAGGTTAAGCACTTAACCCATGTTAAACTACTGATCTGTAGAAAATTCCAAACTTTCCGTACTTTGTTTTTTTAAAGCTTCCCAGTACTCAGAATAAAAAGCACTGGGGCATGGACAGAGAAGACAGAGGATTAAGCACACTGTAGAGTTAATAATTCACAAGTTTCTTAAAGTTTTACCTCAATCAGAAGGGGGGTGGGGGAGAAAGGATAGATTTTGGTAGGAATTAGGGGAGTTAACGTATAGGCAAGTATTCATTGAATTTGAAAGTAATATTGCACTGAAATTTGATGATTGCTGAAACCCCGATATTGCACCAATAAGGGAACTTTAAGTAGTATTTTTTCCAATGCTGCCTTGAAACCAGTGGGTGTTTTTTTGGCTTGCCTTCTTATATTTTTGTTAGCATTGGCTGTACTCTTAGGAAATGTTGAGGCAACAACTTCAGTGATACTGGAATTCTTTCATGACATTTAATTTTGCAGCCCCTGCCTACAAATGGACTTTTGGCAGTTGCATTAGTTTGGAAGCAAAGTAACTGTCATCTTGACAAAAAGGACATTATTTGTACTGGTTAAAAATTTTCAAAAATCTCAGAACTATAGTTTTTAACATTAAGTGAATATAAGAGTTGGCAACTCTTGATTAAATTTATAAGTTGTGTTTACATACACATAGTATAGTCAGGTATGTGTTCATCTTTTCCTTTATGTAGTTTTAAATCACTCCCTGAAGTCAGAGATGACAAACTAAAACCTGTAAAAGTTACATTGTGCTGGTAATAAATCCAGTAACATCTGGGCTTCTATGATTTTGTTTTCCCTAACTGTGTTGGGTCTTGCTATAAAGCAGAAGTTGCGATGGTAATTAATTAACAGTCTCTTCTTTTGGGTGAAGATCAATTAAATCCATTATCTCCATCTTTGGTACTACTTACCATGAGCTTTCACTGGCATACCTGTGGACCTTACAAGAGGTAGAGTAGTAAAGGGAAAATATCCATTTATTCGTTAGAGAATTCTTCCCTGTTGTAAATAAGTAAACTGATTTTAACCTTTAAATTGGAAAATTTAAAAAAAAAACATTAAATGGTAAATGTATATGTCCAGCTGTGGATGCCTCTTATCTGATCAGAAAATCATCTCCTTCGCAGTTTCGGTGTCAGAACTGCTCATCTTCGCAAGCCTGCTCACAGGATGGCACTTTTTATCAGGTAAGAGGCACTCACGACTGTACATACTACAGTCATTAAGGTCCTGTCAGCACTTCAATTGTAATCCAAGTTGTGGAGTTTTTATAATTCCTCACTAAAAAGTGCTAAAACTCTATGAGCAAGGCCTGAGCATTTTTGTTCATTCAGAGAAAGCTTTATTGAATGAGTAAATACAATCTATTCAAAAGGTTTAGGGGTTTCCTTCACTTTACATTAGGCCACTTACCTTTTCGTTAGGAAGATACCATTCTGTAGGCTGATACCTGCATCAGTTTGGAAGGATTATCTACCTCTTCCTATCTCATCCTTCTAACTAGTAGCATTGGGCAGTCACTGACAAAGGATCAAAACTGAAAAGCTTGAATCAAAAGAGACTACATTGGCTTCATCTCTTTATGGCAATTTGTATGTTCTTTTTAATGGAGTAAAGAAATGTTAGATTTTTCTAATACTGTGTTCTTTTCACATCTTTTAAAATTAGAAATGGAATAATGCCTTATATCTAGAATATAACAAACCAAAACCTCCAGAACCTGCAAACTGAAGTTGATTTCTAAATTTCATTGATCAAACTGGTTCATACCTATATGAAACAATATTTCATTTTCCTCATTGAGAATTTTGATTTGAACTGATTCCTCAAAGTTACTTTTGGAAGTTTGAAATAATATTTTTGCTTGAGCAAAAAATAAAAGTTAATGATAGAGGGTCACTCCCCACTATGGATGGGAGTGACCTACTGCAGTCATGCCTACTTCAGTAATTAGGATTGTTCCAGCATAATGCATTTTATTTATACAGTTGGTTTGTAATTGTGTTTGCAAAAAACACTGAGCCTTACTGGTTTACAGGGCAATTTCAGTGAGGTGACTGCTCTGTCTCTGCCTGTATGCACTTCCAATTAGAGCTGAGAACTTTTAGAGACAATTTATATAATCAAAGTGAAAAACATGTGAAATAGCATTTAAATAATATGGTAGTCATATCCTAGGCAAAAAAATCAGAGACCAAGTAATTTATGATACTACAAATATATGTTTGTTTATTGCACATGCAGACTACATGTGGTGCTCCCTGTCTTCTCTCCTAAATGCTCCTGCTACTGTTGAATACCTCTGGTTTTATGTTTTGATTTCTCTGCACTCCAGTTTGTAAATCCCTAGCAAGTATGATCACATCTAGTTCTGGTGATCATTTTACTACCATGGCATGGAAAGTTTATTAACCTGTATAGGTCTCTGCAGTGATATCTTTCTTTTTTTGTCACTGAAGTTCATCTGTATTGCATTTGAAGGACGCAGTAAAGTATTTCTGGTTTAAATGATAGCTTCTGTAATAATTCTTCATAATTCCAAATTTGCAATAAAAAGAATACTTAAATTAGCAATGTTCCTCTGCCCTGTGGCAGAGAGGTAGTTAAGCCCATACAGTTGCTGAGACAGTGAGATTTTCCTGGGTTTTGTACTATAGAAAACATCCAGTATCCTAATGAAGTTAAGAGGAAAACATCAGACTTAAACGAAATGCTAACAGACTGAAAAAATAAGACATTTAGTAAAACAGAGCTTCCAGCAACAAGTGCCCAGGCATTCCATGGCACTTTCTGGAAACCTACCCACTCTTGCCTCCTATTCCACAATGGTTTTGTCCAGTTTGGGGATCCAAGCAGTTAATTTGCCTTTTTTTTTTTTTCCAGTAAGAACTAATAAAAATGTATCACTAGATCTGAAGTTGAGGAGTTTGGGTTTGGGGGAGAAGTTAGCCCTCATGTCTCAGAAAATCAGCTGACAGCAGTTTGACCTGATTTTTTCTTTTTTTCTTTTTAATACCAGAGTAGCCTGGCTCCCATTAACTAGTGCTGACTACTAGTATAGCTATGGAACCTCCGTTTATATAAAAATCAAAGTACATCTGTAAATGGACTTTGTTTTAGAAAGTATAAAATTTCAAGATTGCTTTTCCTCAAACACAGCAACACAGAAATAAGAGGAGTTGTTAGAGCACTTCAAGTATATATGTCATAAAACATATAAATCATTAAGTATATAAAAGCAGATGCAGGAATTTTATATTAATGACAAATAACTACAACTAGCTGACTTAGAGAATAAATATAGATTTGAAGTACAGGTATGGATTTAACTGTTGAAATGTATGGAATTATTTCATATAAATAAAACTGATTGCCATATACATGTGTCTTAGGGATAAGCTCTGGCTATTCTTAAGGCAATCTTTAATTGCATTTTCTTTGTATTTTTTATGAATTATGTCTTCATGTTTTCTTGTCTGGTTTTGTTGTTGTTTTGCTTTTGTTTTTAGTCTTACCCTATGGTACTTCAGTATCGACCTAGAATTGACTTCGGTTAGACCAAAGGGCCAGATCCCACTGAGATGAATCCTGCACTATTTGTTTACCCATCGACAGATTGCACAATGAATGGATGTGCCTGGATTAGGGGGACACAACCAGATTTTCAGCATGCAAATAAGGACATTGTCTTTCTTAAAATTGTCAGTTGCATCTCTGTTGTTTCTATTAGAGCAAGCCAAGTGCCATTCTGCTACTGAAATGTGCATAAGATATTTGTGTATCTTACGAGTGTGCTGCAAATCATAGCCAAAATCATGAAGTGTACAGTCAAGATTCAAAAACTATGGAATATTTTTGCTTGCGTGTTAGAAATTTTTTCTGGTCCTAATATTGATTACACTAGCAAAATGGCAGAGTGCTCATTCCATGTGGTGTTGCAGTTTCACACACTTACTATTTTACTGAATATTGTTGTTTAAATCATAGAGTACTGTACAAAGAACTAAGGATTATACCTTGAAAATATTTTGTATAGAAAATATATTTAGAAAAGTGGTGATTGGGCCACTACCTTTTTCTTGATAAGCTTCTCATGGGTCCAGGTATAGCTCACTCATGAGTGTGCAACGGTCCTTTTGCAGCGAATGAAGATTAATTACCTTTAACAAGAGATGTAGAACATGGTAATTCAAACCAGTAATTTTAAATCTTCTAAACAGATTCTGCTAATATTGCTTAAAAGCATCGCAGCCTTTGTGATTGCACTTTTCTGTGGTTTCCCTAAAGATTGGAATTTGGGATACTAGCTATTTTTGGAAAATGGCTTCTGGTCAGATTACATTTCTTCTAATAAAGCCTCCATAAAAAGGAAGTTAAAAATAATGTCAGTGTCTACGGAACAAATAAATTTCACTGTAAGATTCCAATCAAGGCAAAATTTTACATAATTATTGCCTTTCATAGTAAGCATTTCCGTTTAAGATTGGTTGGAGGTATATAATATGCTAAAACAAAAATAATACATAGCTTTAATTACATTATATCTCTCTTGTGACTATCTGGAGTTTAGAATTCGTTATAGAAATTTTCATTCATATTTCCACAAAAATAGAGGTAATGCAATACTGAAGATAAGCAGTCTGACCAAAATAATTGTTCAGGTCTTCTTTTTCCTGAGACCTGGTAGTGCTGGATTAAAAAGTGATTGTTGCCTTAGGTATTGCAAGCGTAATGGTTCTAGTATAGAATGTTTATTGAGGTTTCTGGTAATGTTGCAGGGAGCATAGTAATGCATATGTTTTCTGTAGTCTTCCGTTGTCTTTGCTCTGCTTAAAAGTCACTTGAGTTTTTCACTTCAAATTCTGTGGAGATACTTATAGTTCAGTACCTTTATGTAATTTCTACTATGTAATTTCACTGCTAGTATTGTAGATAACTGTTTACTTTCTTATGCCTTTTGCATACAGCAAAAAGGAACCAAATCAACTTTTCAGAAGCTACTAGAGAGTGAACTAATCATACTTAGATAAGACAAAGTGAAAATTCTATCTTGGGATCAAGTATAAAAGATAGATGCAAGGCTGTTACTCCTTTGTAAATTTTCATTCATGTACATTAGTATGTTTCTGTAGGAGAAGGAGGCATGCTGTGGATTAAATCTGGCCCCTTTAATGTTAGTAGGAGTTCTAACATTGATGACTTGAGGAATCCGTATATAGTCGGGTTAACGTCTACCATTGCACTCCAAAGCCCATATGACATGCAGAAATAAAGATGCTGTCGGTAGCAGTCTGTTTAGGAAACCTGCCATTGCAGGTCAAGGTTGCACATATTGTGCAGGTGCCAGTGAACCTGGGGAAGCAAAATGTCTAGGAAGCTGCTGCTCCTTTCTGCAGGCATAGTGTGCTGACTGGTGTAGGCACTGGTTTGCCCACACTGTAGATGAGGATTGTACGTGCTGGCTGCAGGAAGCGGTCGTCTTTTTGCCCACCCAGTCTATGATGTACTACGTGACAGAAACAAGAAGATACTCCATGTAGGGAGGGCTTTCCTTCTCTGCAGAGTCTCTAGGGAAAAACAGATTCATTGTGTATATAGAGGTCCTCCTCATGGAGCAGCTTGGAAGAGCAGAGCATGCATTCTAATTGCAAATCATTCTTCTCTTTAGTATATACAGGTTTTTTGTATGGTAGAAATAGGATATTATTTGTAAATATTTACATGCACATACAAATGACACCTTACAGTTTTTATATAGTTCACATGTTTTTATACCAGAATTTTCACTGTAGATTCACTTGACATAAAATGCCTGTTTCAGTTTATCACAAACCTAATGGTCGTACTCTTAAGCATAATTTCTGCTTGGTTCAGGGGACAATTTTTTTCTCAACAATTGCGCTTGCTGTTTTGACAAATTTGAACAGACTTGTTTTAAAAAGAGAAGAACACATTCTTTTTAATCCATTTTCAGTTATCTTGCACAGAAGTTTGCGTCGACCTAACAGGACCCCTGAAGTAGGACTACTTTGTATTGGCTTCTGAATGGCAACTAACAGAAGATTTGACTAATGACTTTCTGTATTCACAATTCAGAGAACCATGAATTCTTTTGATCAGGATTGGACATTGGTTTAATTCATGGTATTTTCTTGATGCAACTTAAAGCTAGATTACAGAAGGCAAATCTTCATTTTAAGCATGGAAAATACTGACAGATATGATTTAATGTTCCTAGCTGAAAATCGTGGCATTAAATGCGTATGATTTAGCCACCTACACTTTATGCATTTCTGATCTGATGGCACGGTGCCTGAGTGCTGTTATAGTTTAATAGTTTTTGTAGCAGTGAAGTGCCAGTGAAATACATATCTTAACTGGGCAGCTTGTATAACACAGGCGTTGCCTTCTTTACAGGAAATTTCTCTCCCGTATAGTACCTGTGTGCCATGTGTCTACAGATATGCGTATTTAATTCATTTGTGCCAATTCAGAATACCTGAACAGCACAGGAATATGAGAATGCCTGTACAGATTCCTGTGTGCCAAAGATGGGGTAAAGTGAAATGAGTACCTAAGCATTCCATTAAAACTGCACCATATGCCATCCTAGAGCAGATTGCTGTATACAGTCACACTTTCTGAGCATTTCCATGACAAAATGTCACCACTGCATGTTTGCAAAGAATAGGAATATAAAGTAAGTGTTGCTGCCACTGTGTTTCTATGGCTTTCCCATATTGGCAGTACCTAGCTGCAGAGGAATAAGACCTAAATAAATTCCACACTACTACCTAACCTTGCTGTCTCTCATTTAGCACATTTGGTGGTTTGGGTTTTTTTTTCCCCCTAAAAGTGAAAAACTTGTATCTGCTGTAACTCTGGGGTAACTCATTAATGAAAGTCATAAGGAACATTTTGTTGAGCGTAGCTGTATGCTGCATTTGTCTAGTAACAAACTGTAAGCTAGATTTTACACGTGAGATCCTATAGTACCTCAAACAATATGGAATTAGATGATTAATCAAGAAATGTATCTTCCATCATGCATTACTACACTGCTTGTAGCTAAGGGCCTAGTCCTGTAAGCGTATTTTTATTTGGATGAGATACCAAATAAGATTACTACAATAAGTGACTCATCACTATAGTAGGTACTGTTCATATGAAAGCTTCTGGGATTTGGGTCCTAGGAGTATGCAGCACTGTAAGTATATTGTGCATACTCAGCTAGCTTGCAGTTATTATGCAAAAAAAATTTATAAAAAGTATTATTTTGACTTTATGGAAAATGTTATATAATGCAAAGTGCCTGATTATTAATACAGAATACCTTTTAAGCCCATTATTTGCATTTGGCAAGGTAATATTTGCTTCTGTATTTTATCTATGGTCTGAATATTTTCAGCAAGAATATTTCATAAACATGCTGTATTGAGAAGCTTTCTTTCATGGGAAACAAGCAGAAAAAGAAATGTGTTCTGTTAGATAATTTAAAATTCAAAAAACCTATCTCAGTAGAAACTACGTGAAAAGAATTACTTTTATATTGAAATTATTTCATGTTCTGCACGAGGAGCCCTTGAATTCTGGATCTTGGTCTTTTTTTCCTTAGGCTCCAACAATTTGACTTGACATCTCTCTTGCACAGTTATCAAAAATAGTTTCAGTATATCTGCAGGAGAAGAGAGATTGATCACAGTCCCTTTAGATATAAGCTAGGCTCTTGTTCTCCACTGCAGACAAAGTGATGGTCTAGAGTTCCATCTCATCTCTCCCGTGTATAATTGTTAGACATGACTTTGTGAGAGAAGTAAACAATTTTCCTTCTCTGCCGTTTTCTAAAATAACAAAATAGGCCAGTGTTTAGTCCTTTAATTGAACCAATCACTGACTTGTATTGTTCCATTTGTGGGGGGTTTTTTACCTTTTTAGCTTAGTCAGGTACTACATCTGGTAGAAATATTAGAGAACAGAGTTGTTCAAAGCCCATCGTAAGTCTCAAAATAAACAGGTTGAGCCCTGTTTATAGAGGGGCTACATAAAACACTGGTCAATTACATGGACTGATCAAACTCATTTTTATCCTGGAAAAGACTAAAGGCAGTTAAGACTTACATGCCTATCCACAGCAAATACATGAAGATAGAGATGCTTAAATCAAGAGCTTGGTCCGGTTTCTTCACTTAACCTAGACAGGTTGAAGGCATCTGTTTGATTCCATCGAAAATGCACATATCATGCAGGATATTCCCCTCTCATTTTACTTCATGCTATGTTATTTTATTATTTATCTCAGTTAAAATGTCTATTCAGGCACCCCATGTCCTGCAGTTAATTCTAGGTTACGCATCCTTTGCCCGTTCCCATACCCCACCCCATTTCATGCCCAACAACATTGCAGAGTTATAAAGGAAAAATTGCACATGAGGAATCAGCTCATAGGTTTGGTTTGTCAGGCAGTTCTCCTGGATTTCAGTAAAGTTTTCACAGTTCTGCATTTTGAATCCTTTGTAGCCAGTTTGAACAAGGTAATACTTCTACAAAGTGTTCAGCTAAAGGCACTTGTTTGAGGAAGGATTGCAGTCTATTGGGCCATGTTCCAGGATGGATTCCAAGAGACAAGGGGATAGATTCACCCTTAAGGAAATGTGAAAAGCTTCCAACTGCTCATTTACCACTAGTTTTACCACATATGGGTAGTCTGGCCTTCAGACCGCAGCTGAAACATCTTTCTGTAGGAATGTCCTCTAAAACATGATCTTAAAATGGTAATATATTTTTCTTCATAGGCAGATCTACTTGTTGATTTTTATTTTTTTTTTAAACTACTGTCTACAGTGTCTGTAGATCAGATTAAAACATCAGATTCCAGAACAGGAACTTGATTAATTAATGAATTCCTGACACATTCTTCCATCCAAGGTATGTGCCATAAATCTTCTGAATTCAGGTAGCTTGCTACTGCAGTTGAGTAAGGATGTCGTTTCATTCTGTAGTAAGCAATTTAGATCCATGCGGTTGCAGAGCGTGGCAGTAAAACGGAGGAGCTCTATAGATGGGTGGAAAGATCCAGGCTACCTTTTGTACTTGCAGAAAGAGACCCAGTTCTGTAGGCTCAGGATGGAGGAGGCATTTTGGAATGAAAGATGTCTACAAGTGGAATTTTTTGTAATTACATTAATTTTAACCAAAGAGAGGCATTAGTTTGACTTTGCATGTTTATCTGAACCATGAGGCGTACTTTTCTTTGAAGTAACTTTTATGTGTATTTTTAGCAAATGCTTCCTTCTAACAAGGTTTAATAATGTGACAGTTGACAGGATGAGGTGAACAGAAGTAGTTACTGTGCATTTTCCTTTTTCCTCATGATAGTGAGTGGAAAGCAAAGTAAGAGTTGAGAGTAGGTTGCTATACAATATACAAAATTGCTGCAAGAGTAAAACGTTTGTGCTGCTAGTTAACGTACTGAGGTTTGTATTACAAATGAAGTTGTAATAAAGATGCTTATTATCAAAGTGCGAGGCACATATTTTATGATGGTGTTCTACTCCTAAAATTCTGTTTTGTATTATATTGAGTATAGTAGACATTGTTGCTGTTGTCTCATGAATTTTGATGCGGTAAAATGGAACACGCTCCCTTTTTACTGAAAAATATCACATACTAATTGATTTAAAATTACTCTTTGTTGTCAGATATTTAGTTTGTTCATAAAAAAAGTATTTTAAAATAAACTATTTTTATGGATAATCTAATTGCCTAATAGTTTTAAGGGACCTATTTAATACCAAAGGTAAAGCCACCCAGAAACTGACTTGGAGTAAGGCATCGACACTTTCCTGGAGTGCAGTGGTTAAGAGTTACACCTGGAATCAGTCAAGCAGAACTTAGCTGGTGGTAGCTGTCTGTGTCACCAAGCTAAAGGGTTGGGCATACCTAGCAGTTTCCAAAACAAAATAGAAAAGGAAAAAAACAACAGGAGTAGCATAAAGGTTGAGTTAACAGACCTAGAGTAGCTCTTGGAGTCATAGCTCATGTTCACAGAGAAAAGCACAAAGGCTTGCGTTACTGATGTGTCTGCTATACCTGGCTTGTGAGCTAATAAAAAAACTTCAGTGTGCTGTCAATCCTGTAAACCTTCCAAAGCACAAAATATTCACCAAGCTACTTTTGGGTTTTCTAGTTGTAGTTCAGTGATATTTTGGAGGGTGGAAAGGACAGACTTGGAGGATAATGAGAAGATGTTAAGTATGTTTTACAGATTTTTATAGATATTTTTTTAGCAAATGGCATTGCTGTCCTCAACGTGAGACCATTGATTAGCAAGAAGTCGATTATTTTACTTGTGCAGTATAAAATAGAAAGAATAAAGAAATCCAAATAGCTTGATTTCTTTTTCCAGGATAGTGATTAACTAAACTGGAAAGTAATAGGACAATTTAATTATTTAGCTGACTGAAATATTTCATTGTAAAAACTTACTGATCGTATTTTTTTTCTCAAATACAAGCTTCTTAGAATAAACATGAAGCAATGCATCGTTTTTTTCCCTTATTGCAGACTATTGACTATGGAAAGGAAAATATTTTGCGTTTTTTAAAATTAATGCAAAGCCTGAATTGTTGGATGTTCCAGGCTACCGAATAGATGATATAGAGTTACTCTCAATGGATTTTTTTTGGGATGGGGGCCTAAGTGTCCTTATATAAGCTGTGATCCAAGTTATGATAAGAAAGGAGCCTATGGTGAGCAGTAATAATGTTTTAATGCTTCCTTGCATTTGATCAGTAGTTACCAGTTTTTAATATAGCAGCCCTCACAGTACTTAGGAGCTCATAGAACATATTGTGATGTTATGTTGCTGATTTGTTTTAAAATATAAAATGTTTTAAGCTTTTTGTCAAAAGTGATAACATCATATTACAAATAAACCTTTTTGTGGTTGTAAAACTTAGCTTATAAATCATTCAAATTGAAGTGAAAAAACACAGGTCATTGTTAATGACAGTCTATCCTACTATTAAGAATATATGTATTTTTGTAAAGGAAAAGCACTTGTAGATATTTAATCAGTCCAATATCTATCTATGTTAATGTTTTGGAAAAAAAAAAAAAAGAAAACAAAATGCTGCTTAGAGTATCACATATTTTTATTTTTTGTGCTCAGATGCATTTTCTGTTGATTTATGGAATGTTTATTCTGTGTGAAGCTGTATGGTTAGTACAGCTGGGCTAAATGCATTTCTTACCTTAATCAATTGTATCTAACTATGATAATATATTTTCTGTCCGATCAGACAGCTAATTGCAAAACATAGACTGGTGGTGCTGTTTTTCATCTTTGATATTCGCTTCATCCTGCCTTATAACATTTCTACTTCATAATAATTGTAAAAAAAAGTAATATTTTTTTTCTGATGTTTGTGTTTCAGTGGAGGTTTCAGGGTATATTTGGTTATTCAGTTGAATCTTATTATACTTATAAACATTTTTATAAAATGGTGACAGAATTTTACATACAGTATTTAAAAAAACAGTTCCCCGTATGAAAAAGTCTGCCAGATTAGTCAAGTTCAATACTTACTTTCCTTCAAAGGAAACTACTGCTGGGAATATGCATGGAACATGATCGCGTCACTAAAGTTTCTGAGCACGTGTACAAATAGTGTTTTTTAAATTCAGAATAACTCATTTCTTGTAATATTTTGCAGCTATTTGAAACCTCACTCTTAGCTGTATTTTAATTCAACATAGTGCATTAACACAGTTTCAGGAAAAAAAAACAAAACAGTAAAGCAAAGAATTTTACTAAAGTACAGTAAAGAGTGGCAACCACATTTGTTTGTAGTTATTAGTGTACAATCCAAAATCTGTTTACTTATTTCAGTGGGATTCTACAGGGGTCTACTCCGTGGGCCTGATGCTGAGTTAAGCTCTTCAGCATAACCTCAGCGCAGCTACTTTCTTTAATTATCTGTGTAGCTAAGACTTGAAATGACCCAGAGTTCCCACTTGCTCACTGAATTTCCTTTTATGGGTGGCTAATATTGTTTAAATTTAATCTTATTATATTAACCTTCCCGTAAGTAAATAAGTTTTGCAACATTGAGTGTGTACACTAGCAGTAGAATTCAGTGTTATAAACTCAGCTGAGTAAATAATTGCATAATTGTCAAATTGGGGGAGAACTTTGCTCAGACTACGAACACTTGTAATGCCACTATCTCGTTAATAAGCATGCTTCACAGCGATCTGCAAGTGATCAGGTTTTGACGTGTTTTATTACTTGAATAGTTTCCATTTTTATAAGTTTTGTTAAGAGCTAATTTCTGTATTAATTCATTGGGGGTCAACATCTCAGGGTCCACAAAGTAGCAGTTTAAAAACTTAAATCCATTTGAGCGGAGTGCAATACCAGTATTGCAGTCTTGTATCTTTTAAAGAACCAAATAGGTTGTGTTTCGAAGTATTTAAAAAAACACTGTAAATTTCACCCAGTTCTACCAAAGGAATGTTTTGGCATTTATTTTAATCTGTGCTAAAATCCTTAGAAGTTGAGTGTGACCCTGGAAAAAATGAGACACCTCTAACTGAGTTAGCACTAGTGAGCAATTTTACAATTAGGTAAGGGAAGTGGTGGTGCTAGGGGGTTTTTTTGGCAAAACCCCATGGTCCTGCCTCTTGATATCGAGTGAAGTGCGCCTGTTCAAAGCTGTGTTGACATGTGTAAGCAACATTTATTTTAGAACAACAGCTCATGCAAACCCTGTAAATGGACCTTTTAGAATCTTATGTGTAAATGTATCTGATATGTAAAGATATTTCTAGTTATGTAACTACCTGTATGGCTCCGTACCGGTGATGTTAAACTGAGTGCTTCATGCTCATGTCAAGAATGTTCACAGCACCTTTATAACAGCTGATAACAAATGACAATTTGGTCTGACCCGTATGCTCTAAGATGCCTCTAGCCCAGTTGGATTAATTTTATGAAAAATCTAGATGAGCAAGAAGTATAACTAATCTGCTTACTAGCACTGAATTGCTCCTTTCTCAAAGCAATAAATATATTCATGTTGTAACATCTGTTGTGCAGCCTACAATACGAGTTGTTTTGTTGCATTGTTTCTATATAATTTATTTTGTGCAATAAAAAATCTCTGGTTTTATCTGACTTCTCTCTAGTTTGTAATAATATTTGAATTAAAACATTTACTAGCTTTATGTCTTAATTATGCAAGCATACTATCAACTCTCAGAAATGCAGAGTAGAAAATGGAATGCAGCAGTATTTTGCCTTACAGAAAAATCAGAATGTACTTACGTCGCCTAATTTTGTTCTTGTTAATGTCATAGAGAGTGTTACCATTAATTTTCGTGGGTGCAAAGCCTGCGTAACACTAAAGTTGACTGGATTTGTCACCCCATTTGTAAAATATAACCAGGTGGGTTACACAATGTGACTGTGTGTTTGAGGCTTTTTTTAAAAAGTACATTTCAGTGCTTAACGATCCCATAGAGCTTCTGCCACAGTTTTTTTTAAACCTAATTTCACTGCTTTTTATCATGTCAGATTTATTTTTTCCCTTTTGTTCTCTCCCTCTTTGATGTTTTTCTGAGTTAATATGATTTCAGTAGTATTTATTGTTCTGTGCACTTACCTTCTGATCACCCTTTATTATGTTGTTGGGGTTTTTTTAACTCTAAGGTAACGTAAAATAAATGTGCATGCAAATTGGAAGCTAGAGGATATCCTTATAAATGAGCCCTGGGTGTGAACTAACAGTCTTCATACTATATACTGCGTTATTGCGAAGAAAAACAGTGGAGGGAGAGCTGTTATTCAAAAAAACTCGTACTTTTACCCTGAGATGCTACTGTGAAGCCTGCAATACCACCGCATGAGATCTGAGACGTGGTTCAGATTTGGAAATGATAGAAAGGATTGCTGATTAAACTAAAATGACCTGAGAGAAATAGCATTTGGCATCCTCTTGTAAAATCCTTCTAGATGTTAGCCAAAGAAGACGACAATTGCTTGTGAACACAAATGTGAAGGTATATATAGTATATTGCAATATGTACGTATGATTAAATGAAACAAGTTTTCCATGAGGTTTGTTAGTGACATTGCAGTTTGCTGATACACAGGCAAAGAGCCGTTGTGGCACCACTGGCTGCTGTGTAACCTGTGCCGCAGAAGCAGTGCAGCCTCGCTGGCGTTCTGTGAACCTTTTTCATGTTGAACATTTGACCTCCAGATTTGTCAAAGGTCATAGACTAATATTTTCCCTTCTAAAAGTGTTTTGAGACTTAGGGTCACTCAGTGGAAAAAAAACCCAAACTTTACATAATGCTACTACATTCTTTATGAAACAGAAATTGAATCCTATTTAAGTGCAAAATTATGCTTCTAAGTAGGGAGCCATGTTTCCTCAAGCAAGATTTCCATTAAAAATCTTGCTGATTAAATTATTTTAAAGAATTACTTTGTTTCAGGTAGCTAAAAAGAGAATCATTGTGGGGGAAAAAACACATGCATAGGACTAGTAACAAATGCCTGATCAGTCATAAACCGGGATTATGTTTTATTGAAGCAGGAAGGTAGGTGGTGCACAAACAGCTATTTACATCAAGGGCACAGCATATGAATTTCCCTGTTAGAACTGTGATTCAAATTGCTTTCTATCCTGATTTTTTTTTTCCTCTTTTATTCCAGAGGAGAATATGCTATGCAACATCGTTATAGGCAAGAGTAATGTTTTTCAAAAGAAAAGTGATTTAGTAATCTAGTTTTCATTAAAGAAACAGAAATTTGCTGGCAGTATGTAATATGAGCACCTTGTTCCAGTGGCAGACTTCCAACATCTTCATTTGGAAAGAAGACTGCTGCATTCATAATTCATAAAAGCATTGGCATCTATCCCATTAAACTAACACAGGAAGAGAAAACATTCTTATATTCAAAAACACTCTGTCCATCCTTTCTAAACTATTTATAGGTGGAGTTCTAACTACAATAAGTGCATTTATAGATACGGAAAATAATTACAATAATGAACCTGTTCTTAAGAAAAGCTGTACTTAATGCCAGTTTGGGAGACACTTCAGCTTCCTTGGATTTAATGTCATTCTTTGGTGATAGAAGATGCGCAACAGGTATGTGTCAGTGCCCCTGCAGACTTCCAGTCCTGCTGCCAGTAGCCTCTACGGATTTTAATGTCCTAGTACATCTGTAGAACTGGCAGAGTTTGCTACTAGCCAAGTATTCTTCCTTTAATTTCTCTGTCCATGTCTTTCTCAAAGTGGTATGATTTTGTCTTGACTACTTTCAAAAAGGTGATTTATTCCCGTACTCCTCCCTATAACCTACTAAAAGTGATGCAGACATAAAGAGACTACTCTGTATGCTCCTCTTGTCCTTATGCTGCACCCAACATCAAGATTTCTGAAGATCTTAAAAAGTGGGCTCAGAAAGTTCGCTGCTGCTCCTGCGCTTTGCTGGTTTATGATGTTGAATTTGTAAACCACCTTATTACTAATCATGAAGAACTCCCAGCAAAAAAATGGCTTCGAACAGCAGATCTAATGGTCTCTTCTGAGACAGATAATGCATGACTTATGTTAAGAAATTAATTATTTACTTGTGATATAAGAGGCTACTTGCCTAATTCCACAAGACTCGCAAAATTCAACACAGTAACTTGAATCTGGTTCATGTGAACAATTTGACTGTCACCAGCCTTCATCTAAAAGAATTTTGTCATTGCAGAAAATGGCACTTGTTCTAGTGTACATCTAAGAAGTGCTAGCGTAGCTGAAAATAATGGATTTCCCACTATTTACCTTAAAAACTACTATATAGCATTGTGTATAGACTATATCTTAGATTTTATACTGCATATATTAAATAGTTCCCTAGATTTTCTATGGTACAGCATCCAGAATTGGCTATCTGGAGACCATTCATTTTCTCTAAGTTCTGGGATGTATCTGAATCCATTAAAAAGGAAAGAGAAAGGGATGTATTCCCAATGGGTAGCCCTTGGAAGCAAACAGCATCCAGAGTAGTACCTGTACTTCTATAGGTGTTCTTTCTTCATCTCCAGTGTTGATTGCATTATAATGTTAAACAGCAATTTTGCGGACTTCTTCTAGACCCTTTCAGCACATATTCGGCTCAGATTATTGTTCTCTGCTAATGAAAATCCCTGGAATGAGAAAAAAAGGCCTGGATCTGTACTGGTAAATAGTTCTGTAACTTGCAGCAGTCAACCTACCTCTCTTTTCATGTTCGGCTGATCGCCAGAATCTTTCTTCTTAGAATGAAAAGGTGCTTCCAGAGTACCTTATAAATAAATGAAAGGGCATTGCTAATCTGCTTGAGGTAAGCAATATGTAACTTGTTTTTCAATTTTTTAATAATTGCTATTTTGAAGAGCTCTCCGGCTAATACTCTGAGAGGATGAATGTGCGTATTCAGAGTATTACCCATCTAATTTGACTTTTTTTTTTATTTATTCACAGACATAAAATCAAAAATGTTTGGTCATTGTGACAGGCTAGTGGAAATTTGTGTTAATACAAGAATAAATAAATAAATAATGCCATAGCCTATTTAGAGAAGTTATACTATGAAGGACAAAATCTGCACTGTTCTTGTTTTCAGCCAAAGGCTGCTATAATTTAATTTTCTATACTTGCTGTGAAAACCACAAGGAATTATGTTGCAGCATGATAACAGCATGAAACCAAGGACGTGTTATGTAGATGCTTGATCCTATAAAAAGGCATGTGCTTAAAGCGTACTCACATGTGTAACATGCAGCATGTGCACATAGGCTTTTAGTGATGCTGTTGTGGGAATATGAATTGGCCTACTGGTAGCATGTTCTCTGTTCATTTTACAGATTGTATCTAAAACAAGAAAATCACCTGGAAAATAGATGCCTACCATGTCAAAGGAATCCAAAGTGCTTTGTAGGTTATGTATTTAAAACATACACATGCAGGAGTGACTTTGCCATGGCAACGTGGCCATAGGTGAAAGTAGAGTAGAGCAACTTAGCACAATAAAGTAATTCAGCTGCAACTGCAAGATAAGTTTTCAAGGTAACAGTAATATGAAATCAGAATTCACACCTAAATCTATTCAGGTCTGTCCCCTGACTTTGGAGAAAAGTGCCCAGAAAAACTCTTTCAGTGACTGCACATGGTGAGCGGCTTACCATCTGCATTCAGCCTTGAAACACTCTTATTTCTGCCTGCAGCTCCCGGCCAAGACCTATTCTATGGCAAACAAATTCTCAGGAGTAAAAAAATTCTTTCATCAGGAAGCAAAGTGAGATGCTTTATCACTATGAGCCTTAATATAGGTTCATTTCCCAACATGGGGAATCTACAATAATCACTGCTTAAAGAAGCTGAAGAGAGGCTAAATTCTTTTAAGTTCGTCATAGTATCTGCTAGATTTTGAGAAGACGGATGTGGTAGGAGAGACTAGTTGTCTTTCCAAGGGAGAGGGCTGTGTACTCATTTTCTTTATTCTGATGTCATCTGCTGCTAGTCACAGGAGGAGACTGGCTAAAGCCAAAGTTGAATAGCCTGTAAGAAAGTCAGCTGTAGTTCTCAGCTCTCTCAATTGCCCAACAGCAGGTGGGGCCAAGAATTTCCAAAGATGTAGCACCAGAGATAGCACCATGCAGAGGAAATTGCTCAGCACGCCAACAGAAGGGAATACCGGGCAGCCACCCCACGGAGCAGGAACCAGTTGAGTGCAAGTCCCGTAGCTGCGTTGGTACAGCACTGTGCAAGCTATCAGAAGCTCTGTGCAATGAGTGTGGAAACTGGCAGCAGATAGGCAGTGGCTGTGGGTTTTGAGCCGAGGTACCAGCTCGGGTCGTTGCTAGACAGGCTACCTTTACACCATGCTTCGTTGTATACAATATGTTTGTGCATGGGGTATATATAAAAAACTGTATTTCAAAGTATATTACCTTTCCCCAACAAATACCTTTTTAATATCACCCATCTTTATAACTGCTGCCAAGCCACGCCTCAGGTTAAAATAGGTGACCAGCAGATATGACTATGTTTCTTAAATGTCCTCACATTTTACTACTAGGAAGCTTAGACTTAGTTCCAGCTACTGTTAGCATTGACTTACTAAAGAATTTGACTTTGGAAAAAGTAGAAGGGTATCCTAGAGCCTTACTATAGAATTACGGACAGAAAAAACGTTGTCCTAGCTATGGCAGAAGATAGGAGGCTTCTTGGTGTGGCCATCAGCCTGAGACTGAGGCTGTGAAACCCAGTGCAAGACTCAGTCTGTGGATTCACAGGCTTCTTGTTGCTAAATACTTGGGGAGCATAGGTCTTGGGAAAGGAAAGCCACCTGTTGTGAAGCAGCTCTATTGTCTGGTCTGCTTTTATTTGCCCACAAGCAACCACTGGAATAAGAACATTTATTTTGGAGGGGTAGTGATGGAAAATAATGTGGTAAGGAGTGCACAGTTGTGAATATAAATAAAACATTTCTGTGAGAAAGTAAGCACTAGATAGTGCTTCGTATTATTAATAGCTTCTAAGAAAAGATACCATGTCCCAAGAGCAAAAGCATAGTGGGTTGTAGCCTGCTGCTAAGAGAACTTATCTAAATGTAGTCCACACAGAGGCTGACGATTGTTTCCATTTACTCTGAGAGTCAAATGTGTTTTCTTCCACTCCAGTACAGGATCAATTATACACATCTCTAAAAACCTACAGGTACAAGCACCTCTAATGCAACAGACCACAAGGCACATATACATTTCTAATCTGAGGAGCTGAAGCTGAACTGAATCTCTATCTATTCATGCATCAGTAATACTTAGAAAAGGAGGAGAAACCCAGCTTTGCTGAGTGATGACCCGTGAAGGTTGCATTAAGAATGCTCAAAGTGTCATAGATCCCTTCCAAGCAGCACTTTAGATGCTCCAGTTGTTCTTCTACAAAAATCACAAAGAGAGGTGGCAAGAAGATTTTCCCTGTCTTCCATGAACATGTGAGCAAGCCAGCAATGCCCAGATGCCGAAGTGATTCTGAGTAAAAATGGGGAGCAGCAACACAGCACGCAGCTGACTGCTATCAGCAGAGCAATGTGGATCTATGCAAGGCCCGGGTTCCAGAGTGGGACACGGAGAAAACAACAGAGGTGTCCATCCCAAGGAATGGGAGGACAAGTTCCTCCAGAATTAGATGGATCGAGGCTTGTTTAGCTTTCACCCACACCCAGTACTTTTGTCAAGGGTGGAATGCATCTGGACAGTTTTTGCTTTGCATTCAAAGAAAAATTGCTTTTTGACAATTTCCCAAAAGCCCCAGGTATTTTTTTTTTCTAAAGTTAATGGTAAAACCCGATACTGGAAGGCCAGAAAGCAAAGCTCATCCCTTAGCACTGAGAGACCTTCAGTGGCATGGAGAGACTGCAAATGTGACAGCAGCAAAGGAAGAGGGTTCTGTGATTGGAAGATGTGTTATTAAATAGAAAGACTACAGAAAATTTAAAAAAATAACCCACTGGGTTGTACATCAAAGTAGAAGCTACGGAAAGCAGAATTAAAAAAAAAAAAAAAAAGCTGGTTTTATAGATGTTCTCCTTGTTCATTAATATCTGGCCTTTTTCCTGCACAGAGACAATAGCTGAGCCCTAAGCTGTTAGCACAGAATTTACTGCTGTTGATGATCAGTCCAGAACAGCCGCTCCCTGGGTTCAGTTGTGTCCAAGTCAGGATTTTGAACTGTAAATAATACCTTTACAGTGGTTAGGCAAAAACTAAGCTTAAATGCAGGAGACAGCTGCTGTAGGTCAGCTGTGATAGCTGGGGAGGTGGAGAGATTAAGGTCTGGAAACTCCATCTGTGTGCAGTCTGTCATCAGTCCTGACCTTGAGGAGCCTGGTGTTAGTTAAGTAGGGTGACTCCATACCCAGGCAGGATGAGACACCAAACACTACTTTGCAGCTCTAGCTCTCTTATGTGGTAAAGATTTCTACAAACATCCTTAATCTCCAGGATCTATTATTTTCAACAGGTGAGGTGAGGCAGCTGGACTCTTCTGATAGCATTTATGCTAGGCAGTTATGTAGAAAAACTAAGGTAAATTGATCTGAAACTCTGCTGCCCTGTGATAAGCAGAACAAAGAGAGCAAAGCAGTTATTCATCTTCAGGAGCTGTTGGTAGGAATGTGCTGGACATTCATGTTTTAAGCTCACTATACACGTCACAGGTATTTGTTTAAATTGCAGAAGGATTTTGCTCACCATCTTTTGTTATCAATTCAGTTCAAGCAGCCAATGGGTACGTGAAGCCATGAGCTTTTGCCATTAATTTTACCAGCAACAGTGACTATTCTGTCTGCTCTCCACACCACAAGTCCCATCTGAGAAGCCAGCTGCGTTGTGTTACCAGTTTCCATTCTTTCAGGTTTGGATCTCCTATCAAATCAGGTGCTGACTTATCAGATCTTACAGAAGATTCTCCTCTGTTCATCATTAAAATATCTTTGTCCTTTCAATAGCAACAGCTCTGCTTGAAATCACTGTGGTTAATTTCTTCGCAACCGGCTCTCCTGGTGCTGGTTGTGTCAGCAGGATGGAAATCGCTGCTAAACCAGCAGTCGCAGGTATGTGCAGTTGCTAAGGTCTGAATGCAAAGCTGTCTTAGTCCTCAACCGCTCCTTCCTTATTAGCACAACAGAGTAGAGGCCGCCCCTACTCTGGAAAATTCCCGTCCCACCCGTGTGAGGTGGCACCAACCCACAGGGGGTTTCGCAGGCAGCTGCAGCATCCCCCACCCGGCCTCTGCCCTGACTCATGGGGCAAGTTAGTTGATTTGCCCCCCTCTGCCTTTCAGCTCACAAGACTCCCAGGAGATAAACCCCTGGGAGATGGGCTAATTTTGTCTCTTAAATGGTGACACCTGTAACATAAATAGTGCCCTGCAGTGCCTAAGGTAGTGAGACCCCCGATGCCGCAGGGACAGGAGAGTTATTTTAGGCATGTGAATAGATCTATTCTACAAGTGCCCTGGTTAGCCACACTCGCTTAAGAATGCATTATTATTTTCTTTTTATCCTGGTAAATAGATAATAGGTAGATAGATCAGTTTCTCCTTTCATTCTCTTTCCTGTTGTCATTATTCAGTGTTTTTTCCTTGGTTTTAGCTTTAGGCTTACAATCAGTGGTCCCAGTTCCTTCACACCCCTCTTACATTATGCTTTACATACTGCAAGGATGGATGCTCTACATTGGTATTGCATTTCTGAGTAATTTCACGATGTCTGTTTTGCCATGAAATCCCCTTCTCCATAACCGAGGGCTTTTTCTTCTTTTTTCTCCCTGTGCCTCCTGCCTCTGTGGAGACCTGCTTCAGTTGTTAACCTTTCTCGATGTTATGCCTGAGAACAACTGTAATTTTTCTTTTTTTCTTAAACATCAAATTTAAACCTTCATTTTTCTGTCTTCTTCCAAACTTTACATAAGGCCAGCTAACACACTCACTAAATCCTGCCTAAGGGTGCCAGTGCCCCTTCTGCCCGAGTGTGACTCCCAAGGAAATTCAAATCAGGGCCAACTTCTCTGTTGCCTTTGCCAACATGTTAGGATCAGGGAGATTGTATGCGGCAGGAATTTGGACAAGGTAAGACCCTTCTGGAGGAGAACCTAATTCTAAGCTGTCTCAGTTTAAGTCTGGACTTGCTCCACGAACACCATGTTCATGTAAAGCAGATTAGATAAGATCCCAAGATCCTTTTTTTAGTATATGCGATATTGAACATGATTTCTCTCATTGCAAACAAAAGAGATATAAAAAGAGTGTTGTTGTGTATTTTCCTCCTGTGATTAATGCTATTGTGCATTACTTGCCACAGGTTGCAGGTTTGCAAAAACAGACCCTGCTCAAGAAGTTTTGAGGGTCTTCCCAGTGGCATCCATACCTACGCTGAAGTAACACAGCTGCAGGATTTCCTCAGGATCTTCAGGTAAGTCTTTGCTCCCTTTCCAGTGTGGACCTTCTCCTGGGACGAAACAAGGCAGCGAGACAAGTGCCTCTGTCCCACCGGGCTGGCTGCAGAAGTGCGGTAATTTGTGCTATACGCAGAGGACACCTAGTTAGGGTTAATGGTCACCTTTGAATTTGTTTTGACAGGAAAACAATATTTATAGTAGAAGTGGGTTAACTGTAAACATAGTGAGAATGGTCCAGAGCTCATCACTGCTGTTTATTAATCTTTCAGTAGGCTAATTAAAGCAGCAGAACATGGTCTTGCTCTCTGCATTGCTTCCTACTATAGAGAAAGTATTAATTTCACCCTTAGCTGCAGGAGGACATTGGCAAGAGATGTTTGGATCTGAGTAGGTTTCTGGCTTTGTTTTAGTCTGTTTCTGAACATCTGCTGGGGTGGGTGGCTGCTTCAGGGGCGAGTGAAAATTAACTTTATTGATTGAGTAATTTCCTTTATGAAGGATCTGAAGGGGATGGCTGCCTGCAGAAATAATATTTGTTAAATGGCTGTATTTGGAATATGAGTCAGTGAGAAAATAGCATGCAAATCCCCCAGCTTATCTCCAGCACGGAAAGAACAGAGACATGCTAAGAAAGGGGGAGAGATGCTGACTTGGAGATGCCAAGCTAAAATGACCCTAACGGGAACTTTGTTTCATTTTGAACTGAAAAATCAATTAGGAAAATGTTGGCACTGCCCATTTCAAATGCTAAAACTTTTTCCTAATGAAAAAATTTGCACCAAAGTAATTGTCCACCTGCAAAATATTTTTAAGTTCACAAGTGTCCACTCATGCTGGGTATTTAAGATTTTGCAGCTCTATCCTTTACCTGCCCTCACCTACTTTTTCTAGAAAAAAGACCTAACAGAGAACACAATGATGCGTTTAAGGTATGAATAATAAAAGAAAGAGAAAAGAAATATCTTTGTGTGGTATGAACTACATCAGCATAATACACAAGGCTGGCGAGGCCCCAAAAAATTAAAATAAAGTATCCGGCAAAAAAATCCTTGGGTTTCAGACAGCTAGGCAGCAGCCCATCTAATTAGCTACTGTTACCATCTCTTTAGCAGCTTTGTCACTGCTGACCTTTCTCATTTACTGTGAGTCTTTGTAGAGGACATTTTCCACAGTCTTTTGTCCTGGCAGCTGGCTCTTTAAACCCAGGAGCAGACTGAAATAGTTTCTACCTTCTACCAGTTCATGGGTTTCTTGAGTCTCATTTTCTCTTGTGTTCCTGAAGAGATGCCATGGCCTCTCCTGGCTTTGTGTCGATGTGGGCTTGGAGTGACTGCTAGGGAAATGGTAATGCTTGTTATTTAGAAACCTTGGGAGAGGTGGAAGGGGAGAGGAGACAGGCAGCAATCTGATCAGAAATGCAAAGTTACATCTTTGCTTTTGTCCTTAGCCCTGGGACTGGGGTGGGAAGTGGTAGATGGAACAATATGAAATCTGGTATTCACTGAGTAAGCTTTTAAAACTCATGCATTAGACTGGGAGGCTGCCTGTGGAACAGAATAGCTCTGCACTGATGCAACAGAAATGTTCCCTGCCAGAGCTAAAACCAAAACAGCTCAGCACCAGAGAGGGGTTTGCAATAAGATGCTGTGGGGTCCGGCAGCCACTCTGGAGGTGCTGTGGGGACCACTGTGCTCAGGACTGCCACATCCTGGGGAGCCCCCGAGCTACACTAACAGCTGGGAAATGCTTTGAGGCCTTGGGCTGGAAGGTATAAAAGGTTTACAATAGCGTTACTCGTTTTCACTGCAAATGCCTCCCCACCTTACTGTGCGGTATAGACATCTCTAACATCAGTAATACTCCTCTTGTGAAAAAGCCTGCAGCAAGCAAAGCAAGCCATCCAGGTATCTGGGGCTTTGCAGAGCAAATACGCAGCACCGGGAGGGACCGGGTGATCTGGCTGTGCCCCGGCGTCAGCACATGTCCTCCTCTCCTCTCTTGGTAGGCACTGCTTTGCCTCACATCCATGCTCCTCTCCATGAAACTGTTGTGCAATCGGGAGAAAGTGGAATACAATCTTTTAAAAATACTTCTATTTATCATCGTCTGATACCAACGTTATTTTCCTTCCCCACTGATGCCAGATAAAACACATACTACATTAAAGCAAATGAAAAACTCCTGAGTCTCATCTGTGACATGGAGTATTTTCCAGTCCACCTGAAAACTCTTATCTCTGGAGTGGTTTTGCTGTATAATTTTTCAAAGATATAAGTTCCAAAGGTTATTACAGGACACCAGTTGATCAGAGCAGTATTGAAGTATAGCACTGCAAATACGAGTGGCAAAAGGAGGACTGTAAGGTGTGACACATGCACAAAGCAAGCTGCAACACAGCAAACTATAATGGGACATGTGGTGGCCCTTCGTTAGGGGATGGGGTTGTCACGAAGACAAAACATTTTAAAAATATGACTCCCTACGTGTCAGAGGACATTAGCTCTGGCCAGTGAGGGTTTCGGCAACTCTTTAAAAGATGATCCTCCTAAGAATAATATTTAAACCCTCTATTTACAGTAAGGGTTGTGTTCTGGCCCTGGACTGCAGAGCGTTGTTATGCTTGTTGTGTTTGCCTTATTAAAAGATGCATGTGTCACCCTCATGTCCTAGTGAAATAAAAATTAGGTTATTTCCTTCTAGCTGAAGCTTCCTCTGTGTCTTAATTGGATGTATTCTAATTTGCCTTGTGAGGTTGGGGAAGAGGAACATGCTGTGCAGAAAATCCTGCCCGGTCCCGGTCGTGTAGGAGGTCTACTGAGCAGGCTGCTAAGATTGTTCGCTCCCTTGATCGGCCCCGGAGTCCCCATTTCAGTACCCATCAGCTTGCAGAAGAGAAAATGATTAAGCGTTGCATAAAAAGTTTGCACAGTACTTACAGACGGATGAAGATCTGCACTATTGTATGTAATGTAACACAATTATTTAAATGGCCAGCATGTTTAGAAATTCCTAAAGTCTTCCACTGACTTTTTTCCACAGGCAGCATATTGAGAATTCGAAGTAGGTGTTGCTAGTGCCCTTTTTATTCTAGCCACATTACCTTGAACTGAACCCTTTCTGTTAGACGCTAGCTATAAATTAGCTAGCTCCTGCACTGGGGGTGTCTTAGGGAAGTCAGACAAGTATCAGTTCTGATCTCTCTTCCAAAATGGCAACCATTAATCTGCTTTGGCATTGGATTCGGTGTAGAGGATGGAGTCAGTTACACCTGTACGAACAACGTCAAACAACGCTGGACTCACTGCATTTCCTGCAGTAGATTTGCTCTGTACGGACTTCAACAGTGGCACAAATGACTCTTGTTGAGTTGACCACAACTGGTTCCATAGGCAAGAAGCAAAATCCCACCTTTTAAAAAAAAAAAAAAAAACAAACACTTAAATGTCTTTCATCCTGCACTCTGGTGTATTTGGGCTTACTTCCAGTAGGAAGACCAGCAATACTTTTTTTTGTTGTTTTAAACAAGTGCAGTTATTGACAAATAGATTAATTTAGTGGTAAGGCATTAAAACGGGGGGCTGAGGAGGAGGCTGAGCTTATTTCAGAGGAGAACAGAGCTAAGGGGGGTGGGGTTCTTTATCCTGGAGCAGAAAGACTTGGGAGGATCTAACTGCTGCCTTCTGCTACCAAAAGGGGTGTTAGAGAGTTAAAAGAGGTAATTTCAGTAAACAGAAACTTCATTAAATACTAAAATTCTTTGCAGGCAGAGGAAGAGGGACTGTCACTGAGGTTACGCGGTACTGAGAATTAGCATATGCCTGCGTACTGGTAATACCTGTTCACTGCTAGAAGAAAGCCAGCTTAAGTAATGTTCACCACATATTCACTTCTTGGACAATATCTGGGGTTTTCAGCATTCTTGCGATTTCTGAACACGTATTGTGTCCTCAGAGTTGCTGTCCTGACAGTGGGTGGGGAAAAAATAAAAAGCTTCAAGTTAGAAGCCTGAGTTTCAAGGGAATTGTAAATGTCTCAACGAATTTCAGTGGATCTTTAAGAGAGCAAAATGAGAGACTACTCCAATGCGTCTGTGTAATCAATTTCAACATTTATGACTCAGACTATGAAACATGCAATGCTGAATTATTCACTCTGGGCCAAGAAGAAAAATAAGGCAGTGAATCTTATCATACCGTGATGTGTTATTACAGGACAGCGGTGGTATGTTGAACTTCTAAAAATCCTGTTAGTGTAAATTAACTGAAAAGTAGCAAAACATAACAGACTTGGCTTTTGGACATATACAATTTAATTTCATAAATTGTTTTTTAAATTGCACTTTCCTCAAAGCACAGGAAAAGATGAAGTGAAAATACGTATATTTGTGTATTGAATCAACATGACGTAAGATGACAACTGTTATTTCTGTTGCTTCGATCTTTTGCACATAAGACAGTAGGGCTTACAGGACTGGCAGGGTCACAGCCTCTCCAGCCCCTAGGCCTTTGCTATGGATGCCTGAAGTGGTCATCATTTGACACCTTCACAGTAGCCTACAAAATTTAGGATGTGATCTAAGCCCAGCTTGTGAATATCTGTTGGCATTTCTTCAGAAAGATCATGCCCTGAGACAACCTTTTTGCAATTTGACTAGCTCTAAATAACCAGACCTAATACTAACATTGCTTGAAAAGAAGTTATGGGGGAAAAGCACTTTTCAGCCAAAAAAGTAACTAAATTAGGTATAAGACCATTTCACCCGAACTGTAAGGTCAGTGTCGCGCTTGTATGTATTGGCTCAATCTGGAAAGCATCATTATTACCATACTAATTTTTAGACAAAATCACTGATTTTTTTTTTTTTTTTTTTCCCCTAACATTTTAGATTAGCAGTCAGAAAGCCTGAGGAAAGGGTCATGCAAAGTCTACATGCTCAGCAAGACATTGCCTGGATAATTACCTGAGCGAAATGTCCTACTACGGCCTTCAAGCTTCAGGGAGAGCCTGGTCCTGGCTCTGCCTTAGGGATGCTTCCAAGGTCCGTTCCTTCAAGGATCGGGGTATGGCTTGCTGGGTGAGTCAGATGTGCACCCCTCCCATAACAACGGGTGGTTACAGCCCTTAGAGAGAAAGCAGGGGATTTACATTCGGTTCTCTTCTCAACCTGAGAGAATTCGAATCCACGTGTTCTATTTTCAAGGCAACCACTTATCCTGGAAAAACAGCCTTCCCCTCTCCTTTTGAATGTGTGCCACCAAACCAAAATTAATTAAAAGCAGAGAAAGCATGAACACAAAGAAACAAAAAGCTGCAGGGCTGTACACTAGAGCTTAGAGCACTCATGAGGAAGAGGGGAGTTGTGAGCTGTGGTTCCTGCCCCCAAGATGAGTTGTGTTGGCACTTGAACACTAATATATGCAAGCATTTCTGGCAGCAAAGAGAGTTACCAGAACTCCCTGCTTGCACTGGAGTGCCCTGAGCATGGCGAGCGCTTCCCTGAGCAGTGTCACGGCTTCAGCTGGCGGGATGGGGAGCGTTGCCTCACGGAGGATGAAGCAGTCACCTAGCGACAAAGACCTCCTGCTCAGAATCACAGCTTTCTTGCCCACAGGCAGAAGCAGCTAAGCATCAGGCTGATAATGAATTAAGAAGACCCCACCTCATCCTCTGTTCTACAAGAAGACAGGAGCCACCATGGTATCTGTCTGCATCTCTGAGACTTGGAAACCAGCTGCACCGTGACTGAGTGATTCCTGCCAACCGGCTGAGCTAAAGCCCTGCCTCTGGCTGTAGAGCAGGTTGAAGCAGAGCTGGATGCTGAGCTCTTCTGCTCTGTCTGAGCTGAGACAGTTCTGGATGTATAAAGTGGTGCAGCTCAGGGCACCTGGGCATTGTGAAGTGGAAAAAGTAGGTATCTGTCAAACTGAGTTTTCTCCAGTGCTAGGAGGCAACCAAGCAAAGGGAGTCTGGGATCAGGTACTGGAGTCCCACGTAAGTCCTTTTTGATGTTGCCTTGTATCCTTTTTTATCTCTCTCTTTTTTTTTTTTTTTTTTTCCCCAGGTCTGTTGATCTGAATTCCCTCATTGCAAGACCCTTAACAGGTCTCTGAAAGGATGAGCATTTCAAGGGGTTAGGTGTTAGTGCAACTAAGCATAAGAAATGCCCTCCAGTATAAGGAAAAGCTAGTTTAAAATCTGCTTCCAGTTTCTCCGTTAATCTAAAGGTTGTCTGTTCAAGAAGCTTCTGACGACAGTGCTGTTGATTTTAGTACTTAGTGATACTAGCTGCTTTTGAGGATGTGTAAGTTTGGCTGTAATGACTTTTTAGTCTGGACATGCTCAGCCAGGACATGTTACTGGAAGAGGGATCAGCATTGGCTCGCTCCTGCTGCATTGGCAGGCGTTCCCCGTCACTGATGTCTGTTTTCTTTGCTGCTGGAGCCAGAGAGAGGAGGCTGAAATGAAAGTTAGGATTGGCAAGGAAAGAGCGAGGTGTAAAATTGTGAATTTCAGCATTCTAATCACAACTATGGTTATAATTAGTGATACGGCAAAGACAAAATATGCAGCATGCCTGAGGGACCTATATATCCAACTGCTCCTGGATTGCTATCTGACAAGTTAATTAACCGCAACAATGTTGAAATACATTGAAATACATTAAAATACATTGTTGAAACACAATCAGAATGATTGCTTGGGACTGGACTCACCGTTCTCTCATCATAGTGACATGGAGGGAGAAGAGAGAAACTTAAGGGAGTAAAGAAAGCAGTGACATGAGGGAATTATTTCTCAGCCAGAATGAAGGAGTTCAGTCTAGTAAACCTGCACTACAACTGATGTTAAAGATGAGTGAGCTTCCTCCCAGTCACAGTCCGAACTCAGAGCATGCTTACAGCACTTAGGCAATACGGAGGAAGAGGAAACAAGTTTTCCTCTATGGCCAGCCCACTTCAAAATAAATTTTTGTAAGAGACCTTTCCTGGTTTTACGGGGGTTTCTTTTCTTCTACTTCTGTTTTCTAGTGTCTTTCATTTTCTTTTCCCCAAGAGTGGGCACTTCTGACTCACCAGGCTTTCCGTGGATGGCGGAACAAGAGCGTAAGCAGTGGAATGATGATGGAGCATTTCTTCAGGGTAAGCAGAATGAAGCTCCAAATTTGGCTTACTAAATGAATAGCTTGCTCAGCTGTAGGTGCTCAGGTACGTAGTGCTGAGTAACTACACTTAGATACGTCATTATTTTTTGGTGTGTGCTGACAGATTCTGGTGCAGAGGAATTAAATCCGAGAAAAATGCAGAGGTGGCTGTAAATGACAATTTCTGTCTTGTGTGAAATGCTGATGTGTCAGCATTTGTTCTTGTGCTGTCTGCTTGGGACAGAGATGTGAAATAATGAACTTTTTTTTTTGATCTGTAGAAGATGTCAGTCATGTGGAAACTGTTTTCTGGAAAATTTTGGATGGGTTTCTATACTGACTACACCTACAAGGACTTGGCAGGGCACCTTGACGATGCTTCAGTGGCATTCTGCCACACCAGCGGCCTACGCTTGCTCACCCTTTGGTCTCTTTGCTGAGTGTACTGCAATCCCCCTCCCTCTTGCCCCAATGAAGATGGACTGTTCCAAGATCTCTAAGTTCAAATAACTGGGTCCATCTATCTACTCAAATGTGGAAATTTGAACTGGAAACCATAACTCATGCAGGGAAGTTGCCCACTGTTGAAACCATATGACTAGCAACTTGAAACTATTAAAGAATTACAAGTGAAATAGGAAGTCTCGTAAGTGAATTGTAGATCCCTAGTCAGACCCAGCTTCTCTCCTGTTGCAGGTAGAGCTTGACACGTGTGGCTTGTTGGTAGAGAAAAGGCATATCTGTAGAAGATGGCACATCAAAGAGATCCATCATAATTTTCCTTGGCTCTGTGTATATACATTCATTAGAGGGGTTTTTAAAAGATCCTTTCAAAATTTCAACTTCTTTTCTGCTTTATTAGCCATAGAGGTGTATTTGTCCTTGGTCTGATGCACCTCTTATGTATCTTGTGATTTGCAGAAGTTTGCTATTAAAGGAGCTGCATACAGAAACTGGCAGGTTTGTGGTGGAGGTTCCTTCCTGCGTGTGAATGTCAGGGCTACCTTCACTCCTGAATAATCGATGAGCAAATGAGAGCATCTCCTCTGAACTGAAAATTAATTGTAACCAAACTTTAGGGAGTCCCAATAATGATAAACAAAACGAAACCACCTTATAAAAATGCGTGTTGAATAAGCTAATGCTTTCTTCTGCTCAGAGATAAACATGTCTGTTTAATCAAAATCTTTTCAATTGTACTGCTTATTCACCCGAGAGTACCGCAGCACGTTCTCCTACCCTCACCACAATTCCTTGTTCTCTTTCAAGCCACTAATACCCCGTTCCAGGAAGGAATCCGGAAGGAGGGCACGGAGGGGGATTAGGAGGCCAGTAGAGCCATACTTGATTATTGCAGGAGGTATGAAAAGGTCACCGCTTGCTTTAACTTAGCTCCTTTGCAAAAGTACAAAATGTCACCATGATTTGAATAGATGTTTATAATTATTGAGAGAAAACAGTAAGACATAGTAGATGTAGCTCAGTGTTGATTTTCCTTTTAATCTATTGGGTAGTTCTAATTGAATGAGAAAAGCCCACAATGTCGATAGACCAAAATGAAATTTTGGCGCAAAAGCCACATCTTGCAGTCCTTAATCAAGCAAATCTCCTAATAATTCAGATGGAAATCTTGCTGCAGGAAGGATCATTTTTTGGCAACAAAATATAAGAGCTACAGCAAAACAGGAATAATTTTGACATGATTTACTTACTTTCTTCTTTGTAAATGACTTTTTTCTTACTTGTGCTTGTAACAAGAAATTTCCTCCTTCCTGCACAGCCACAGAGCCTGCTTTAAAACCCAAAAATTGTTATTGGCCTGTTTTCAGCTGCTTCTCCTGGCGTCAGTAGGGAGATCTGGCTCTCCCTGAAATGCATTAAAGTAGTGGATATGAATGTTATAAATACATCAAGAAATAAAGACATTTCTTCCAAATAAGTGAGCAGCAGCTCCTACCTCAGCAGACACCCTGCCACCTCCACTCAGCAATAGGCAGAAGCATGGCTGTTTGGATAGATGCCCTTCTTCTGAGCTGTTGTGTTGTGTTCTGTTCCAAAGCATATCTATTATTTCTAAAGGATTCAGTCATATCAAATTAAATCTAAACAAAGGAAGGTCCTGACAAATGGAACTAAAAAGCAATATCATTTTACTACAGAGTCAAAAATAAATCAAATATTTGCTATA
Organism: Platalea leucorodia; assembly: GCF_965183815.1. Classification (NCBI taxonomy): domain Eukaryota; kingdom Metazoa; phylum Chordata; class Aves; order Pelecaniformes; family Threskiornithidae; genus Platalea; species Platalea leucorodia. The sequence goes on along the minus strand of NC_138826.1, from coordinate 19,683,497 downwards.
ATTTTATATTCCCTATGCAGAAAAAATGGTTACTATTCAGGCACGATGACTGGGTTTTTTTCATTGTGCTTTCATTTTGAAGGAGATGCAGAGGGTAACCCAGGACATCAGTAAGTGGGTTTTCTTGTAACATGAGATTTTCATGCAGCACGCATACAAGCAAAGCATTTGTGTGCAACTCAGCACGAATAATCCTGCAAAGATGATCATACTTTGTTATTGATGGAAAGATGATAGGGCTCCTCAGCTGCACAGAAGCAGCTCTCCCGATGGTTTGAATTAGTTCATATAGAAGGCATCCAGACTATGTCGCTAGCAGACAGCTCTGCCTTATTAGGATGAGGCAGTTTTCTTCTCAGAGCCTGTGCTTTCCTGGGTTGCACAGGAGCCTGATGAATGGGTAGATGTTATACCAATCTGACTCTCACTTTTTTCCTGCCAAATTGATTATACTGTTTCGACATAAGCTAGAGCCCCTTTCCTTAAGCTATATGTTGGCATTTCTTTTAGTTTAAATATGTAATTTTCTATCTTTGGGAAGGCATAGATTGTGTTCATCGCCATCTGTGGGTGAAAGCTATATTCTTCATATGTTTAGGTCCACATAAAATACTAAAGATGTGTATGCAGGAGGGAGAATTTCCACCTGAACCTCTTCCTTCCTCAGTCTGCCAGCAGTGATTTTTCATGTGGGAACTTCCCGAGGAGCTGCCGTAATATTATTAAGCAATTGTTATTAAGACAACTTGAACCGGTCAGCTCTGGGGCTTGAATGACACTGCGAAGTAAACACGGATATAAAACATCAGGCGCTGGAATTTTGGCATTAGGCACAAGTCTGGTTTTTTTACACCAATAAATTCTATACTTAAAAAAGCTGCAGCAGAAGAAACAGCTTCAAGGAGACTAATTCTAGTCTTCCTCTTCCCTAAAGAAACTTAACATGGTAAACACGACTTTTTGCAAAATTGAGCAGGGCCTCGTGCTTTATGCAAGTGAAGGTGTTGATCTCCCCTTGCAGATGCTGAAGATGTGCTTAAAACATGTATCTGCAGGGCAGCTGGTCACTCACGCCCTTCTGCAGGTCTGTGGAGCAGAAACATGGAGTCTGACCATGGGGCGGCTCAGCCAAGGGTCAGATGTTCAGTTACTGGGAACTGGCAAAATAGTGTTGTTGAACTTTACTCTGATTTCCACCATTTGATGTAGTCTGGCCCATAATGTTCAAGCAAGAAGGTATCCTGATATTTGTCTCCAGCTTCAAATATATAGTTTTGCTGAAGCTGACAAATTACTTTTGTTCATTCTCTGGTCTAAATTTGCAAAGCAGGACTTTCTGAATACTCAGAAAACAACTGACAATATTGTTCCAGAACAGACTTAACCAGGTAACTCCTGCTTTTAGAAAAAGAAGCCAGACATGAGGCTGCATGAAAGGTTGGACCAGATGAGCCTTGAGGTCCCTTCCAACCTGGTATTCTATGATTCTATGACTACTTGGAATATTTTCTGAAACCATGTTTGTCAGTAATGGCTCTTTCCAGTAGTAAGTGTAGGCTTTCACAGCACCGCCTTAGGAGCGGCTCTGGGGTCAGTGTTGAGGAGGGCAAGATTTGGAGTCCCACTGCATTGAGTCCCACTCATTTTACAGAAATCACAAAAGAACAGTCAATCACAAAATCCTGACTACTTTCCCCAAGTGGTTTAAAATTCTTTCTGTTGCTTAAATTGCTGTTACAGCCATAACTAACAAAATAGCAGAATAGAAAAAAAACTCCTCTCACTCCTCCGAGTCAGAGGTCCCAGAAACTGCTCTGGGGGAACCCAATCACTGCTATAGCATTTCATTTATTTTTCTCCAATAAACTGTCAGTTCCAGAAGGAAGATAATCCTCTTCTAGGCTCTCAGTCCAATAGGAGATTCATTTCTCCTAAGGTTTTCTATCAACTCTCTTATCTAGATTTTTTCCCTTACTTTATAGCTTTTGTTTCTGTAAGTTCCCCCAGGGACATCCCACGATACTTCCTGCTCTAGACTCTCACTAAAGCCAAAGTGCACTGCAGCTACACCCATAACTTCCTTTAGACAGATTCCTGAGAGAATGCATAACCTCCCTTTTTTTTTTTTTCTGGCTTGCTGTAGCATGCTTAAGGCTTATAAGCATTAAACCTTTTAACACTTTCTAAATTTACGCCACCAAAGAGATAAGCAGTATGTAAGAGCCCTAAATTGCATCTATTATGTTGCTCTCTGTTAAATATACTCGAGAGTGCAATGCCTCTCACCTCACGGAGATTGCACTTTGTATCAAAGAAAGACATGTACTTTTAATTAATAAAAGCTGAAAGAAGGCCTCAAGCAGAGGTGTTGTCTTGTAAATCATTAAATTCTTAAGTCTCAATCTGCAAAAAAAAAGACAGGTTTAGACTACTGCACTTGTGCAGAACCTCACTACCTCCTCTCTCAAGGATTATAGCCTTCAGCAAGAAAGAAATGTGCAAAGGGTGTGAAAACAAGGAAATCGGAGGTGAAACATAATGCTGACCTGGCTAATGCACCATTTCTTTAAATATGTATGTTTTTATTAGCTACTAAAAGCTTATTTCTCCATTGTAAAATATTTACAGTAACAGTTTCATTACTGTGACAGAAGTCTGCTTCCAGTTAAATTTGTAAGACTAACAAAAGCTTGTTATAGCCATTTTTACAATGATATCTGCTTAAGATATGCTTGAAAACTGTCTAAAGTTTCATCCTTCTTAAAGGCCATCCTTGGCTGTTCATTATACTTGTTCCCCAGCTCCTCTTTTCCAGGAATTTCTGTATAAAAGCAGGGTATCAGTTTTGAGTTCCTTGTTGTGGGTTTTCCCTTAAATGTGTAAGGGAGAAATGACTTTTTTCTTTTTTAATCCTCCGCAATGTTGGTTGGAAAACTGTTTCGGTTTGAGAATGTCCATGTTTGGTCTGAAAAGAACAGATTATAGTCAGAGAACCTGAAGACACCTCAAATAGTTGCCAAAGTTTCAATGTCTCAGAAATAGTCAGAGTAGATCCACTATAAAATGTCTTCCATCTGATACTTGCCTTCTTCAGCCCTGCAAAGGGTTTAATATACCCCCTCATGGTTCTCATGGAGCTGTGCATGAGCTGTGTCAGAGAAACTGTCTTATAAATTACAGGGTTTGGGGTTGGTTTGGGTTTTTTGGTTGGCTGGTTGGCTTTGCTGTAAATAGGTTTGCATCTAATCTTGCTTCCATTGGTTTTAATGAAAGCATTGGCTGCTAGGGTTGATCAAATGACAGTAGTATAATTCCTACCATAATGGAAGTCAAGCATTAGAAAATATAAAAATTAAAATCTAGGGGTCCCTGAATAATAAAGAGAGGTATTTAGCATAAGATAGATTTGTGATCCTATCTGTTCATTTTCGTACTAAGCATCCAAATTCTGTAAATTCTATTTTAGGTAACCGTATTGTCACCTGGCAACTTAGCAGATTTCCCTAAACAAAGGCTTTCACATTTGGAAACACCTCCAGAATGGCCAGTTAAAAGCAGTTTCAGTGGTGTTCATCTCTGAAGTGATTTCCACAGTATCAGACACCTGGCTTTATAGCTTTGCAAATTTTATGTTTGAGAGCAAGGACTGAATTTGCAATTAATAATACCTTTCTTATTCTGTAAACCAGAAAAATTAACACCTCGCAGGTAGTGAGATGAATGTTTCTGTCCTTGCATCGCTGCAGTTCTTGGCACAGGGTCTGCTGTGATGGGAGGGTCTCTGTTCCAGGAACAGTTCCCCAGCTCTTCATCACTGACTTGTAACGGTTTGGTTACAGTCTGGTCCCACCCCATTCTTTGAATGCATTTGGGGATCCAGCTGCCAAAAACCATCTAAGTCCCCTGTGTCTGAACAGTGACTGATGGCTGTTTTGTAACGCCTGGGTGCATAAATGCAGTCCGATCTCTGCTGGGGCCATGGGATGCTGCAGTGCAGCTCCCCATGAGACAGAGCCACTGCCACCGTGAGCTGGCCAGCTTGCTGTAAAACCTCAGTCAAGTGATGTCCATCTAATCCTCTGCAGGTGGCTAATAAACCATTAGACTTGTGGCTTAGCCTAACATGCAGCAGAGATGGCAGGACATGACAGCAGAGAGAATCACGTCAGTCCTTTGGAGCTGCTGTGACCGGAGACGCATGCTACCCCTGCTGCAAAGGCTGATGGAGCTCTGCTCCAGTGCGCATCTGCCACAGGAAGAAAGGCGTAATAGCCACAGTGCTAGTGCTGGTGGCCAGCCGGAGATATCCACTGACCGCCATGGCCCTGCTCACCTCTGCCTCCCTCCAACACACGAACTAGGCTGCTAATGGAAACATTTTACAAGGCAATAATTTTTAATTGCTGTCACTGATTAACGGTCACAAACCCAGAGGCAGAGCAGAAACTCATCTGTTATTCTTCCAAGAAATAAATACCTCAACCATTTATTTGGCCTCACAGTAAAAAAGAACCTGTTACGAAGATTCATCTCAAATTTTCTGCTTGTCTGAGCAGATAGGTGGTATAAAAAGATCAACACTTTCTAACAAATCAGGGCAGGGCTTTCATTTTCATTTTCTAAAGACAAGAAAACAATCTTTGGCTTTGTAGAATGAAATGAAACAGAGAGAGGTGGGAATACTGCCTTTTCTGGGTCATTCTTTCAATATTTTCAAACCATTTTCTGACCCCTCCTAAACTGATTATTTTGCTATTTAGTGTAGTCATGATGGTGGGTAGGACTAGAGGACTAACTGGATGGCATCTCCTTGTCCCTACTGCATTTTTAAGACCCTTTCGAGAGTTTTCAGAACACACTTCCATCTCATGTAATTTGAATAGATTTTTTCCAGTAAGATTTATGACGTGCTCAATTTTAACTCTATTCCTTTTGCAAATGACAAATTATTTCACTGTATTGAAAAGTGACGTTAGAATTAGCACCAAACTCCAAACTAATCTGAGGTTTTCTGGCAACCTGGGGAAAGCTGTAACATAAGCCAGGGAAAAAAAAGTTTTCCTATGTTACTGACCTGCTCAGGGCAGCTGAAGACTGGCATGGCCTCTGATGTAATTTTATCCCAGGCTTTGCTTGGAAAGTGATGTCTCACTACACCCCTGATGAAGCCTGAAGTGCAGTACACTAAGCTAGCCCAAAACTTGGCCAGCTTTGCCTCTGCTGTGCTGGAAGGAGGGACAGGACTGATAGCTCCTTCACTGCGGGAATCCTTCATACTGTAGATACGGTAAATTTTGGTTGAAGTAAATACCACTTTTTAACTGTGGCACTCCTCTACTTGTGGAGCTGCTGCGTGAGAATCTTAGCTGAGGCCAGAGTTAGTTCCTTTAGCCGTTAAACTTGACATGTTAACTTCATGTCTTTCTAACTCTTTTAAACGTGAGCTACCAGTACTCGAGACAATTAGATACGGAGGTTTATTTGTGCTGTTGTTCATATCTATTGTGATACTTCATTGGTTTTCTAGGCTGCATGACAGGAAGGGAGAGGTAAAGTCTGTCTTTCTCCTACCCGTGTGTTAGCTATGGCAGGATGGGACTAACAGCACCCAAAATTAGTGCTCCAATAATGCCTACAAAACACTTTGTCATCATTGCTTCGATATGTTGGAAATTATTATGGGCTTGAAGCAGAGATTCAGGGCCTGGGTTTCCTCTTCTTTTTTCTACATCAGCTACACAAAGTCCTTGGATTGTGAGAGTGAGTAATCATCCCTAATGATCTCTGCAGACTTGTTCCTACTTGCTGCCTATGTCCTTGTAATGTCATAGCCCGGCACTGGATTAGTGCCAAGATTAACATGCATTTCCTTAACATGGGGAAGTGGGACATCACATGAATATTATCTTTGAATTGCCTCTGGCTGTTTTTGCCAGCCATCTGTCCAAACTGTGCAACAACACAGTTTAGGCTGAATTTGTTTAGGCTGAATATGGTGCTCTGGTTCAGATCTGTATCACTGTTCCTTGCCATGGGGTCTAACTTGCCCCCTCCACTCTAACCAGCACAACCCAGTACAGAGCTCTCTCAAAACATGTGAAGTGCTTAAATCAGGTTTTTGTTGTGTGTCAGAAAGAGAAGGCTCGCTCTCTGAGAAAGGCCTGCTCCCGAATGGCCAGCAGCCTAGGCCAGCAAGGCAGCAGACCCAGGGCAAAGCAAGGGCTCTTCCTGACAGGGAACAAGAACTTGGCCCAGGCATCCCACAAGTGCCTTGAATGCCAGGCTGCTGTTGTTTAGAAGGTTTCTCTCTTTATTTATACCAAGTGGAGAAGGTTTTTCTCTCAAAACTACTCTAAAAAACAACAAAAAATAATTACCTTTCTTTGGCAACTGGTACCTAAGAGCCTGGCAGTTTAAGTTGCCCTAATAACATCTATGGGAAGTAGGGAATGTCTGTTTTGTCACCATTTTACAGACCGGGAGATGAGAACAACCATCCTACAAGATGATAACCTAGCCCTAATAAAACAGATCACTGACACAGCTTTTCTAGTTGAACCAGGCCGTGCATCTATTGGTCTTGTACCCTGAGCAGCACAGGCTATGGGCAAGCATGCTAACTACCGAACCCTTTATACCTAGTCTCCCTCTGTGGTATACTCCGTCTGGCTGGAAGACCTTTCTAACTTCGACCCCAGTCCATGTAACTGATGGAGTCTGGATCTGGCCTCTCATGTCTGAATACAGACTCAGAAGTCAGGCTTGTGTATATACATTTTGAAAAGATACTTCTCAAAACCTTCCAGTAAGGCAAGCTAAAAAGGCTACAATTTCTACAGGAAAAACCACGAAGTATGCTTTTTAAAGGCCTAACTATAGTGAAGTATAGTAATTGCCAACATGTGTATTTTATTTTCAAACTGTAATCCAGCCAATTTCAGTTAATAAACTGGATCATGTATTTGTTTACAGTTCTCATCATTGTTTAAAAGAGAAGTCACATTTATAAAAATCACATACACATGGAAGTCATTTTATTCATGTCTTATCAGTTGTTCATGCTTTTAGAATAATCTTTATTCCAGTCTCACTGAAGCGAGAATTATTTTAGTTCAGAATCTGATTAAAGAAAAATTAGTGAAACAAGTTTGTTTGCAAAGCACTGCAGATGAAGTGAGAATTATTTCTGTCCAGTCCCAGATCTATCCTGGGGTTTCTGTTGATGTACAACACTGGTATACTCTTTGCCTGCCCAAAACCTCGTAAGGCTTTGCAGCTGCAGCTGGGTGACCAATATCACCTTATTTTCCTCGTTTGTTCCAGTCTTTCCCAGAGTGAGCACACATTTCAGGCATTTGACAGATCGAAGTGCTGCTGTCAGCCAGCACGACCTTGCAAGCAATGTCTTTCAAACACTGCTCTCCACATTGTCCAGATTGCACCATTCCCATGCAAACTAAGCCAGATTAATGACTTTTTAAAGTCTCCATTACAAAAGAGTAGAAAGTGTGTACATAGGCATTTAAAGGAGCAAGGACTTGCTGCCAAAACCAATGGCGAACTTAACATCATATTCAATTGTTTTTAACAGTTGCAAAACAGAATGTTCTCTTTTCCAGTTCATTTAAGTTTTATGATGGGCTTAGCCTAAACTATGATTGTATTAACAGAAGGAGGTAAATAGTGATGGATTTTCTGCTGAAATATATACTTTTTCGTTGTTGTGCTTCAGCTTTCATGTGAAGAATCATTTTCATTAATCTAGTCTTTATTGAATTAATATATTTATGGTCCTTGTTTTCCTGTATTTCGCAATCCCAAAATCAATATTTAACCATACAAAAAGACTTTTTAATATTTCTGCCTGTTGTTGCTCCCAAACTTCCACATTCCTAGCAACCAGATCAACTGTGAGATACCCTTATTCCCTATGAGTGGCACCTTGCTTCACAAACAGCTTCACTAACATCGGTGGTTGTCCTTGTTATGTCTGGCAGCAGCTATCAAACCGCGATTTATCAGCCCAGTGAGATTCTGGCAGTTCCAACAGGGTGACTAGCCTGACAGAAGTACAATTGTTCATATCGTTTATATGGTCACAAGCCCAACAGAAGTGGGATAAAACAGAGGAAGATTTGGGAAGGGCTAGGGTAAAAGCTAAATAGCTGTGAACACGGATATTACAATCTGGCCCTCAATCATAAACAGTGCTGTTGAATGCTGCAGGACTACTGCAAATGTTTTGTGATGCAAAATAGAGAAGCAATTTTTTGTATTTGAAGATCATCTGTGCATACCAGGATGCTTCATACATACAAACACTAAGTTTGCACCCCAACAGCTATCTGCAGATACCATTTCAGCTTTGTTGCAGAAATTGTTGCAATAGCTTGTATGGACAAATGGAAATTATGCCTTGGTTTTTCCAGCTACAGTGTCATGAGGGATTTTTCTTTATAAGGCTTAATCCTACTCATATCATGTCTCCCCAAATCATCCTACCTGTTTTGCTATTTCAGAAGAACCACCTTACGAACATTTATCCTTGTGTTTGCTAAATAATACAATAAGACCTCAGTTCAAATGCAGAGGTAATTCCACAACATTTCTTTTAATTTCAGCTGGTTTATTGTTTCATCGTGTTTATTAAGTGTTTAAGAGGCCAAAGTCACTCTCGTAATAGTCAAGGAATGGGAGTTAGTTAAGATCCACGTCTAAAAATAATAAACTTGTCAAAACCTATAAGGCCTGATAATAAACAGCAGGTTGTTTTGTGATGATAACTTCATCCTTACAGAAATCTGCACTTCATAAAACTGGAATTGAACTGTTACTTTTATATGTCTGATTACTGTGAATGAAGACGCTAGGCACCTGGGAGACTGGCTGTGGGAACGAGTAAGGGCATGCAAAGCCTTTTAGTTCTCCATCAGAAAACTTAGTGTGGATGAGTAAAGGCCATATGTAGATATTCAGGGAAAAGCTGCCTCGAGTATTTGAAGCAGTGAAGTGTGGTTCTTGTGAATACCAATTTTAGAAAGTCAAAATTGATCTAGGTCATTCAGCTCAGAGGTTGGAGGATGAATAGTGGAAGTCTGAAACTCTGGCTCTTTCTTCCTTGGAGGTGTTTCCCCAGCTTTGGGCTGCTTAGTGACACAAGCGTAGTCTGGAGAAATTATTGCCACTGTTGCTCATACTGTTCACTGCTTTTTGGCTGCACTGGTCTTATTTATGCTGCTCTGGCAACACAGAGCAGTCATCAGCCCTTAATGCTCTCACCTGGAGGATTATCCCAGCAAGTGGCAGGCAGAATCCCACCGTGAGTCCCCATGCTGTTCTCTGGTAAGCCATTCCCAGCAGCTTTTGTTATTTGAGTTCTCAATGTGAGGGTCCACCTGGATGCTCAGCCAGACTTCGAGAGTCAGGCAGAAGCTGACAAAGGAAGAATCTCTTTCCTAATTGCACCTAATGAGAGATGGGCTGCTGAAGGTTGAGTATGTAAGCAAAGTAAAAGAAGAAGGAACTTCAAAGGGTGAGATGAAGAGTCTGGACTTTGCCTTACATTGTGTTTTCCTCAGTGTGCACAGTGCATGAAGGAACTGTAGCAGGAGCCTCTGAAAGTGTGTCTGAAACACTGACACCCCAGGGAACAGGTTGTACAAGGTTGTCTTGACCTTGGCCAAGGTACATGGAAAAGATTTACAGCTTTGTACTGCATGTCTTTCCATTTGATCAAATGACATAAGTGTTGGGTTTGTGGAGTTATTTTATTACCTCTGGACCCATCAGATTGTGAAATGAATACAGGTGGAGGGTTGATTGTTTTGGGGTTTTTTTACTATGACAAGAGAAGCGAGGTCTAGTGGAATCTCTCTAAGTTTCTTAACTCCAAACATGTAGGTGTCTAAGCAGAGCTTGCTTGCTTGCTCAGGCAATACATACTATTTCAAACTGACCTGGAGGGTTAAACATTACTTTGTTTATGGACACTGCTATGGGAATTTCCAGTATAGAAATTAAAGGTGGCTTTGACTTCAAGAGAAAGGGAAGTAAGGATTAAATTTTAGCAGTCTTGCTTTTTTTTACTAATGAGGCCATAGCTGGTTAACTGCAGGGTTTCCAAACCCTGCGTCTCTTCAAAGTGTGTCACTTCTTTATGTGAAAGGCACTAAAAAGTGAAAATGGGGAAATACCAGAAATGAGAACTTTAACTGTCACATGAAGCTAGTTTTATAGTGTTAATGCAGACAATACAGAGAAGTGACAGGATTTGCCTTTAGTATAGGTCTTGTTGAAATAATTAACACTAAAGCTTTGAAGAACAGAGTCCTGATATGCTATGAAATATTCATTTCTAGTAAGTCATTTAAATTAGAAGTGTTGAAAAGGGAAATTGTTCCAAGACTTCTCACAGAGTCTGTTGAACAGTTAGATGGGAATAAGGAGGGGGAGCAGGGAAGGAGGAGTTGTTTTGGTTTTGTTTTCTTTTTTAACTTAAAACCTGAGATGTAGCTTACCGCTTATATTATTGATGAATCCCTTGCTATTTCTCTTATGTAGTCATATGATACTGACCAAAACTAGGAAGGAAATGTTTGAAATGTGTACCTAAGCCCCTTCTCCTGTTTCAGCAATTTGTATTGTGGGATATAGAGTAATATGAACCAGCAAAACTGCCCGAGGTGTTGGTTAACGCTGTTCTGGAAGATTTGTTACCACCCAAAACATGAGAAATTCTTCTCAGTTGACTGACTTTAGAGTAGTAAGATCTCAACTGAAAAAAAAACATGTACTGTGGCAATGTTTGAAAAAATTCCCTTTGTACTCCTGTGTTGCAACAGGCTGCCAGCCAATGTCATCCACATGTCTGCTTGGTAGCAAATTTTCAGCATTTCTTCTTACTCAAATGAAACATTTTATATATATTTCAAAAGCATCCTGTCATTTTAAATTAGATCACATACATTTAGTTTTCCTTTGAAAAGGCAAACAAGGTTCACACCACTATAGTTTGGCTTCACTTCCCATTGCTCGCTTCTTCTCTCCTTTTTCAATCATCTTTCAGCAGAAACTCCACTATGCCAACCAACTTTAAGCAGAATTCCTTAGATTAAATGGGCCCAAGTTTATACAGCAGAGAATAAAGGGCACAACACTGCAACTCTACTTAAGGAAGTGCCATCAGTGGAGTTAGTCCCACAGACTGGGAGTCTGGAGTCTGACTTACCACGTGAGCTGAGCGCACATGAACCCCAAGCTCATCACAGTTAATGCTTTGCCCACAAGACTAGAAGAAGCCAAGAGAACAGTCAGACAGTCCTTGGAGACATTTGTATCATGAGCAAATGGAAAACTACTGAGGCAAGGATGTCTTGTGTCCTTGACCTGTGTTTTCAGTTGCACAGCAGTCTGTTACCATTAATAATTCTTACTTGTATTGTGGAGCTCCAGTTTGGACTGCAACTGTGTTATCCTTGGTGCAATACAAAGACCCAAGAGACTTTTTTCTGCTTGGGCTGCATTTGCACGGACACTGGCAGCAGCCTGGTCTCTGCCTAATTCTCTCAATAAATAATAAATTCTCTTGATAAATCCAGACAAGAGCCAGAGGTGCTGGATTTCTGGCTGCCGAGCACCACCACAGTGTACAATGATGAGCTCTGGTGGGACCAGAGTCAGCCTTAGGACAGACCACCCATCCTTCCTTAATTCAGAGATTGTGGCTTTGTGGCCATCAAAGAGGGTTCCCCAACAGTTCATCAAACATGTAAGAAGTATGAGATTAACTACTTCAAACTCGCTAAACGGCCTTTAGTATCATGAGGAATTTCCAACCAGATGATTGTAAAAAGATATTAAGCAAAGTCCTTCTGTTTGAGAAACAGTATTTTTGCTAGAAAACAGTTTTATCCCCTCTAACCTTCCCTGCAAACCAATTCTTCAGATTGCTGAGCAGCCTGTAACAGAATTATTTCCTTATTTCCATCCATTAGCACTCATTTATCGTCTGTTGTATCACACACAGATTGCCAGCTTCCTTTGGGCCTGCCTTTTTATTCCAGTTCTGTACAACATTCAGCATAACAGCTTTAGGGGCTCCAGAAACAGAGATGAATAACACAAGCACCCAACTCGGCTAGCTTCTTAAGTGTGACTCTCGGAAGTGTGGATAATAGTCCAAATTAATTTTACCTCGCTTTTCCCCTTTCATAGGGGCAGGAAAGTGACACCCCTCCCTCCAGAGCTGTTGTACTGCTGAACCAGCTGCCCTCTCAGTAATGCTCCTGAGAAGAATGGGTACAAAGGGAGTCTTCTGGAGTGTCACTTCTCATGGGCAGAATAAAAAACTGCCAGCCACTTCCTAAATGTACTGTTGTTCAGGAAAGAGATGTTACCTGCAACTTCATACAAAATTCTGCCAACTCGTTTTCACAGTTTTTTTCTAAGTATAGTACATGTGCACATTAATGATCATGATTTTTTAGCTAGCTGTTCACCTGAACAGCATTAAGTACTTCATCAATAGTATAAAAGAAAAGAAAATACATAAACCAACTCTTTTAAAGAAAACTCAGTGCTCTAAGCCAAGACATGCATAGCCACCCCTTTATCTATGTAGCATAGAGGGTCATTATAAACATTAAAATGTGACAAAGTAAAAAATAAGGTAATATTAAAAAAAAACTTCATAGAAGTCACTCAGTACCTTACTAAAATTGGTACTTACAGTGTAAGAAAACGGAGAGTAACTTTTCCAAATTAAGTATTGAAGTCACAAAACCTCTATCTTTGTATGGGTTTTACATTGTTAATTTCGGGACCACGCCTTCTAGATACAGTTATAAGGCACGTCTGTTTGTATAGCAAATAAATGATTACTGCGTACAAGTCTAACCCCGTTGGCGTTTGCATGGTATCATGTTCAGCAAGACACGCAGTTCTGTGCGCTCAGCATCCATCCCTCTTGCGCGTATCAGATGTTGTCAGCGTTTCGGCATGGAATTCACTCGGGCCCACTTTCTGGATCCACGCTGATGGCGCCACGGTGTCGCGTTGCTCCTGTGGTCAGAGCGAACCGACGGTTGCATCATCCCGCCCGTGCACCTGTTCTGCAGGTATTTACTTCTCCTCTGCCTCTTCTGTGGACGCTATATTGAGACTCAGACAGAAAAGGGAGATTGAGTGGTTTAACAGTAATGTGAAGAGTATTTTGCAACGTCGGAGTACAAAAGCACAAGTTTTAATGGTTATGACTAGAATTATTAAAATGCATAACAATAGAGAAGCAAAAGAACAAGTTTGGTTTTATTATAACTGGCAATTTAGTAAGAAGCAGATTGTTGTTAATGAAACTACTCATATGGGCAAAATGGGCAGGAGTTGGCTCTACAGCTCTCTAAGGCTCAAATCTAATCACTTTGGTTAATTTGTTATTTCTCCAGAACATTTTGTTTATTACCTTATTGTCCTTCACAAGTAACTCTGCATATAGATTTCTCTGCTCCCTCTCTTCTGATTTTATGATTGTAGAACCTGAAGGTATCAATTTAAATAATTCAGCAGATGCTGCTGTCTGTAACCACAATTTCAAACAGGGTCATGGGTACTTTTTCTAAAAAGGCTGTCAGAACAACTCTTCTCTTCTGGCTGCTCTTTTAAATCACAGTCATCTTGTGCCACCCAGAGTTGGGATAGCAGAGCCAGGGCACAGAGTGGGTTTGGAGGGGAGGATGAGTCACCACGGTCCTTGCGTGTCAGGCATCCCCTCCCATGTTTCCCTAGAGATGAGTGACTTTAAATACAGCTAAAAAATAAATGTGTCTTCCCATGACAAAACACAGGGAGGAAAACAACATCTTCAGTAGCTACATAGATACGATGTGTGGCAGAAAACTGATACTTAAGATGGTGCAAATGCTTACCTATATATGTTTTATTTACCTATGACTCACTTCTAAACAGATCGTTTCTCATCCTGCGAGGGAGAGAGGGATAAAGAATGGCAACCCAGTCCTAACTTATCTTGCTGGCAACACAAAAAGGCTCACCTTAAAGTGTTCAATGCTACATGTTTCCTCTCCTGTGGTGACTTCTACTGGGACTGACATTCCATCTCCCCCTCCGCATGCGATAACACTGCATTTCCATCAGCCCAACAGTATTTTTAGCACATATTGCAATTCCCTAGATGGGAAGCAAAACCACAATGTTGTATCTCAGTCCAATGGTAACACTTCAGACCAGTGCCATGAGCTGGTACTTAAGTCATACATCCTTAATTATATCAAATACATACTGGGATCACATTCTTTGCCCTGGAAGGCTGCTGTGGTATGTCGTGTCAAATCACATCACAAGCAAAAAATATTCGCAGTACCTTTTTTGGGCAGTTCTTGCAAAATATAACATATGTGCACATTCCCCTTCTGTGCTGTAGGCAGCCGGGCACCAGAAGTGAATTTGGGCTCTGAATCCCAGGGGTGCCCTGTCTGAGTCTCCCCCAGGGGCTGATGCAGTCACCCTTTCCTGCACAGCACCTACATCAGCGTGGTGAGTTCCAGCCTTGGAGCTGGTGCCTGACCTTCAGGCGCTGCACCGAGCCACCGCTGAGCCCAGGCCCTGCTGCTGGCCCGCATCATCTTTTCATGAATGATTTACCAACCTTTCTTGGTTTTTCCCTGGTTTAAGCACAACCAGCTCTCCACGTGACCACACAAAATGCTCCTGCAAACACCAGGGCAGGGGAGTGGTGGGATGACAGTAAGTAGCTGGAGGGTGGGGAAGGGTGGACACTTCTTTCAACACCAGAACTGGTTTGTACTACCTGAAAGCCCTCATGAAACTACAGCCACTGCTGACTATCAACAGGCTGAGTAACCTACCAAAAAAACCCAGCTTCTATTATTAGTCTCAATTGGAGACAGGTACAGAAGAAACTCTCAGGAACTAGAAAGCTCTGGCATCAGCCACAGTGTTTCCTGAGGAGAAACGTTACAAAGCGACCTGGGGTTCATGGAGGCTGAGGAGACACAAAAAGCTTCTGGCCAAGGTGTGCTCCTCCGGCCCGTTCCCTCCGATGGCTTGGCTCCGCTGCTGCACACCACCTGGAGCACACACAGTGAGCAGAGACGACACACTCGGAGCTCTGGACTGAACCGAGTGTCCCAGAGAGACGTGCCGACCTCTGAGAGCGCGAGTGCTGGGCGCCATGGCCATTCTGTGCTCCTCCCTAACCTGTGCCTAGGCTGCCTGAAACCTCTTTCAAAGGAGAGCACAGTGCTAAAGAGACACCAGTTTATGCCCACACAGCAGCAACAGATGATGGATGATGTGAAGATCCCTGCATTCACATGGCTCCAAGAGGCGGTCTAGGCAGACACTGACACAAACATGGATTCTTCTGCCTGTATCTTTCTGGGCTGTCTCATTTTTATGCACACTAGGAAAAAAGTGCAATCTCTAAATTTTCATATATCTTTTCACTAGCAAAGGATTGATAAAGAAGAATCCATTGTGGGTTTGGGTTTTAAATTTATTTTTATTTGTAAAATAAATTTAACAGTTTGAAATTATTAAAAGAGATTCAGATTTGTACCACACCGAGGGTTGTTTTTTTAACAAACATGATTTGGTTCAACCTCCAGGTCTCTAGAGTTAAGAAAATGGATCCCTGAGTTTTCTGTAAATAAGCTTTTAGAGAAATAATTCACAGAGCCCACAATGACCAGAAAACATGTTTGCTATTTCGCAAGGACAGCTGTAGCAGGAGGGGAGGAGACTTCCTGACAAGGTTCCCATCAAATGATGACATGAGATATGTGACTTTCCTAATAGTATACTGGAGCATTTGTTTGAAGAGTAGCCTCCTGCTGGCATGATTTCAAAACCTGACCATAAATTAGTTCTTACCCACAGCTGTCCGAAAGCCAAAGCAATTAGCTCAGGTTCTCCACGTTGCTTCATTCTGACAGGAAGGACTAAAACGTTTGCATGTCATGAGTACTGAAGGTGCATGTTGTTAAATCTTGGCTTCTAAACAGAGCTTCATATTGTATCGTTATCTATTATTTTGATACAGGTGAATGTTATATGAAGTAAATTTTAGAGGAGAAATTACTGATGAAAAACCTCTAAAAAGAGGGATAGCCAACAAACGATGAAATTCTACCATTCCTCAAGAGAAAAAAAAAAATGATTGAGTAGTGAATATATTGTATTATGTACAAGCAAATGCTTCAAGCTTATAATCTTGTGACTGGTCTTTATTCATATTTGGGTCTAGCTGGATTCAGTGGAATGAAAGGATCTAAACTTAAAAATGTTTGTAACCATTGTGGCAAATTCTCTTTGTTTTATAAACAGATGGAGCATGCCTCCCCAAGAGGGGTAGAACAAAAAGTAGTCGTGCGCATTAACTTGTATTGGCACAAGTTCTTCTACAAAGAGTAACTTGCTCACTGGAAAAAACATAGCTACCAATCTGAAGATCATGTTGAATGAGTAAGTTCAGTTGAAGCCTGACCACAATCTTTGCATCCTGTAAATATTCTTAAAACTTAAAAAATTAACAGAAACCTACATATCATAATATGAGGCACCCTTTATTTACATTTAAACATGCTTGCAAATAATTTTGTGTATTTTGCCTCCATTTGTTACAAATGGAAACTTGTGCTGGAGACAGATCTCTGGCTAGGCAGGACCTCCTCAGCTTTGTTCGCTCTCCCTTCCTGTCTTTCAGGCTACTTATAAAAGAAAGAGAACAGGATGTATGTCATGTTTACATTGATCTGCCCTCTCCTGCAGCTCTTGGCAGGACATTCTGCGTGAAAGGTCCTGTGTTTTATAACCTGGTTTTATTTCGTAGTCTACCAGAACTCAGGTTTATTCACTTCAGGATATGGCAGAGGGTATTTCTTTGCCTGTGCAAAATGGAGCAAATGGGTTCACCTGTGGATATATATTTGGGTTGGTTTATTCTATGAGGGGCAGTTTTTTACCATTCTAACAGTATTGTCGATCACCGAACATGAGTGATCTATACTCTTATAAGTTTTCTGAATTGTGATGCCTTAGACTTTAATACACATACTAAATAAATATCATAGTGGCTGTAGAGCTATGCTCTGCAGTGATTACTGCACAGGAGGAGGTTGCTGTAATCACTGGGAGCAGTTTCTTCCTCATCTAAATGGGAGTGTTAGGGACCCTCCACAGTGCTGGGGATTTTGTCTTCCCTTTCACTGTCAGCATTTTGGGTAACAACGTGTTCACTTCAGGTGTCTTCTCATTTTTTTTTTCTTTATACTGACTCTGTAAGGATAGTTCTGTTTCACCAAAAATGACTGTTACTTATGCCTGTTTCCAGGGCATACCGTCCTTGGATTATTACTCCAGTGTGATTACTTTTCTTCTTATTCCTCACTGTTCAGGACTGTAACATTGGAGAATGGAGGAGGGAGGGAGGTGATACAGTAAGCTTTTGTATAGCTGAAAGAGCCAGAAAACTAAAGCATCTGTAACCACTGCCATTTGACACCTTTAAAAGCTTTAACATACTCTATTTTGGGAATAAAACTAGCATCTGTGCTGACAGCTTACATGCCAAGTTTCAGCTTGATGCAAATTTGAAAAGTCCTGAATAAAAACTGCTAAAAATCGGGAGTGTATAAACACTACCTGATCCTAACTGACATTCAAAATAGACAGTAGTTAAGCTGCAGTATTTATATAGTACACGACTTCATACCCTGGAAAGATAGAAAGTAATCTCCTTCTTTAGAAGTGCTTTACCAAGTATACGATTGGGTCACCTGAAAGGTTATTATAAATAGAACTACTTGGCTGAATACAAATGACGTTATAACTTGGCACCGCTGTCTTGGGAAGGAGCCCGTGCTCCTGCAGTGCTCTCCAGCGAATCAGACACCGCTATACTCAATAACAGAAAATTCTGCAATATCAGCTGAAAATGTGGGAGACTGTGCTATAAGCACAGCCGGTTCCCTTGCTCCCCCAGTGCCAGATCAGCCCCTTGGAGGGAGCAGGGCCATGCTCGCCCCGCTTCCCCTCCGCACCCCACCAGAGCGGGCACCCCTGCTCGCCCCTATCCAGGCTTTGCAGCACGGGGACGGTCTATACACATCTCCTTATTGCCTCTTCTGCTGCACAGAGGGTTCACAGGAAGCTCTGCAAGACCTTTTTCTGCCCCTTTTTGTTTTTCCAGAGAGGTCAGGTGGAGCGGTGCAGGGTGGATGACCAGGATAAGCCTATTTCGTCACTCAGACCGAAAAGGAAAGTGATGTCCTGCCCACATTACCAGCACCGGCCAACAAAGTCAGGAGCTGAGCCAGTCTCAATAAAAACGCTCCCAGATCTATTTTCAGTAGACAGAGTTTTCAATTTAAAGAATTGTAATGATTTATACAGGGATCTGGTACAGCTGCTAGTTTTAATATCTCTTATTTATATATGAAAAGTGTTGTGTAACTACAGGATTCTCTACTGTCTCAGGGACTCCAGCGAGTGTGACCCTATTAGATATTATGTAGAGGTGAAGACCTTTCTTTGTGAAAAATGTTGGAATACTTATTTTTTAAGGAGAATAATGCAGGAAAAGTACAAAGGGGAAACATTTCTCAAAAGAGAATTATTCAGGAAGAAGTCAGATATATCAAGCCTATTATCTAGACCAACGCTTTGCTTTTATGAAGTTGCTACCACTAGAGTCAAACACTGTGGTGGGTTTTTTTATACAGGGATTCTGTGTGGGGCAAGGGCAGCAAATGTGATTATTAACCCCTTGGTGAACATTTCTTCTGAAGATGACACAAGCAAAACAGCATTATTTGTTCATTTACTAAGAAAATTCAGTCGCCATTACATTGGTTGGGTTTGCATCACTCCTTCAGTTCCACACACACTGAGAGCAGGTTTTTGTTGGAAAAGGAGGTTTCACTAGAAGAGACATTGCTTAGGAATGAACCAGGTTTGGCTGAACATCAGTATTTCTGTGAAAGAAATATCCATGAAACACATCTAGGTCTCGTTTACTTACAGTTGTGCATTTTTTCAAAAGGCCCGTGGGGAGTGTGCTAGTGCAACCTGCACTGGAGCACCCCGGCTGCGGCCACATGCCAGCCGCTCGGGGCGTGCACAGCACAGGGATGCCCTTGGCACCCATCCAACCCCATAAGCGCTTCTGGTGCTCTTGGAAAATTACGAGTCGTGTGTCCTGCTGCCTCTTGCTTCTGGTGGCAGAGTCCACGCTGACCGAGGACATGTTCTGAAGGCTGCTGTCTTCCCCCAACGCTGCTGTGAAACCCCAGGTGTGCTCCTCAGAGGTGCGGTGAACATATCAGTACGTATGTGTGATGGGCCTACGCTGACGCTACAGCACAGTCTGGGGTCTTGTTGGGAGTTTTTCTCTCCCTTCTGTGGTTTTGGCCTGTGGCTGCCATAGCACAGCACAGTGTTCCTTATCTCCACTCGCTCTCACAGCTACTCCGGGCAAGCTGTTGAAAGGCAGCCAGCGGGTCCACAGCAGTGTCCAAGGGGAAATTTGCAGCTGACAGCAATGTGGGAAATTTAAGAAAATCTTGTGAAAGTGGCAGTGCTGGGTTTGGAACTGACGGTGTTTATGGGAAGCGGGGAAGAAAGCCCTGGGACACGTTTTGAAACGACTGAGTTTCTCAAACAACTGTTACCCTGAGCAGGGAAGAAGGGAAAATAAAGCAGCCCTGGAAGAGGGAAGGCTGAGCCTGGGAAAGCCCGGTACCTGCCTGTTTGACACAGCACCCAACAGCTGCCGCTCGGCCAGGCGCTGAGCTGGGGCACATCGGGGCCCATGCTACAGATCTGCAGGTGGATCCATGCCCGGCTCCAGCTGCATGTGAGGAATGGGATTTGGGGAGAACTGTCCGCGGGGCTCGCTCTGGTGCAGGAACAGCCCTGCCAGCACCCAGCAGGAGAGGCTCCTCCTCCACTTTGGGTTCCCATGGCCTTGTAGCAACAGATTAAAAGCAGAGCTGGTTTATCTTACAGACCAGCCTGAAAAGCGTGGCAGGAAAGGAGCGGATTCATCGGTAAGAACAGCACCATTCGGTGGGTGGGGGCAGTAACTGCCCCAGCCCTCTGATTTTTGTTACCCTTCTATGTCTGCCAGAGGCCTTTCCTCCTTGGGAGATTCAACACCTCTGTAAGTTGTTCAGACATCTCTGCTATTTATAAAAGTTAGCCATCATCATTTCAAGAAATAAGAAGCACAATGAGAATTAGCTAACCAAGGCATCAGAAGGAGCAAGCACTGTACCCATCCCATGTAGACATTGCAAAGGGAATACCACATACTGCATTCAAGATGTGAAATTCTCAACAGGCGTCAAGCATCCGGCTCTTACGCCTGCCAAAACTAAGGTACAAGATAAAGTTAATCTATGCCATTTGTCCTATTGGTTTCCAGGACACTCAGTGAATTATCGTATATGTGACCTGATCCCACGTTTATTATTTATAAAGCTCAAAATCTCGGGATTTCTACGGTGCCCGTCATGCCTGCGAGCTAAGGAAGGATTTCCGCAGGCTGGGAAGCCGGAGCGCAGGGGGCTGCCCCCGGCGCGGCTCCCCGGCGGGAACGGCCGCCGCGCCGGCGCTGGGGGGAGCTGCAGCCCCGGCTGCCGCCGCCGCGCCGCTACCTCCTCTTCAGCGAAGGGCATCAGCATGCGAAAACTATTTAAATCTTATCCCTCGCTGTCACTTCAGTTCACGAATGTTCTCTTTTTAAAGAAATCAGGCTAGTTTGTTACGCCGCAAGTAAGCAAAGCTTTGCAAAGCCACGCTACACAGAAATCTGACTTCTAACGGTATTTTACCATTTTACAGGTCATATGGCGACAAAGGTACAGAAGCAACTTTCAGAATTAAACATTATATACTGCCTCCTCATTTGAATCTTCTTTAGCATGGCATACTTGTTTCTTATTTCCAGTTTGAATGGAAATTGGATAAAATTCTAATATCTCCCTCTATCTCATTTAAAAATAATTTCCAGATCAAACATGACAAAGATAGAGGGTTATCTCCTAGCCTTAGCTTTTGTCCCTTTGCTATACCTGGGGGAAGATCATGCTGCTGTCATATCTTGTAAGAATTTAAGTGAAGTTAACTGAAGTTTAAAGATTGAATAACCAACACCAACTTTCTGGAGAGAAGCAATGGAAACTTTAGTAAAAGTTGCGTGGTCACTAAGTTCATTCTTTTCACTTGGTGAATTTTCCTCTTGTCGTGTCTCTCTTCTAGTGTTTGC
Source organism: Platalea leucorodia (assembly GCF_965183815.1). Lineage (NCBI taxonomy): Eukaryota > Metazoa > Chordata > Aves > Pelecaniformes > Threskiornithidae > Platalea > Platalea leucorodia. Next base: position 19,662,193 of record NC_138826.1, on the reverse strand, counting down.
ATACGCTGTGTTACCACAGACAACCTCACTCTGGACATCACTAAAATAGCCATAGTGTTTTTAAAATAGAGGCTAATGATTTCTTTCAACCCAAAAGTCCTGCTCCATGACAAGGGGTAATATAATATTCAGGTTATTCAGGCAGACAAAAAAGAGTTAATTACTAACCTAAAAAATCAGCTCTTGCCTAGGCATCAGCGTCCATGAGCCTTTTAGCTGGTACAGATGTTGTATTGCACCAGTCAGTGATGTCAAGGAACCCAAAATGCCAATGTAATGATGCAGATAAGACAGAACTGCTGATTACCTCTTCCTTCTCTGCACTCGGAATGCCCAAGCAGGATCCATCCCATCTGATGATGTACCTTCAATCAAAAGTTTACCATTTGCCAAAGAGAAAGGCATAATTGAGTATCTGCCAAGACAAAACAACAGCTGGGTAACTTGTATGTAAGTAAGTGCCTCAGATGAATTAGCTGAGGAGTTCTTTGCACCACTTTTCTACATGTTTATAAACTCTTCAAAGAATGGGGCTTTCCAAGTACTGGAGGACAGCCAAAGGGTAAGTGAGAGCTATAGATTAGTTCATCTAATGTTAGTCATATAGGGGAAATAAGGAGAGTTTGAGTCCACCTTGCACATGTGCTCCTGGGGAAGAGGGAGCTTCTCTCTCTCGCAGATGAAGGCATATGATCCAGGGACTGAAAGACAGAGTAAGACAAGCTCAAGTTTGACATAATTCCCTATTCCCAGCAAGAATAATAAACATAATTGGACTAGCCTGTCAGCAGTGGCAGATGGATTCACAATCATTTGGATTCTTTAGGGCAAAATTCCTCAAATGTATACCTTAGTCCAACTTCAGGGGAAACAGATGGCTGCAACAGGGGAGGTCAGACGAGACTGGGGTCAGCCCTTACAAGCTCTGAGGCTGTGCAGTCTCAGAACAGTCATGACTTGTGGGCAGACGTGAACTGCCATCTTCCCTAATGGGTGATGTGGGCAGGTGGCACAGGAGGGTAGAGCAGCTCGGGAGTTAGCTGGCCGGGGAGCCCCGAAGTCACGCAGTCTCTGATTTTGATGATTCACATGGCAAGTGTGGCGAGCTCTCCTCCTGAGGCAGCAGAGTAACAGGTGGATTTCAGTGGCATCTTGCCACAGTTCTCCTAAAAGGTCACCAAAAAAGATGCTTCTTTGTAAAACATTTCCATTTCAATGAATCAAGTCTTTCTGTTGAAACCGAAATGTTTTGCCAAAAACCTATTGTGTTGGAAAACTCCCAACCGTTTATCTCTCTCCTACTCCCATAGAGAGGAAATGGGTTGTCTCCAGCCTGCGCTTCCCCTTTCGATGTTTCAGCCATCCTGTGCTTCCCCTTGTGCCCACTCAGGGTCCATCTCACAAAGCTCACATCTGTTAAATGGTCCAAATATTTTGTACTGGGAAGTGTACAAGATCTTCAAACAGTATGAAGAGAAAGAAAGAGTACTACTCAGTAAAAGAGAGAGACAGTATAGCTGCGTGATGAGTGCATCACCAACTGGACAGGAAATTCAGGCTACCTTTTCCAAAGGACACAGGTCACCTCAATTCCTGAAATGCCAGTTTGCACCAGGGATCTTTGATGCTCTTCGATTGCAAACACCAGCAAAGCAGTCGAGGGCCAGGGAAAAACCTATAATGGGCCAAAGCCACCCCTAATGTTACTGAATTAAACCACGGCTGATTTTGGCTATGGCTGCATTTTGACTTCTGACTGCAGAGGAACATGTGTGGTACACTCAATTATTTGTCATGAAAATACTAGCCAGGGAATTGAGCCCTTTTTAATTTTTTTCATTTGTGCATCACTCCCAAATGCCAGTCGCTGCAAGTGCATCTATTACTTGTAAGCATTTACTAATCATCTGTGAACAAATGTTAGCATTTGGTTTGTTTCCATCTGTCATTCCTCATGGCAGCCTGTGCCTGGCCACGTCATCGCACAGAGCTGCGCCGTTGACTGCTTCCCCTTCCTGACAACTCAAACTCTTTGGATAGAAGAAATATATTTGTGAACAACTTTAAAACAAGTTGCCAAGAAGGTCGTCTTCTGGTTGAAAGGATCAACACCCTGCTAAGGCAGGACTGTTCTCCCATAAGTATAAGACAATATGTTCAGGGTCACGTACTGCCTGTGTCCCCCCCGTAGTCATTCAGGGGTGTTACTGCCGTGTACGTATGCTTATCTGAGCCAGCAGCGTGGCGTGCCAGCGTGGGGTCCAGCACAGGCTGCAAACTCATCCAGGAACCAGGGTGGATGTGTAGGCCCAGGCAGGATGTACTCGGCACAAGCAACAGTTTTTGATTGAACTTCACCTTTCCCCAACTCACCAAAAAATACTGTGAAGTAGCTGGCACCATGTGATTTAAGATTTTTAAGCAGCTCAGAAGAGATTAAAAAAAAATCAAGGAAAGGGTCCTTGGAAAGATACAGGAGGGAACATAATAACAATTGAGGATGGAAAAGCAACCACTGAGATAAGAAAAAGCATTATCAGCCTCAAAGAAAGAACTTGAAATGTTATGAAAGGTGATGCAAACAAAAAGCCTGCAAACACTTTCCAAATAAAGGCATTGAGTGTGCACGGCTCCCAGGCTATCTGGCCAACAAATTCGTGAAGTCTTGTAAAATGGCAGTTGCATACCACTTTTTAGTTTTGCAAAATTTTGTACGTTGTATATCCCACAAATCTTGTCTGTTAGAAGACAGACTGTCTTTATCCTGTTTTCTGGTGGCTCCATTGCCCGCTACCCTGGTTTATCACTTTGGCAACAAATGATCGCAGGGTTTACATGCATTGCCTCATTACATGCAGCACTGCTGCACCCAGCGAGCATCCATCCGTGCCAGCAAATTTAAAGCCAGTTTAGACATGCCTTTCCCAGCTGTGGTTACATCTTTGACTGCCTTGTGGATCTACGAATGATATTGAAATACATTTTGTTACAAACCCTAGGCACCAGATGTATGCTACCTTTGTTAGAAGTGGGAAAATGTGTTTGCTTCTCCTACAGTATGTGGTCCTTTTACTCTCTTACAAAAATAGGATTTTTTTTTTAACAGTACTTTTGTGCCTATTTTCATAATTGTCATGGGTCGAAATATTCACCTGAATTAGTTTAGTTCAACAGAACACTTCAGCTTCAAATAGCACAGGACAGCATGGACAGTAAAAATTGATGTCTTTCTTTGATGTTGCATTAGCTTTTTGTGAAATTATCTTGGAAGAAGGCTATTTCAGTGTTTTTGAAGCTATCGAAAATCAGGCCTTTATAGCTCAATGGAACTGAAAAAAAGGCATTATGAATTCATTTGTATACTTGCTTTCCTACATTTCTATTTCCCTTTGCTTTATCTCTCTCTGCAGGCTCAAGGGAGCAGATCCTTCCGTGTTTCAAGTTGGCACAGCTCCACAAAACAGCTGTGCCAATTACTTCCAGTTGGGGACCGCCACTGGGTGTATAGCTGCTTGTACTGAAGTTGTTGCAATTACTATCATTATGTTATTTCTTGGCACGGAAAGGAAAAAGATGAGTGAGTGCTTGGGGGGCTTTGTTTAAGTGCAGCAGGCCACTTAGTCATGCAAACCACTGAGAACAACTGGGAAGTAAGCACAGTGAGGAGCGAAATTTTTGGAAAACCAGCTCTCATATTTAACTTGGTAAGGAGACAAAGCGATTTCTTAATGAAACCTAATAAACGCCAGGTCTGCCTGTTCCTTCAAAAAGGGAAGGGATTTTTCAATGTGTTAGATTAACACTGCAGTACCTATTATGCCCTTGCTTTCATGCAGCTTACAGAGATCTTTACCACAGCTCCAACCTGCAGGAGCTACTTGTGTAATGCCAATGCCGAGAAAAACTACCACGTGGTTTACCTCCATCTGAAAAACAATTTTGAAGATTTGTTTCAAGTGGTCTGTAACGCTATTCACACTCCTTTGATCCTGAAGCTGGGAGGGGAACTCCAGACACAAAATTGGGGCGGTCTGAAAGCACCTTGTTTCGCCTGGCAGCTAACGGTTTGAAGGGCTACACTTCACGTAGCTCGGCGCACACGAACATGGCACCCCTCGCACGCGGAAGGGCTCCCGTGCCTTCGCACACCAAGCCAGGTGGCAGGCCAGTACCCCACAGACAAATGCTGTATTACATCGAGTCCAGAGGTTGTATTGCAACCAGTTCAACATAGCATGTCTTATGATTTTTTTTTATGTTATTACAGCAGAGCTTCAGCAAGCCCAGGCTACCGCAGAGAGGCTCCGACAGCAGGGATTACCTCAGGCTTTCCGCGACCTGTCCAAACGAAGGGCCAAGACCCGCCATCGCACGGGCCCTGGCACCGCTCTGGCTTCGCCAGTGAAAGAGAGACAGGACTAAGCTTTTGCACTTCATTTTTGTATTTTTCTCGTTAGAGCGTGACTTGAAGCCGCGATGAAGGTGCCGTGAGGCGACAGGGCGGTGTCAGCCGTGCCGCTACCTGCGCAGCCCCTGCCAGCAATGCAACGCCCAACACCGGCCCCGTGCGACCGAGAAGCGGGAGTGCCGTGCCGGTACCCGCCCCGACGTCCCTTCGCCCCAGAATTATATTTATCACTCCTGTATTCACTCGTTGCCGTGCCCCCGGCCCGGCCTGCCCCCCGCGGCCCGGCAGGAGGCCGCTCCCCGCAGGCGGGGGACGCCACGGGCACGACTTCGCTGGGAGGCGGGAGACCCCGGCGGCAGAAGCATCGCCTGACCGGGGGGCGGGGGAAGGGTGCCCCGGGAGCAGGGTGCCCCGGGAGCAGGGTGCTGAGGCCTTCCCCGCCACCCCAGGGGCCCGGCGGTGCCCCCGCACCGCCCCGGCGAGCGAAGCCCCCGCGGGGGCGCTGCCACCCCGCAGCGTTCGCCGCTGGCCAGCGCGGCTGCGCAGAGCGCGGGGGACAGCCCCGATTCCCGTCCGCCCGGCGCAGCCCGGCCGGCACCGCGGCTTTTCCTCCGCTACGGAGTTTCCGTAGCCGTGTCCTCCGCTGCCCCCGCCCGGCGCCCCCGGTCGCCAAGCGCGTTTCTATGAGCCGCCTATAAACAACATGGCGGCCGCGGGCCCTCTTCCTGCCCGCGGTCTGTAGGTGGCGCGGTGGCTGAGGGGGCGCGAGGGTAACGGGGTCCGGCGGCGCCGGCCGCCCCCGCTCCGCCGCCTCCCGCGCTCCCCCTCCTCGCCGGGGCCGCGGCGGGGGCGGCAGGGCCGCGCTCCGCCCCGCCCCGCCGTGCGGGGGTGTCTGAGCGCCCGGGAGCAGCCCGGCTGCGGCATTGTCGCGGCGGCCCCGCGCGGAGCGGAGCGGAGCAGAGCGGCGGCACCGGGGGTGCCCGCGGGGGCTCCTCGGAGGGGCTCGGCGGCAGCGGGAGGGAGGGAGGGAGGGAGGGAGGGAGGAGAAGAGGGTGCCGGGGCTCGGGTGCCGGGGCTCGGGTGCCGGCGGGGGCTGCGGGGCTGCCGTCAGGAGAGAGGAGCGGGGCGGCCGGCAGCGGGGCCATGTCGCTGCAGAGCCCGCCGGCGGCCACGGCTGCCGCCGACCTCCCCCCCGGCCCCGGCGCGGGGCTCCCGCCGGGCGCGGAGCTGAACCAGGGCAGCGCGGCGTCCCCGGCGGCCGAGGAGGGCGGCGAGGATGAGGAAGAAGAGGAGGAAGAAGGGGAGAAGGAGAAGGAGAAGGAGCGAGAGAAACTGCCGCCCATCCCGTCGGCATCCAGCGCGGCTGCCGGGGTAGGTGTCCTGCGGGCCCCGGCGGGGCCGAGCGACCCCTCCGCGCCCCGGCTGCCGCCCGCCGGGCCCCGGCCCCGGCCCCGGGGAGCGCGACCGGCTTTGCCGTCCCCGCTGTCATTTGCTCTGTTTGCCGCTTTATTCGTGGTGGTGGGGGAGCATCGTGTTCATTTTCTTTCATGTACTTTTCCGTTGGGAGGCTTTCATTCAAGTTTCTTAAAAATAACAAGTGCATCTGTAAGCAGTGACATAATGAAGCTATAAATTCTCCATCTACTTATAGTTCTTTAACATTTTACAACGGTCTGCTCTTTTGGGTTAGTCATGACTGAGGGTTTGCAGCATTGTCAATGTTCGTGAAGGGTTTTCGGGGGTGGAGAGTTTCAGCTCTTAATACGCTTAATGGCAAGAGAGCTAGCTGGAAAATACTTTTGTATTTTTAACTTTTTCTCAAAAGGTCTTTTCCAGTTTTTACAATGTGTTGAAGCACAGATGACAAAACATTTCGATAATTGATGAACGAGTTAACATGGGTAAAAAAAACTGAGAGAAGGATATTTGCCAGAATAATTTCATTTCAGAAACCTCGTTTGAGATTTTTAATTTTACTGGAGTTACGATTTTCTTTCTGCTGACCATACAATATTATGAAACATAAAGTTTTCCTGGCATGAGTTGAATATCTTGCATAGCTCAGTGTTAAAGCTTGCTGTAACTTAAGTCCCACAACAGAGCAAAAATTGTACCAATCCTGTAGTAGTACAGTTATGAGATCTTAATTCAACAGTTCTGATAAATAGCTGACTTACTAGAAATTATCATTTTACATAATTTGAGTTTAAAAGATCGAGCATCTAATGTTTATGACTGTCGTGAAATAATTGTTACATTAAATGAAGTAATCATAGGCAAACTGCAAACTCCTTACAGCAATTCTGCCAATTTTGTGTTTTGCCTACAACTGTTCCAATCTTCTGAAAGACTTGCAGCTTTGCAAATCTGCCTGAATGCGGAAGAATGTGTTTGTTCTTGTGATTCAAATACAGATTTGGTGGGAGAAGTCTGTAATGGACAAGTGCCCAGGAGTTGTTTGTACCTTTGAAAATCTCCACTTCAGACTTCGAATGGCAAATGCCAGTTCCTTAGCATAAAGATACAAGTGCTGGTCTAAAATGTGTCAGGCTTAGCTCAGCTAGTGAAAAACGGGTGCAACTGGGCAGCCATGTAGAACTCCTGCTGCCTTAAAGAACCAGGAGAACTTGTTTGTAGCTGGACATCCTTCATGTGCCTCTGAACTGTTGCCCACAGGCATTAGTTGTCTTAAGTTGAGCTGGTACAGAGGAGCTCAGATCTGGCTAGGTGTGATTGCTACTTAAATGTGTGTGGGATTTTGAATTTACAAAGAGCTGCATATGGGTTTTAATAGCATGTTACAGAGAGATTTTTGTGGACAGATGTAATAGATATTTCTATAGCTCTGGGTTTCTCTGTTTGTAACAGAATGCAGTTTTTGATCCAAATGTACCAAATAGGGAATGCAGGTATGCTTTTGCAAGACCTTTATGAGTTGCTGTAAAGAAGGTATTGGACTCTTGGTCTGCTAAGCCCTAGTTGTGACCAACCTACACATCTAATTGCAGGGCTTCATGAAGTATGTTGTGAGATGCATCATATATAGCATGATTTTAATACAAGTTCTTGTATTAAAAGTTCTGATTGAACATCAAAAAATGAGTGTTACTTAATCGAATACTCTCAAACATTTTTAAAGAGAGAAATGTGTTCTCAGCTTCCTCCTCATTAAACTGGGGAAAAGTTTGTAATATGATGTGATGACACAAGGGGGAAATTATTGTCTTAAAAAAAAAATAAATCTTTGCTTATTCATGGTTTTTTTCCACCATTAAAATTCCTTTCCTTTACAAATACATGCCTGATACAAATACAGTGATACTCCAGATGACCTTAATTTTCCTATTCTCTCTGCCTATTATTTCTAAATTTATAGCCATCGTATGATGACTATAGTGATATAGATACTATACCTTGTCTCTATATGAAGTGAGCCTCGGATATCCTTGTCTCAGAACATCTCCCCAGATTTTGTGTAATTGGCATTGTCTTCAATGCACTAAAGACCCAGCATAGATTTGTACAACTGATGTGGCATGAGTAGAGCTTTCTTGAAGGCAATGTGAAGGTGTGACACATCCTCTAAACAGTTTCTGTTCTCCGCAATAGCTGTGGAAAAGGTCAGAATTTTACTAAGTCAATAGTTAACCGTGCTATCCTTTTTCTGCTAAGAACATGTGCGTGAAAGATGTTAAACATGGAGTTTAAGCTGGCTGCAAGTTGGAATAAAGGGATTATGTGACTATTGCTATCATCATTCATATCGTGGCTTTTCCTAGCCAAGGGCCATGTGGAATTGTGGAAGAATGGTTACTTTTTTTTTTTTTTTTTTACTTTTTTTTACTTTTATTTCTAAGGAAAGTTGTGGAGATTAAATTAGTCCATGAATAAATTAACATGATCCTGCAAGGAGTTCTGGCTTTTCTTATGGGCCAAATAGTGATTAGAAATAATGCATAAGGGTCGATGGTGTGGAGGTCAGTATTCAGATTCTGAAAAAAAACTTGTGGGAAGCTTTTCCCCTAGTAAGCAGAAACAAGTAGAGGCGTGTGTAAAGCTAAACCAGTCCTATGTTACACCTTGCAAGATACGAATGGAAGGGAAAATCCTACTTCTTGAGTAGGCTGTTGGATTGACAGCTGCCTTTAGGTAATCTGAGTGTCTGCCGTGTCGTCTTGCACAAGGAAGAAAACCTTTTACTCCTTGCTGGCCTTTGCTTGCCACATACATATGGGTCTTGAGTGACTTACATTAGGACTAAAGAGTAGGATTTTCAAGAAACTCTTCTAGGTGGTCTTTTGCCTCGTCACAGAAAGCACTCTGTATGCGCTCTTTGCAAACAGTTTGACTTATTTTTACCACCTAATTTAACTTCAATAATGAAAAACATAGATTTATAAAGTATAATGCTAGTACCTTTCCAGTCTTACGGAGGGCTTAATGCTTTGGAAAACTTCCACTAAGAAGCCAGCAGAATGTGAGTTATTAATATGCTCTTAAAAAAGAGGATTAAAGATTGCTTTGACCCACTTACTCCCTCTAAGCATACTCATTCTTTATGTGGGAGTTCAGTTTTCTGATGGCAGTATGTGTAGAGTCTTGGGTTCTAGAGGCTCACTGACCTCCTACAAAATTTTGTGAGTATGACATGGTGCTATATGCTTGTCCTAGATTACTCCCCCAGGAGATGTCACAGATCCTCATTAATGAGCATGTAGTTTCTCAGTATTCCTCCAGGGCTTTCCAGTAAGCCTTTGTCCATACATTTGTTTAATAGTGTTGGAACTGCACTTGGAGCAGGATGATGGAGTTAAATAGCACGTGCAATTTTTGTTCTTTCTGATTACTGATGAGGAAGGTGGCATTAAGAAGAACCTTTTACAATAACTGTCTAACTGTACTATTTCAGTGGCATGGCTGGAGTAAAACCAGGAAAGCTGAGTCAGTCAAAAAGGCTGTCACAATAGTCTGTTTTATAAAAGCTCCTCTTACCAATTATCTATGATATCTATTCCCTATTAATCATAATTAGACTAGTCCAAGCTCCAGAGGTTTTCTACCTAGAGTGTACATTTTGTGACATAGCAGATTAACCCCAGATCTGGATTTGTTTAAAAGTCCTTTTTCAGTCAGTCATGTCTTGCCATGTTTGTTCAGGGTCTGTTTTTCTCCAGTCATGTGCCAGGTGATTTTTAAGAAGCACCTTAATGATATTTCAAAGGTTATAGAATAAAAGAAAAACTCAATGTGGAAATCATAGTAGTAATTATGTTTTATTTTTGAATGTTTGTTGCACACAAGGAATTTGGAGCTAGAAATTGAAACTTGCTATTTTTAAAGCCAGAAGTCCTGCTGATTGTTCAAATTTATAATTTGCTGAGTTATAAGTCATGGAAAAATGGCTGTTTGTGCCACAGTTATTTAAAATTCCTGGCAGTGTACCTGCTTGCGTACACTGTGGCATGGCAGGTTTATGGGCTGTGTTATTACCCTCCTGGTGGTATTTCAGGATGTTGTGGTGGAAGTGAAGTGCTTTCCTCAGAGCTCTGGCTGCACGTCTTAGTCCAAATTTACGACTTTTAAGGGGAAAGGGAAATGTATGGGTTTTTTTAAAAAGGTAGGATATTACGTTAATTGTTCTAGAATTTTTATTCTCATTTGGGGAATTACAGTTTTGATTTGCATGAAAACTTTTTTTTTTTTTTCTTAACTGATACTGCAGATATCAGATATCAAGCAAAGGAATCTGTAGGCTAATGTGAGGCTGAAAATCATGATGTGCAGGGAGAGTACATATATTTTTTTGAATTGATCTACCTTTGCCTGATATCATCTGATGACTTGGAGCTGAGATGGAAATTAAAATCTCCATCATGCAACTTCTGTCATCTTGGGCAAGCCCCTTAATCCACCCGTGCTTTGCAAATTCTCCAGAGTAAATAACTATATCTAATGGCACTCAGTGTCAAACAGACCGATTGGCGCAATCTTTTGGAAGCCTTTTGTGTGATTTCACTTCTGTTCACTGTTGAAACACATTAGCACTCAACATTTCATAGCCAAGGCTTTTGCAGACTCCTTGGTGGCAGCACATACAGGTACTCAAGCAGTTTTTTTTAACACGGTGTTAACAAATGTTTGTTGGCTAGCCTTTCTTCAGTGGCAGCTGATGATTTTGAATCATTGGAGTTTTTGCCCAGGTAGCCAGTATTTAGATTTTATTAGCAGGCTAGCTCACATAGAATTTTTGGCCCCACGTTTCAAGTCTTGGGAAATTTGTCTAAACTACTTCAGTATATTAGGGTTATTTGGAAAGAGGAATATGTGACACCTTTCATCTGTTTAAATTGATCTGGGTGCAGCGAGGAATACAAAAGTAGTTAGAAATTAGGATATAGAAAGTTAGAATATTGTTGAAAGCATTCTAATAGTATTGTGTTTTCCTCACAGTATTCCAAGGATATCTTCATATCCTGCAAATTAATACTTGAGTTTTAAAGGAATTTTATGGTACTTCTCCTGATTCAACTTGAAACAAACTTTGCAGAATCATTATTTAGCTCTTATTTAGGTATTACCAATCTGATTTTAAGGTAAAAGATATTTAAGTATTCTGTGTAATACCTCATTAGTAAGATTACTCTTGCAGTAATGTATTAGCCCTTTATAGCATGCTGTCATCTTAATTACAGGGGTTGGAGAGAGGAGCCAAAAATCAGTTTTCCACTTTCAGCAATTTTATCACAACTATCAACCAAAAGAAAGAAGGCATCGGAAACAGAAATTCGCCTACACAACTTGTTATACCCAACATCAAAAATGGTAAGACAATAAAAGCCCTGTGTTACTTAGTTACCAATTTAAGAAGGTGCTCAGTGTTCTGCCAATATTTGTATTGTGGTAGTGCCAGAAAATCTAGATTTCATTAAATTATGCTGTGCTGTACATTGTACAGGCAGTAATATATATGATAGTCCACCCTCTTGTAGAAGTTATGTCACAGAGACAAGTTAGATAAGAAAAACAAATAGACCTGGAGTATGAAATAATCATCTGAAGTTTTAAAGAAAGTTACAGATTCAGTAGTCCATCTGCAGATACTATTTGTCTAACTGCAGTCAGATGCTGGTTTCTCTAGAAATTGTATCAGAACTTTGTGGTAAAGATTTTTGTCTGTCACCATCTGAAGGATGGCAGGGATGAGGCAAGCATAGGGCTTTTAAGGGAGACAGTTGCTGAGAGCTGCTGTTTTTCAGGGAAGGTGAAAGCCAGTGATGACACAAAATAAAATTCACAGGCAAAGACTGGTAAGTTCTGAAGAGCTTTAAAGGCGAGAAGGAAGGTGGTTCTGGTATGATGAGGTAACGATAATTGATGAAAAAGAAAGTGGAGCTGTGTATTCAGTATGGTAAGATAGAATCGTGAAGCCTGATGAGATGACATTGTGGTTAGACCTGAAATTTTTATTAGATTTTTGGGCTAGGATATGGAATTTCAGTAATTTGGGACTTTTGATAACAGGCTGTACAAATATTCGTCAGGCTTGTACTAATCTTGCCTCTGTGGTTCTCTAAGTCTTTATAGCACTCAATGAATTCGAGGCTAGAAAGAAAGAGACTGCATTAATTAAGAGATCTCAGTAGACAGAGTTTGAAACAAAACTATGGACAGGTATTGTCACTTCCAAAGTTGTGTAGAAAAAGGTGTCTTATACCTTGCAAGATTGGATCCTTACTAAAATAATCTCTGTATCCGTGCTGGCTATACTGCAAAAGTCATTGCAAGACTACTTTATTTTTTTTCTTTAGCAATTTTTGTTACAGAATAAGGAGGTGCTTTCTATTTAAAAAAAAAACGGGGAGGGGGGGCAATCACTGAAACACAGAAGGCAATTATATGTAAAAGACAGCTCGGACAGGAGTTTGTACTTTGCTCAAGTCAATTTGTACTACACAAAGGAAACCAAGGTGGCTGGAGATGGCCAGCGAAGAATTCTCTGACTGCTGCATAACTTACTGGAGTTAAGGTAGAAGTGGTGTTTTTGAGGGCAATACTTGGGGTAAAGCAAAAAGAAGATGCTGCAAAGCAGGTCAGAGCTCTGCTGATTCTTACAAAGTGCTGTAAGGTTGAGCTAACAAAGCTGGAAGAACAACCTTCAGGTGGCCATTGCTCTAACCTATACATTTTTAAAGACAAGTCTTCATATGTGAATTGCATGTAAACAATCGCAGTATTGTTGGAATATGAAAGTCCTCAGAGAAATAGAATGTTTTGCCTTTCTCAGATGACATTATTTTCTTCAGAAGCTAAAAGTGACCCCCTGTCAATACTAACTACTTAGCTGCTAGCCTTTTAAACAGAAAAATGCATGCAGTTGATTCATTGACTCCAAGCTACTGTCTTTCATTATTTAAGCCTTAATTGTTTCCTATCCAGCTTTTGTCTGAATAGTTGCTTAACACAATCTTCTGTTATGATATGAAAGCCTGCTGCTTAATAAAATTTAGGACAAAGTAAAATTAAATCTAGTATTGGGCCAAGCAATGTGAAAAATACAATACCTTTTTGCAGAATTCATTTCATTAAACAGAAGAAATCTGACACACACAACCTTTTTTTTGTGTCTGACAAGAATGGTAAACTCTAAACACCTCTGTCTCTTGAAGTGCCCTCAGTTCTTGCTGTACATGATACTGTCCCTGTTGTAATTACTGCCTCATAAGTACTTAGTTGTTAATTTTCACCACACTAATGCATGGCAATATTTATTATAGTCAAGGATGTATTCTTGAAATTGAGCTCAATAGTTGAAATTGAGTGGATGTTCTGGTAATTTCAGCATCGGAGTAACCTGCCTAAATAAAAACAGATTATTTTTACTAACAGTCCAAGGTGCACTCAGAATTTTTTAGAAGGTATGTATATTCTATGGAAAAAACAGTCATTGGAACAAGCTTCTCCATTAAAAATGCTTCTTTTGCTGTTCTGGAATTGAGGAATGATGCTTGGTTGGTGGTTTTTTTTCAGTTTATCTATACATGTGCTATCTCTCTGAATATGTGTGTGTATATATATGTATATACTGGTAATACTTGAGTTCAAAGAATGGTAATTTCATTGAAAAACAAAAGCATGGAAAAGGTAATGCTGGTGAATACAGCATGAAAGTTAGGGTGATGTTTGTTTCCTATATAGCTGCCACAGAGATTGAATTTATATAGCAAGTCTTCTAATGCAATAATGACCTGGTACGAAATCTGTATAGGAACTAGATTGTTCTAGTTCTTTTATAATGTTATAGATACAAGTGAGATTTGTTTGCTTTACCTACTTTGAAAATTTTCATCTGCCAGTAGCTGTGTTGGTCACTGTGAAAATAACTGCTGTTCTAAATTCATTCACCCTAAATTTCCTTGTAGTGGTCAATTCTGCTTTGTATCAATGAGATTTTCTTCCTCAAAGTTTTTGATCATTCCCCAAGCAGTCATGCATTGCTAAGTCTTTTTACATGATGTAACTGGGCAAACAGCCAGAAATGATTGCTTTTTCTTGTCTTGTAATATTGTGTTATTGCTGCTTATCAACTCAATACATAAAGTTTCAAGTTTCTCCTCAATGGAACACAAGTGACAGATCTTAATTAATATTTTTGAATGTCAGATAAGCAAATAAATCTATTTACAAATAAACTTGAATTATGGCAAAACACACTGAAGCTGACAGTATTTATTAAACATATTATTAAAACTCAGATTTAGTATATCTAATTTAAGCTGCGTATATTTCAAAGAAAATTGCGTCACTGACAGGGTGCAAGTTACCAGCTTAGCACCTGCAGCCTCAATTTACTGAAATGATTAACAGCTTCTGTCAGCAGCTGTCTCTTTTGCAGATGCGGAGAGAATATTTTCCTCATTTCGGTGTATTCAGCTGGTTATAATTCAATGTTTAATCCATTTAAAATTGAGAAGACAGAATGAGAGCTAAATTAAAATGACTTGTCTTTCTCAGAGTATAAAAATAAGACATAGTCTTACTTTCTTTTAAGTTATTCTATCCTGCTTTCAGAGAATGATGTGCAATAGCAGAGCACTTGCATGGTGGGATTGTTTGGCACCTTGGCTTGAATTAATTTAGTATCTCTGTGTCCACTTTGTTTTTTAAATTACTACTCTTCTCTTTAAATAGCTTTAAATTCCAGCTGTGAGGATGGGCAAAGTTCTGTATCTATAATCGGTGCCATACTCAAGGGATTGAGGGCAGCTCTGATCTGTTATCGTCTGATGAATGGTGGCTGAGTTAAGTCACAATGACAGTGTCTCTGTCATTAGCATGAGTGAAAAGAATCTGCCTTTGGATTTGGGGGATTTTGTTAGCAACTATTTCCCTGCTGTGATAAACGGAGTAGGCAGCAGAGTAGTGATACTACTTTGATGTTTATTTAATTTTAAAAAACAACAACTCTTGGAATTGTAGCTAAAAGGCTTAGAGGATTCTTAGACAATTCGTAGAGGATTTTTGTTTAATATGTTTGACTTTTGAGGACACTTTTATTTTATACAGTGTCTTTTATCCCGAACATACATCATAATTCATATAAATGCTTTTAAAAACATGCAGCAGAAATCAGACTAAAAACGCATTTTAAGGATATTTGAGAATACACTGTCAGTAGCATGGATGTTTGTGTACACTGCATCGGAATTTTTTTTTTTTCATGTTTTTGGTGGGTTTACCTTGGGTGGCTGCCGGACGCCCACCAAGCTGCTCTATCACTCCCCCTCCTCTACAGGACATGGGGAGAAAATAAGATGAAACAGCTCATGGGTTGAGATAAAGATAGGGAGTCTACTTTCCAAGTACCATTACAGGCAAAACAGACTTGACTTGAGGATATTAATTTGTTGCCAGTTAAACAAAACAAAAGCAAAACTCAAAACGCCTTCCCCCGTGCCCCACTTCTTCCGAGCTCAACTTCACTCCTTCGTTTGCCACTCTTCTACCTCCTTTCCCCCAAGCAGCACAGAGGGGTGTGGAATGGGTGTTGCAGTCAGCTCATAAAACTTCATCTCTGCTACTCCTTCCTCTTCACACTGTTCCCCTGCTCCAGCATGGGGTCTCTCCCACAGCATACAGTCTTTCACAAACTGTTCCAGCGTGGGTCCTTCCCATGAGTTGCAGTTCTTCCAGAACTGCTCCAATGGGGGCCCTTTCCACAGGGTACAGTTCTTCAGGAACAGACTGCTCCAGTGTGGGTCCCCCACGGGCCACAGTTCCTGCCAGCAGCCTGCTCAGGCATGGGCTCTCCACGGGCTGCAGATGGATATCTGCTCTGCTGTGGTCCTCCATGGGCTGCAGGGGGACAACCTGCTTCACCGTGGTCTTCTCCACAGGCTGCAGGGGAATCTCTGCTCTGGCACCTGGAGTGCCTCCTCCTTCTCCACTGACCTGGGTGTCTGTAGGGTGGTTTCTCTCTTTTCTTTTTAATCCCTCCTCTCTCAGCTGCTGTGCGGTGTTTTTTACCCTTTCTTAAATATTTTATCACAGAGGCACTACCAGCGTCACCGATGGGCTCAGCTTTGGGCAGTGGTGGGTCTGTTTTGGAGCTGTCTGTGTCTGACATAGAGGCAGCCCCAGGTCTCCTTTCACAGAGGCCACCCGTGCAGCACCTCCTGCTGCCAAAACCTTGCCATATAAACCCTATGCAATGTTCTCGGATCAAATATGAAGTAAGGAGTAGAATAGAAAGACCTTGTTAAAGCACTGCTATTTGTACTTAGAATAGGCAGCCAAATTTATTGAGAAGAAATGTTTAAAGATGCTATTGTTTCAACAGTAATTCTCTGCAAGACAGAAAACTTGCATTTCCCATTTAATTTATTGGAGAGATTCTTTTAGGAGGCTGTAGATGATCCACAGTCAGCTCTAGCTAAAATTATATACCACAGTGTAGAAAAACTGACTGAACACTTGTCCTTGTACATCAGAAAACAGTTGGACTTTGGTGTGGTTGTGCTTGAGATTTTTCTTAGGTGTAGAGAACACCAGTGTTATCTGTGCAATACAGTAATGGATGACACTACTATTTGTGACTAATAGCTACCAGTCATGGACTGCTTGGTTTGTCTTTCAAACAGCAAATATAACAGGATCACCCTGGGTAACTCTGTAATTCCATTACATCCTTTGACTTTCTTTTTTTTTTTTTTAAAATTATGTTCTAACTTGCTTAGCTTGAGTTCCTCATAGGTTCATGTAGATGTGATGTTCAGAATAGACACTTTCTTTAAGCATCTGACTTTAGAAGGCACTTGGCTTAATGTTCAGAAGGTTTAGCATCTACAGCTACAAATAGATTAATGAAAATTCTGCAGCACTCATTTCTAAAAATGAAATTATATATGAACTTGAGGTTTTCTTGTGTTATGTGGATGCTGCTGTATGTATACCAGTGCATTATTACTGATGTAATACCAGTGCGTCTTATGTAAGTACGTAAGTACAGTATTTTGCTATTTTCCCTAATAATGAGTTGGAATACAGATCACTGGCTTTTTTTTTTTTTTTTTTTTTGTCAGCAGTATGCCAGCAACTCAGTTGTGAAAATCTGTCTGGTTTTCTTTGTTTTTTTAATAGACAAATAATGTGTTTGTAACTTTGTCCAGCAGTTCATTTATAAAATAGTAGAGACTCCTGTCTTTCAGAAAGCCTTAGATAGGAGACAGACTGCCAATATTCTCCCTCCTTTGGCAGAAGGAAGCATTTTGTTCACAAAGACTTAGTTATGAACTCAGGACACAATTTTTGTTTGTAGGGTTTTATCTCTCTTCAATTAGTGGAAGTTTCCGTCCTGTCTGGGCTGAGCATATGGAAAGAAAAGTACTTGGATGAGTAGGGGCTTAAAGATGTAGAATCAGACAGTATGAGTTTTCTCTACACTCCCCCCCCCCCCATCATTCCTACATATCTGTATTTTACTAGCTGTTATTTATATGATTGCATTGTATTTATTGGTTGTTTGGTTTTGTTGTTTGTTTTTTTTTTTTTTTTTTTTTTAAATAAGTGAGAGACCTACCACCTATTTGCCTCGATGTACGACAAAAGCAGCGCATCTCTATAGATACACTACCCCAAGAACTGAAAGCACCAATTCCTCCTGAACCTTCCCTTCCCATCCGAACCAAAACTGTGAAAGATTTTCAGTAAGTTACACTGGTGTTTCTAGAAGTGTACTCTCTTTCTTTGGACTTTCTTCATTTTGTCCTAATTCATACATTTGATTTTGTTAATCTCAAATGCGGGAGCAGTTCAGTAAGACTGACTAGTAGTAGTAGTAGTTAGTCTGGTTGTGATGGTGGGATTGATAACTGTTACTGTGAAAATTATGAAAATACTGTCTCTTGTACTTCAATACAAAGCTTGTACTTCAGAGATAGAAATTCAGTTCCTGACATTCAGTGGATGTTTAGTTTTGGAAAAAGATGTGTATGGCTTATTGTAGGCTGGAAAATCCCTTTCATTCGTAGGTATTTTGTTTGTACTGCCAATTATGGCGTGTCCTGTCCATTGAGGTACTGAACATTCTCGGTCTTGTGTGAAACACTGCGCATCAGACACTTAAATGTACAACATCACACTTGAGGACCTGGAGCGGTAATTACATGGACTGCACTATTTCTAACTTTGGCCAAAAGTACAGACGGCCTTTCTTCATGCATTATGTTAAAGAGCATTAATTTTCAATATTAGTTTTATGGCAAAAACTGATTTCTTTTTTCATGTATGCTTGCTGCTTAGGTGACCACAATTTTAAGCAAGTGTAAGCTTTTAAGTAAGTGTAAGCTGTTCTAGCGCTTCTCTATGAGAGGCACTATGCTTTAAGTTTGTCTAAGTAAAAAGAATTTTAAGATTAAAGAGTCTGTGCAGACAATATTTGTGCTGCTGCCCTGTAACACTGATTTAGTTAGAAGGAAAGTGGAACTGATGTGAAATAGTGTCTTGTTTTCCACCTCTGTTTTTCCAGATCAGTACAGATCCTTAATCAAAACTGTATCTGCATTCGATTTCTTCCAGCACTGCTATGATATTCAGTACACAATGCTTGATCAGCTTAGCTAGGCTAGCAGAAGTCCCCAGGGAAACCACCTGAATTGTATTTAACTACGTCTCCCTGAGGTCAGGTCTACACCACAACGTTTTGCTGGCTTTGCTTGGTTCGCTGTGGTCACAAGGCAATAGAGAATGTTTTTTCTCTACTTAACATAGCTACATTACCAAAAATTGTGATGTTGACGCTGTCATTTGAGGACACAGCATAACTTTGTTGAAAAACTAATGGCATATGGTGTGTCTACACTAGGGGATTCTGCCTGCGATACGTGAACATATATTGGCAGTGTTTCTTTAGAGTGGATGTGTTCTTAGAGGGGTATTTACTAGCTCATTGGAAGTGTGGCTTTGCTTGCTTGCTTGTTTGTTTGTTTTTTGTTTAGCCTTAGCGCCCACAGAGCAGCATTATGCTGCTGTAATACCCTTGAGTGTTTTACAGTAGGATAATCTTGGTCAGGAAATGGGGAGTAGTATTCCTAGGAAGAAGCCTGATTCTTCTATTTTTCAAACAGATGGAAAAAAAAAAAAAAAATCACAGTTGCTCCAAGAGGCGTATGAGCATATACTCTTCATTGCTCTTTTCTGTGTTTGAAGTTTTGTGCATTCAGTGAGGAAGAGGAATGCTTTTTGATTAGTTAGTGTGTGTGTTTGGTGGAAAAAGGAACAGGTATAAAAGAATTTGACAAGAGGTGAGGTGATCCTTTGTTGGTATTCAGGTGATCTGAAGAGCTGAAATTTTTTCCATATTCAGATTTTTGTATCTATTGACTCTTGCCTAATTATGTAATTATCAAGAATTTTATTCTTTCAAGTAAAGTATTAAAAAGTCATTAGCATTTTTTGGATGTCCCACTGATAACTTTTCTTTTTAATATCTAGTACAAAGAAACTATCTAGGGGGTAGCAAACTGGGATTTGTATCACCAGAATTGTGGATAGCTAAAATAAAATTCTGCTTCAAAGGTTGGTTGGGGTTTTTTTGTTTGTTTGTTTTTAAATGTATGATATTATACAAAATTTCATATACAGATACTTGCTTTAAGGTCCAATACTTAAAAGGACTTTAACAGTAAATCCATAGATTTTGTTGTTTGATTTTCGGAACGTGTACATTCACATACAAAGATTAAATTTTATTTGAAAAATTTGAAGAGAAATAAAATTTTTTACAAATTATAATGAATTTGACTAGTTTAGGAGCCTGCATACTTAAATAAATTAGTCTCAGAAATTTTATCATGTCAGTGTATCTTCAGCATGATTCTATTCTGCTAATTATTTGTCTTAACATACTGAACCGTGACACCATGAATTAACATTTTGAATAAGAGACATTGCTCAGGTGTATCAAACACAAACTATGCTTTTGTTCTCTTGTAATACTATAATCTTAAAATGACAAGGAAGATGATAGAAAGACACTGATATTATACTTGTCTGTCTCCTAAGTATGCTTAGCGAGGAAAGCTTAGAGTTACAGCGCAGTTTAAAGTCTAAGTGTTTGGGAAGATTGAACCCTTATATTACTGATATTTTAATATATTCTTTCTAGGGATGATGTGGAAAAGGCTAAGTCATCAGGAGATTGGAAAGCTGTACATGATTTTTATTCTACATCATTTGATTCTTTCCTGGAGATAAATGCTGCATTTAAGGTAGAAAGTAATTCATAATACTGCTGAGTACTTACAGTGCTTTATATCTTCAAAATGTCTACGAAAACATTAGTTAAAGGCTTGCAGCTAGACTCAAGGCCACTAAGATAATTTTGCCATGTTCTCACCTGCCTTTGGTAGACAATCTGTTATTGCATTGATTTATTGATTCCAGTTTAAGCATCTATATTTCAAGCATATGTGGAGCTTTAAAATTCCAGTATGTAGTTCGTTTTGTGACACTATGACTGTGTAGATACTTTCTACACAAACTACAGTTTAAAAACATGCAAGCTAATGCAGCTAATACGGAGGTCCAGGCAAATCTGGAAACAGAAATTCTCTGTCCCTAAAAAAACCTGTGATATGGGCTCAAGTAGCATAGCTGTTCTTGTGTTGTGATGGCATACTCAGTTTTCCTTGGGAAAGATCATATTTGTGTGTGAAAACTTTCTGAGTTCATGATAAATTAATATTTCCTGACTATTACAGAGCAAAATGGGCTTATGATATTTAATATGGACAGTAGGGCCTGAACCTAGGCAAAATAACCTGTGACTTTTAGTTACTTAACAAATATTGAATGCTTATAATTTTGTTGCTCCTGTCCAATGATGGATCGACAACAAAGATGAAAGATGGAAATTCCATGTAACTCATTATTTGACACCCTCTTACATTTTTTAAAATAGAACAACAAGGTAATGGAGTTACATGAATATTGCCATCGTGTAAGATTAATATTGTTTAGCTTCATCTTTCACATATTAATAAAAGCAACTTAGATTCTTATGTTTTGATAAGGAAAACAAATAGTTATATCTGTATATGTTTTGTTTAAACATGCTGTTAAACTTTTATTTTCAAAGACAGCTAAAATATTCAAAATATTTCAAAACCAAAATGCTTCATGTATTATCTAACTTACAGAAAGATACCAATTCTCCATTTAATACCATTGAGGACTCTGGAATCAATGCAAAATTTGTGAATGTTGTCTATGATGCCTTATTAAATACTGTAAGTAGAAGAAAAGAATTCATGTTTTAAAACATTGTAACAATTATTTCAGCAAAGAAATATGCGAAGAAGCAATTTATACCAAAAGTTTTTCTCAGATAGGCACAATTTCTGAAGAATCTCTCAAAACATACTTAAAATGGTCCCATAAGAATTGCCATAGAATCATTAAAACGGCTCTAGTAAAAGAGAAGGAAATTTTTGCTACTAGTAACGCACAGTTTATACTGTGGTAGATCTCAAAGACCGCTTGCAAGATATGACATGACTGTGACGGGACACTGCGTGGTGGGCAATAAGGAAAACGTGAGGATGGGGGTAGCAAAAAGTAGGTACTGTGCCTAGTAAACAAAGGATGGGAGTAATTTAGAAATTATATTTACAGTTTTTAAGTTGTTTAAAGCCTCAGCTAATAGTTTGTGAGGAAAGATACTTAGGAGCTCAGCATCATAACTCAAAGATTTCTTAGCTGGCTTGAATCACAAGCAAAACAAACTTGCTTGTTCGTACGGTATCTTGTATCAAATATGTATAATTACATCAGATATTATTTTTCCTCTCCTTTTTCCATAGCCTCAAGATGTTCAGAAGTCAGTCCTAAAAGGAATAATTAATGGTCTGCTACAAGAATGGAAAGGGTAATCATAACAAATGCTTGCAGTAGTGCTGTGCCAGCACTTAACTGATATACGTTTTGTCTTTATTGTTTTAGCCAAAGAAAGAAAATGTTCTGATACGGCTTATTTGATTCGTAAGAACTTATCTCCGTTTGGCAGGCAAATCTGCTGAAATATATCTTCAGCTCTGTAAGCGGACATTGAGCCTGTGAGAGGCAGACCCAGACCCAGCCATACATTCCCCCACAAAATCTCAGCTGCTTGTTGCCAGGGCAATCTTTCGGGCATCTGAACTGTGAGATGAATTAAGGAATTTTTCTAGAGTAAAACATACTCCTCCCGCACACCCCGCAACAGCAACTAACGTGTTAACCTAGATAATTCCTTGATCTGAAGTTTACTTCTCAATACTGGTCGTGTTTGGCAATGGCATAGGAAGGGCAGTGCAGAATGCAGAAGGGGATAGCCCAAGGGCAGGAGGTTTGAAGATTACAACATTTTAGCAAGAAGTAATAGAAGCGAGAACGCATAGTTTGATTCACAAAAAGATATAGCAAGAGACAGTGCCTTGTTGTGCCTCACCTGTGTCCCAGCCCTTGGCCATTCCTTTCTCCACCCTATGCTACCTTTTCTGTGCTGTAGCTGCACGTGTGTTTGTGGTTATGTAAAAGCCTTGAAGCAGATAAACAGCAAGAAATACAGAGGCTGCAGGGGTAGAAGTCTGTGGAGAATTCTGGCAGCAAATATCTAAGATGGGGCAAATAGACTCTTCTGTGGTGTCACCTGAGGTAGACAACAGCATGGACTTCGCTCTTTGGAACACCTCTTGCTCTTCAGCTCTGACTTTTTTTTTTTTTTTTTTTTTGCCTTCTCTCTTGTGTTATGCCACAAAACACAGGTGCTACTGCCTTTAGAGAGTAGTCAGAATCTTTAAGTGTCCTCTTCAATTTCTGAGAGCAGTGAAGATCCTTAAATACGGTATTCAACACGTATTGGCAAAGCAAGGTTAAATCATAGGGTGTGTGTTTTCATGACTCTTAGTGTGTGTATATGATGTATACATATGGTTCTGCTTATTTCATTCATTCATAGGCCACGAACAAAAGATGATCTTAGAGCATACTGTATACTTTTGCAGGTAAGAAAAATATAGTCTTTTTGTTTAAGTATATGTCGGCTTAATTTATAATCTATAAACCAGTATACTATGCAAACAAGATACTTTGTATAGCTGAGATACGTAAC
Source organism: Platalea leucorodia (assembly GCF_965183815.1). Classification (NCBI taxonomy): domain Eukaryota; kingdom Metazoa; phylum Chordata; class Aves; order Pelecaniformes; family Threskiornithidae; genus Platalea; species Platalea leucorodia. The sequence goes on along the minus strand of NC_138826.1, from coordinate 19,639,139 downwards.
ATTTAACTTCCTGTTATAAGAATGTATTAAAATATGGAAGAAGTGTAGGGTATGCATGATGGGAATGGGAGCTTAATGGAAGATAGTCGATGGGGAAAGTTTGCATAGGTTAAAACTATGAACTAACAGTTAGACATGTAATTGTTTCCTATCATTTTGTGGGGTGAAAGAACAAATGTTTTAGCAGGTTGTTTATTCTTGTTTCTTCCTTAGTCCCAGATTTGCTTTATTGGTATGCTGTAACTCTGATCTTTCCAGAAAGTTTCAGTATGTGCACTTTTTGATACTGCTGTAACTTTCTCCAGTGTTGCATTTTATCCAGCAGACTCTCTCCAGTCTATCTGACAGGCTACATTGTCTGATTTCTGTCTGTGTTAACCTATTACCTTTGCTACTGTAGTTGAGTTGCATTTGTAGCAAATTTCCCCTTTAAATTTTGCCAGTGTAGTTAACACCTCTCCACACAAGGAGCGGTTTCTGCTGTTTGAGAAGATCAGATGGTAATTTAATTTTTTGAGACCATAGTTTTCTTCTCTGGGGTGGTATACTAGCTGTGAATTATAAGGAATATATCCTGCTGAAAAGTGGGAATGTGTGAACTCGTACGTAAGAGGGAAAATAAGTTTAGACCGATGTGCAGGAAGACAGGAGCTATGAGAATCCTTATTACTGAGACAGAAAGCACATCAGTCGGAGTGTAATTTGTGTGCTACAGAGTAAATGATAATCCAGAAAAATATATTGAGTACTGCCTTTTGTTACCTGTGGGCTTTCTTTTGAAACAAACAAACAAAAAATCATACTTTTACAATATTAAAGTTATGTATTTTTTATTTGACTAGAAGTTGCAAATATTTTTTTTTCATAGTTTTACCACTGTCACAGCAATTTTGTGAATTCCTTTCCTGCATAATTGTATTGGCAACAACAAACATAAGAAAAAATCCTAATGACTTTTTTCCCTTTATGCAGTTTATTAACCTAACACATTTTTTTAATCTTTTTCAGAATCCTCAATTTAGTAACACTTCTACTTATGTCATCTATGCTCACTTGCTAAGACAGATAGCAGCCTTAACAGAAGCTGACCATCATTTCCTAGTGCACTGGTCTAAAAAGTAAAAAAAATAAAAAAATAAAATTAAAAATTCCATTTTTAGGATTACAATTGCTACTGTATTTCCATTGATGTTGACTGTTTTAGAAATTATATGAAAGTTAAATTAATTGACTAAAGAGATTGTTTTTGTTGTTTTCAAAGTACATTTGGACATATTCCACTAAGTGATACTGATTTATAGATGCAAACGGTATATAATGTATAAAAATGAATATGCAAAAAAGCCTTAGTTGCAAAATAACTTATGTAAGTTATTTTTCCATAACACGTGCAAAATAACTTATGTGTGTAAATTTTTTCGATATATGTTTAAACAGTATTATTAATAGAAACATCTTTATGATCTTTGTTTAAATAAAGGTTTATCTTGCATAATTTGCAAAAGGTACTGTAACTTTATTGTATGAAAACCACAAATGAAATCAAGTCTCTGCTTTGTAGTGTAATAGAGGTGGTGAGAGAGTGTAGTTAGGGTATTAGATTTTTAATTAATTGAAATAACTCTAATAGCACCTCACTTATAAAGTCATATGGGGGTAACTGCCCAAAGAGCAGCTTTCAGGTTGGTATGCAGGTCGCCTTCCTTATAATGACTGTGCAAAAAGTTCGGTCTGGGGTAAGAAAAAAAGTTTGAATGGCCATATTCACAATTCCCTTATCTCCTAGGGAATCTGTCAATAGAGGATTTTCTTCTCTGCGAGGACGGAAATTATATTTCCCTCCCCCTACCCTTTAATATGTCTAGATTTACCTAAAATTGTGGTAATGTACGACTTCACTTGAAACAGTGGTTACAAATAAGGTTTACCCTCTTGCTTAAGGATGCAATAGGCATATTGATGTTTTTATTCTTAAAACATGTATTAGAAATCTAAACCATTAAAATAGGAGAGCTCTTATTTAGAAAAGGATGCTTTAATATATCTACACGTATATGTGTATTGTTGTGATATTATGGACATGGTGCAGCACATAATTTGAAATGTCCACTTGTCACAAATGTATGAAGTACTTTACACTCTTCATTCAATAGGACTCAAAATAAAAAAATCAGAATTCCTCAGTATTCAGATTGTAGAGTGAAATAGCTAAGGATTTTTGTTTTCTTTTTGTTTACTAAGTCAAGAACAAGTAATGATTCTATTGCATTTTTTTAAATTACAGACATTAAAATGCGTAGTTAGGGGTGCACTGAAGAGCATTGCTGTGTGCCAATATTTAAAAGCATGCTTCTTCAAACATTATATTTGGAATTTTGTTTTTATGTATAGGACCAAAGCATGTTTTTAAAAAATAACATTGAAATCTGATAATATAAACTAGTGTGGACAGTGATCACATGAGAGTAACTGCAGTATGTTTGTTTTAGGATTTCACAGAGGAGGTTCAAGCAGCTGGTGGACAGGTTACTGCAATTTATTTCTTTACGCCTGTTTCCTGCAAAACCTGAAGAGTTTCCACCTATGATGAAATGTACCTGGTGGATTCCATCAGCAACCAAAGTCCTGGCTTTATTTAGTAGGTATTTTTATTGAACTGTGTATGCATATGTATGTGTATGTATATATTTGTACGTTTGTGTGTGTCTATATATATACATATGGGGGGAGTAGTTTATACCTCTCCTCTTCTGGGGGAGACTGACAATGATGATGGCACAGTATGAACTACAATAAAATGCCAAAAAGTAATAAGCAACAAAAACTTGTTCTATTGGTGAGTCTTCGTACTTGCTTTCCAGTAGAGCATAATTGCTATGCATAATTTTCCTGTAACAACAACTGAAGATCATTCAAACAAAAATCCACAGAAGTAACCGATGGTTAAGGTTTCCCTTAGATTTATAAAAGAAACAGTTTTAAATGTGTAAATGCCAGAATTTCTTCTGTAACTGGCTTACCCCCACAGAAGTATTTAGCATCTAAGATAAGTTAGGCAACGCATATGCTTCTTAAGTCCAGAAGTACAGCTTAAAAGTAAATCCCTGTCCAGTTCAACATAGAGCACAGCAAATTTGACCATTGCAGATGCAAACCTCCTCCACTTATCCCCAGTAGCTTAGTGATTAGAGCATTTACTATGGAAATGGGAGGCTTAAGGTCAGTCCCCTTTTATTGAGGGGTAAAAACCCTTTCTCCTTTCTAGGAGAAAATCAAACCACCAAGTGAAAATTAAGATTGGAATGTGGATGTTTTCATTTTGATGTCAACTTAAAACTTTTACTTAAAAGCATTCTACACAGTCCTGTCTGTCCAGAGCGACAGTTTAGACACATAAGCTCAACTGTATCTAAAACCAAGACATGTGTTGTCTAGTCATCTATGAAGGAATTGCTAATTCCTTCATTCTGGGAAAAGGAATATTTAGTAATTCAAATGACACTACTTTCTGTCTGACTGATCAAAATTAAATTATGTTTAAGTGCAAAGAGAGAAAACTTACTAGCTCTTTGACATTACGCGAATGTTACATTATGAGATAGGCAGCTTTAATGTGAATTGGTTTTCTTCATTTGGTCAAGTACTTCATTGTTGTACTGGTGAGTCTAGATGGTATAATGGCTACCTGAGGAAACAGGCATATCTTTGCATACTATGTATTGTGCACCTCCCTTGCCATCCCTTTTGCAAACAGGCATCAAACTGAAACAGATAATTTTTAACTGGAAAGCACGTAGATGTTACATCCATAGCTACGTTTGAAATTAAATGAAGGTGTTTAAGAAATCCATCTATCAAACTGCTTTTTCATTGATTTCGGCAGAACGTAGCATTCTTTATCCATGAAACCTTAACTTAGTGTGTGTCATTAAGTGGGCTAGAGTCAAATGGAGGTTCTCTTATCATAACTGGGCTGAACTAGGGATTTACTGTTTTCTACAGCCATTAATATGATGTCATATGGTGTTACGTTATTCTTGTAATTCTGTAGCTAAGACTGAGGCAAAGTTACTAGTAGCTGATTTGGCTTAAATTTTCTGAGGTCAGTGGAGCTCAGGATGCCTAGAAAACAGATGTGCCAAATCCAGGCAGTATTTTAAGGCTTTTGTGTTTTCTTTGTAGATGCTGCAAATAGTCTGATCAGTCCTCCTATTGTTTCATATACGGATTTCTATAATTCTACACTTGATCATATTGATCTTATGGAAGAATATCATAACTGGCAATGTTATGGAAATTCTCACAGGTAAGAGGAATAACTGGTTGTTTCTTGTTACGTCGTATTTCAAAGCACCATATCTATGCTATGTGTATCTATCATATATATAGTGTATATATAGTGTGTGTATATATACGTACCCTTTATGTGTATGTGTAGCCACATTAAATACTGTATTTTATTGGAAAAACATAGTATAGCTACTACTTGCTATACTTGGTGCTGCACGGATGCGAGGTTGACTGTAATAAATCCCATTCTGCCTTTGCAAATTGGAGAAAAGATGTAAAATACAGATAATATGAGTTTATTATTTATTGGCATAGACTTCTAATTGTGTCTTACTACAAACATATTTTAACCTCCAATACATTCGTAGAAGATGGTGTTTGGTGCATACTTACCACTTAATGATGAAAATGTATCTAATTACCTGTATATATGTGGCTCTGATCATATTTGTTCCAGTGAAATCAATTGTACTATTTCTGTTACATGAAAATAAACACACAAGTTAAATGTTTACACACTCACAGCTTGCAAAGGTATTTCTCTTCTTGTGAGAGGCAGCTAGCAGTATGATTTAGAAACATCTAGAGAAACAGGCATTTCATCTTTCTGCTAAAGTTTAAAATCTTATTATCATTTTATTAATAAAAATGTTATTTTGTATAGCTGTATTTTTCAACATATCAGTATGTATCACTCAGTCTTTACAGCTTGAATCACAAGATCAATTAAAATTTCCCCATATTTCAAGACTTTTCAGTAAGCTAATTTAAGACTTCAGCCACCCAAATGTAGCTTTTGCTTATTGCAGCTGCAATTTTCCTTGCCTTTAGCAGCAGTTGAGGAAAACTTGGAGAGCATAATTTGCTCCACCAAAGCAGGTATTTTAGGCTAGGCTTCTGTCTGATACCTGACATTCTGCTTGGCAAGGAAGAAAAAAAAAAAAACCCACAACAACAACAAAAACCCCTACACCAGAACCATGACACATGATAGCAATAAATGTACAGTAGGCTTTGCATAGTCTCAGTCAAAGCATTGGAATCTGGATACTGCTGAGCTTCAACTTTTTTTTTTTTTTTTTTTCATCGGCACCATCTGTCTGTTTTGGCACCCACATCTAAACTTATAAAAGGGCTGTGAGATTTCTACCTGCTTCAGTTCTTTTCAGTTAGCTGGGACACTGGGAACTCAATATATATTAAAACAAAGTTTGCCTGATACGTAATTTCTAGAGTAGCTGAAGTGCAGACTAGCTCTATTATTCTTAAAGTAAATTTAATTCTTTTACTTTGTTACAACCACACTTTCTTCCAATTTCACATCTTTTAACTCTCTGTTGTTCCACTTAAAAAAACCCAAACAAACAAACAAAAAACAACAACAACAAAGAATTTCAATCAAGACTATATTCTTAGAACTAAGAAGGCCATGTAGGAGCAAGTTCTGGTTTACCTTCCACATGAAATATTTTGAAATACATCATTCTTCAAAGTAAGTCAACATTCCTTGGTAAAACGTTTTGGATTAGGATTTCCAGGAGATGAAGTGAGAATATTTTTCCTCATTTTCCTTTCTTTCCTGAAGATATTAGAATCGAGAGCTTCTCACAGGCAGGATTCAGGGTGCACGTGCAGTCTGGATTGAAGATGCACACATGGAGTCTGAAGCTCTGGGTATTTCAATATAAACTTCTGCTAGGTGATACATGAGCTAAATCAACAAAAAACTTACCAAAATAACTAGTAACAAAAAAAATCTTTTACCTTGATGATTTCTAAAGTTTTTCAAAATTATTTGTATTATTTGATTGCAGTGGAATGTTTCTGTGGTCTGATATTTTAGAAGTCCAAAATACTTGTAACCCCAGGTTAAATCTGAAGGACCTGTGGCAAATCAGTTCCTTTGAAAATCAATTCTGCAGCAAATAAGCCAAACCAGAAATATTTCTACTGTGTACCTAAGAATGCTTCACTGAGATAGCGGTTCTTCTAGCATTTAATAAGAAGATATTATTGTTTTCTTTAATTCAGTGTAGCAATTATAATTTAGTACTTAAAGCAGATGATGACTGGTTTTATTAGGTCTATTGATAATGATAAGCAATAAAAAAGAGCTTTATTGAGGATAAGTATTATTACAAATTACAATTTCTAGTAGTATTTGCAAATAACAGTTTGTTCTACTGAATTGAGTATCTGTACATACAACACAAAAAAACCAGCAGCTATTTGCAAATTACTATCAGTGGAGGGAAGGTAGTTACTGAATGATAATGCAAAGATTCACTCCTGTATTCTTAAAAAGAAAATAATATGCTAGATGCTAAAAAGGAAATATTTTATCTTCTTTTCTCTTGTTGTTAGGTTTTCTTTCTGTCAATACCCATTTATTATTTCTATAGCGGCAAAAAAAGTTATTATTCAAAGGGACTCAGAACAACAGATGATAAGTATTGCACGGGTAAGTCATTTAGTGATAAATGTTTGTCTCCCATCCATTGGTATTTTATAAGTTCTTGTTATATTGATATTGTATACAGCCTTTCATCACAGCTTCTAGGATTTCAGACTACCCTGAAAAATAACTTGAGCCATTTTACTATTACTAGTCTACTGATGTCCATGCTGGATTCTCTCAATATTTTTTGTTTTAATGTACTTAGTTTCAGGATGCTTATAAATACCAGTGTTGTGGAGAAAGAGTTACAGTAATTTTTTTTTTTTTCTTTTTTGAGAAACCAGCACAATGTGCTAGCATGTTAAATTAACAAGATAATTAAGGAAGAAAAATTCCATGAGAATTTTGGACTGTTTCCTATTTTATTTTGTGAAGATATGTTGTCATGGAAGACCAAGATGCAACTGTATGTTCACAAGTCACAGAAGAGGTACTGCTTCTGGGCGGCCTCTTTTGTTTTGAAAGAGGAGTTGTCTGCCTCCTTCAGTGGTAATTTTCTTCAGGTGCTAGGTGATACCGGTTCCCTCGGTGCTCAATGTGGCAGCATCACCACCTATCCATTCCTGTCTTGCTGGATGTGTCTTGTGAATAGCTAAGTAAAGCACAAGCCAGTCTCTGGAATCTTATGGATATGTTTTTAACTGTTTGGGGAGTTTAAAAGGTTGCTGCACAATTGCTGCCTTCTTGTTAAACTTCCTGATAAGTTAGTTCAAATATGGTGTAAATGCTCTCTGCAGTAGAAGAGAAATTGCTCTCCATCTCTTAGAAGATATTGAAGCAGCTAATGTCTTTAATGCAAGATACTAAGGACTTTTTACATTCAACAAGTGTGGCATGTTGTTTTTTAAACCAAGATACTGCATGTATGATGTTTCTTTTTCATTCAAATAGCAAAGCCTTGTGGATAAAGTCTCTCGCAGACAGAAACCTGACATGAATATGTTGTTCCTAAATGTGAAAGTGAGGAGGACGCACCTTGTTAGTGATTCACTTGATGAGGTAACAAAAAACGTAATTAGATGGTGTGTTCCTGCAGAATAGCTATTGCACTTAGATTTCAGTTTGATAAGTCATATTTTAATCTTTCTGTGCTAAGAGATTGGGAATATAACTGTATAATACTAAATAAAAAGAACTGAACATTCTGAACTTTATTTTCCATCCTCATACTGTTCCATGGCTAAACCCATAATAAATGTACATGTTTGCGTGCCACGCGGTGTGTATTTGTGTTTGCAATTTTTGTCTTAAGAATACAGTGCATAATTATCAGGTTATGTAGGACTTGGTTCCGTGATAGGAGCGTGAATAGTAAGTGACTAATAACTAATGAGTTTGTCCTATTCTAATTCTTGGAATATTTTTTTTCTTTTCCTTCACTAACTTGTCTATCCTATAAGAATTATTTTAGGCTTTCTTTTCTTAAGTTCTTACCTTGGTTTTAACTAATTCCTCACATTCTTGAATGTAATTTTTCCTCTTTTAGACACGAAACAGATGTGTGCATTAAAGTAGGCAATTTTTCAGTATCCACTGAACCTTGCTAATTAACATTATTTAATGAAATCTAGTTCTCTACTCTTTCTCAACACTAAAAACGGCCTGATGGTATTGAAAAATAAGTCCAAGTGGTGAAAACAAGACCAAACAAATTCTGATTACTCATATTCAGAAAACATAAGTTTAAACGTTTTTTCCCTAAATTAAAGCCTGTGTGTTTTGGCCTTCTCTCCTAAGACAGAAGAAATATGAGTGGTAATACTGCTTTCTCTCAGGCATTGTAGGTTTTTTTTTTTTACCACACTGAAATAACCAAGAGCAACTTCAAGAGTTCTGGTAGCCAAAATATTCTCATATTTATTTCTGATATGTTCTTCTGCCCATCTCAGGGATGAGTAAGAATGTATTATATTATCCATATTCTCGAAAGTGTGGGGAACGGAAGGTGGGGGAAAGATGTCTTATTTGTATTTCAAATTAAAAAAAATAATTTGCAAGGGAAAATCACTTCAGTTAATAAATAGTTTGTGTCAAATAATACACGTACCTACAGTTATAAAATTTGTGCAACAGGAATTTACTTGAGCAGCTAACAACATAGAAATTATTTTAGCATATGCATCTTCCTGACTGGTTTAAACACTTTCTCTGGAGCTGGCCAGTAATTAAGGTTTTAAAGAAAAATTGTATAGAGACTTGATCTGAAAGATCACTGCTAATTGTGAAAGGCTGTAATCTAATTCTTTGCAGGTCTTTTGCATACCTGGATGAAATGCTGTCTCTTAGGACAAAGGAATGAAAAGAGCCTGTTACCATTGTCTAAAAAACAGTTTTACAAAACAGCCAATACTTGCTGGCAGGTATCTTATGCTGAACAGAACTGTGTCCAAATATTGAAAGTTTCAGCTACCTCCCTATTTCTAAATATCTCCAAAGGATATCTATTTTTTTTATCTACCATTTCTTCCTGGCAGAATGTCTTCTATGTAGGTAAAAAATTATATGAGTCCAAAATATTCCAGACAGACTCAATTCATTGTATCTAGTAGCTTATTAAAAGTCTGTTTTCATACCACCTAACTCCTTTTCAAGCCTAGAGAGTGGCACCATGTGCAAGGTAGTTGATGACGTCAAGTAGTCATGATCGTCTTGCTTCTGCAATTCAATCATTGTTTTAATATAGTTTTGACCATAATATAGTTTTGACCATATCATCAATAGGAGATGATGCAAATTACTAGTTAAAACAAAGCAAGAGCTGTAGAGACACAGACATGTTCTCTATGGCTAGACGTAGTGATAATATGTTAAATCTCTTTTTAATTCTTCCCTACCTATTTTGCAATAGCTAGCAAGGAAGAGGGCAGATCTGAAAAAGAAGTTGAAAGTCACATTTGTAGGGGAAGCTGGTCTTGATATGGGTGGCCTGACAAAAGAATGGTTTCTTCTTCTGATTCGCCAGATTTTTCACCCAGATTATGGTGAGTCCTCATAAATTTTCTTAAGTACAATGTGAAAATCTGTTCATTTTAAATTATCAAAACAGTGATGGATAAGAATTCTTCATTAATCCAGTATTAAGCAGACCAGTTACTAATTGATATAAAAACAAATGCAGGCAAGTTAAAATTGTATATAGATGAGAAGAAGTTTTGGCATAGAGGAAGGTAGAAGCGAGTGGGAAGTACTTCAAGTGCTTTGAAGATCTTGGCTTTTGACAAGGAGGTTCAAGCATTGCTGAAAAACTGAGATTTTTTGCGTCAGTGGTATGGCAAAATTAGAGAGTAAGCAAATCTCTGATCAATGGAAAGATTTAGAATTAAAATTAGGATTCAGCTTTTTAAGACTTCAGTCATGCTAAACCTTGTTTCAGAAACCAGAGGCTCAATGTTCATGGTTTGTTAGTATCCCTAGGCCAGTGAGCATATTGGATACAAAGTAGGGGGCTTCAAGACTGGAAGTAGATTTTCCTTGAAGTTCTTCCTCCGATATATCTGTGTTGTTACAGTGTTTCTATCTCTATCCAGAGACAGGATCTTGATTTACCTTCTGGGCAGACGGCAGAAAGCCATCAACTATTTTATGGAGCAGGACAAGAATAATTTAAATCTGTTATAACTCAAACGGAATCAGACTTTTAAAGGCTTGTTTCCATTTCTTTTCTGAGTAGAAAATTCATAAGAGTTTTCTATGAGCGTTAGTGAATTGCTGAACCTACTAACAAGCTAACAAGAATAAGCAAAAGCTATGCAAGCCATTGAAACACTGACACTTGTCTGCCCCTTGGAAATTTTCTAGAATTCACACAAGTATATGTTTGAATTTATATATTTGGATTTAAGAATAAGTTTCTTCCATTTAGGTTAATATGTTGTTTGGTTGCAATTGGAATATGATATTCCTGTTCCGAAATAGGAAGAGGCATATAGGGGACTGGGGGGTACTGGGGGGTACTGAAGGGTACTGAAGGACTTGGGGGTACTGATAGACGAAAAGCTGGACATGAGCCGGCAATGTGCTGTCGCAGCCCAGAAAGCCAACTGTATCCTGGGCTGCATCAAAAGAAGTGTGGCCAGCAGGTTGAGGGAGGTGGTTCTGCCCATCTACTCCGCTCTGGAGAGACCCCACCTGGAGTGCTGCGTCCAGCTCTGGGGTCCTCAGCATGGGAAAGACATGGACCTGTTGGAGCGGGTCCAGAGGAGGGCCACAAAAATGATCAGAGGGATGGAGCACCTCTGCTATGAGGAAAGGCTGAAAGAGCTGGGGTTGTTCAGCCTGGAGAAGAGAAGGCTGCAGGAAGACCTTATTGCAGCCTTTCAATACTTAAAGGGGGCTTATAAGAAAGATGGGGACAGACTTTTTAGCAGGGCCAGTAGTGACAGGACAAGGGGTAATGGTTTTAAACTAAAAGAGGGTAGATTCAGACTGGATATAAGGAAGAAATTTTTTACAATGCGGGTGGTGAAACACTGGAACGGGTTGCCCAGAGAGGTGGTAGTTGCCCCATCCTTGGAAACATTCAAGGCGAGGCTGGATGGGGCTCTGAGCAACCTGCTCTAGTTGTAGGTGTCCCTGCCAATTGCAGGGGGGTTGGACTAGATGACCTTTAAAGGTCCCTTTCATCCCGAAGCATTCTATGATTCTATGATATAGCAGCCTCTGAAGTAGGTGGTTTAGCAAATATTCAAGTGGAGATAAGGCCAAATGTATTTATTTGTCGCCTGCCATCCTTGCCTCTTCCTTCTCATGCTGCATTTTCTGTTTTTACACTGCCCTCAGTTGTCTTCATATTGCTAGTTTAGGGTGTTTTCCTGGTTTTTGTAAGTAGCTACAGTTGGATACCGTTACTGTGCTCAGTTCTGGCAAACTGCGGGCTCTCTCCTCGCATCTATCAATGGTTTCCATTTGCACTGATAGTTGCACTGATAGTGTCTGCAAGTTCTAGCACTATTTCTGTGATTAGTATAGGTAGAGGTTAGTTCTTACTTGAATCTTTGTCATTGTATATTCTGTTTGGGGTATCTGTGTGTGCTCCGAGATCCTCTCAGGAGAGAAAGGTCCTTCAGTCAGGTGCAGAGACAGTACAGGCAGATGTGAGACTGAATGAAATAGTCTGCCTCTGCTGTTACCAGGACCTGTGAGCCCATAATGATATTTGCAGGCCCAAGAGGAAAAAAAAGGAAGATTTTTTTTTTTTTTGAGTAAACAGGAGATTGGAAGACATGAACATTAATTAACGAGCAGTTGAATCTACTTGTTTTATATTGCTGTAGATGGATCTGGGTGGGTTTTTCTCCCCACTCTTAATATTTCTCAAATGAGTCAGCTTGCCTCAGCTGTGCATGGATACATTACTGATGTTATAATGGGTTGAAGCGTTCCCAGGCTGGCTCTTAAATTAGAAACATTGATTTCCAGGGACTTCAGAATAACATCTGATAGTCGTTGGTAGATAGTCTGTCTTTACCTGGAAGTGTTCGTGTCCCTTAAATGCATGGTCCTCTGTTGTTTATAGGACTCCTTCTAAAGGTCCAGAGTTTTAATTCATAAACATGGCCTCAAATCTGCTGAGATCATTATTTGCCTATAGCCCTTTTTCTAGTAAAAAGAGGTCTGCGTGGAGAGATGACATTTGGTGATAACAACCTTAATAGGAAACAATTTATCCTGGAGAAAGTGTTCTGTAATTTTGACAGTTCTTTTAGTAAAAATGTGTTGTCAGCAGAGCTTGGTAACTGATGAGTTTGGAAACATTTGAGAGTAATTTTTTTTTTCACCAGCTCTGGCAGGCTTCCTCACTTTAAAGTGTAAATTCTTCCATTGATATGACCATCAGCCAAGTGTGGGAGGAGTTCAGAAATGTTCTCATCCCTTGGAAAGGGACTGTATACTCTGCTGTCTTTAATGTTTAAGTTGCAAATAATGTATGTCAGAAGCTTGGAAGGAAAAACATAGGAAAACATCACTGTCATTACCCTTTCCAGGTGAGCTGATCCTGCAGGTTTAACCCCTGAAATTAAGGAACTGCCAATTAGCTCAGTTGTCTGCCCTCCTATGTGAGTTATGATGCTTTCTTCATCTCGGTGCAGATAATTAATAAATGGGATTTGAAACCTCTTTTATTCCAGCATCCCTGCCATCTTTCAGTATGTGAACCTTGCTCTGCCTTACATGCAACTGTTTTGTTGCTTCTGGTAAAGGCACTGTCTAAACCTTTTGTGATGAGCACCTTTTTGAAGATAAAGTTAAGATTGTTCAGGAGAGTAGCGGGGGGGGAAATATGAAGGCAGAGTTTTACCTATAAATTTTCATAAAAGCTAGATGTCCCTGAGACATCAGTTGAATTTTTATTCTTTTTTTAATCCAAAGGAGTTTGATTTTTCATTTAAATATTATTTTTCCCCAGCTTCATCTTCAAACACAAATGTGGTGAGCTACTGCATACAAGATGTCCTTAGAACTATTCAGTGCTTTGGTTTGTACACTAACTGTAGAAACAATAATAAACCATCGGCCCATTCAATCCCAACAAATTAAAACCAGTCATCATGTTTTATCCAATTTACTTCTGCATCACTGAAGTTAATTTCACTGTTAGTGCACACTTAACTAGAGTGTGTCTTGCTTCTCTGAGCAGTACTTCCTAGGCATCTTAAAGCTATTATGTGGTTTCATTACGTGGGTTTTTACTTTCTATCACTCTTTAAAACAGAATGATACATATCTGACACACGTAGCAGTCAAGCTAGTCTATGGTCATGATTTCAGTAGGATCTAGCTTGTCATTTAGACCAGTGAGTGGCTTTTTTAGGGTATTTGTGGTTTGGGTTTTTTTAACTTCTCTGATATAATTTTTTGACAGAAAATATGAAACATACCCCTTTGCTGCTAGTGTGTGTATAAGATAAACCTTTTACAGCTTTCTATTCTAAGAAAGTAAAGCTTATGGTATTTATATCATGGGATTCATGCCAGCCTTTTTAAAGATTGTTATCTGCTGTTGACCCAGGAAGGGAGAAAGAAATGGGTTTACATTGCAGCGGGGAAGTTTTTGGTTAGACAATTAACATTTCTGGCTGTAGAGATGATGAAGTAAAATGCAGAAACAGATTGCACAGAGACAGTGCAGAATATCCACGACTGGAGGCACTGAAGGACGCGTTGCACCAGCACCCAACAGGGCTGGTGGGCTGGGCCTGCTTCGGGCTTGGCGCCGAAGTGGGGGTCCCTGCCCAAGCACCAGCAGGCTCCTGCTGTGGGTGGGAAGATGGGGCTGAGAACAAACGTGGAGATACGGCCGCTCCTAGGAGCACTTTTGAGTGTGCATATGTGAGAAAGATGAAGTTTTGTATGACTTCTTATTGAAGCTCAGGCTTTGTAAAGGCTGCCATTCCTGTTCTGCAGGCATGTTCACCTACCACAAGGACTCGCACTGCCATTGGTTCAGCAGCTTTAAGTGTGATAACTATTCTGAATTCCGATTGGTTGGAGCTGTATCCTTTTATGTCTGCTAGACGGTGCTAAATGAACAGCCATTAAATGAGTTGGTACGGGGATGAAATAAGGCATCGATTAAAGCTCATTCAGCTGTCGTATATACAAGTGTGTTCCATTTTAAATGTATAAAAAGAATGTCATTCAAGAAAGTGAACTAAAAATAGGAAGAAAATGGTCGTATGTGGGTACATGGTACATTTTAGAGTCAGAAAATACTAGAATTAAGATTAAACATAACAACTTTTTTGTGTATGTTGTAATTTTTTATGTACTTACACCTCTGAGTTTCATTCAGTAAGCATAAATGAGCCTGTATGCATTAATATCTTGTTTAAGTCCCAGTTGATCAGTATGTGGCCTTTTTTTTTTTTTTTTTTTTCCCCAAACTGAATGGAAACCACATGCTATTTTGAGCATAAGTTTATTTCCCAGATTTTCTGTTGTGCTCATTTATGAAGTCTTCACACAAATGATTAATGATAATATATGCTTATAACTCCACTAAGATGAGATGATGATGTCCCCATGTTACTGATTACAGTTGGACCAGATGATCATTGTAGGTCTCTTCCAACTGAACTATTCTATTCCAGTGAGAAGCTGAATCGTGAACTGGATTCTTCTAATTTTTGGTATAATTTCAAATTTCTTTCACAAGATACACTTAAATGTGCTAGCTGATGAGCTGTAGTGCCAATGCAGGTTTGTCTTTATGCCTTTAGATCTATTTAAAAGAAAAATTGCTATATTGAGCTCTCTCTAGAATTTTTGGTTTAAAAAATATATATCTACAGTTCTCTTTAAAAACTTTTTTCATAACAATACTCTGGAACAATTTATTCTAGAAATGCTTCTATAGAATGTTATGTTGAAGATTCTCGAGTGTTCTGTCAATGTGCATCATTTGACCATTTTAACTACTACTTAATTGTAACACAAAACTGCTTTTAAAATTGCTAGTCCAAAAAAGTTGTATCATTTCCATTTCTTCTGTTTGTTTAGCATGTACTGGAGTATGCTGAGTAAGATCTTAAAATATTTTTTCCAAGTTACTTAACATATTAACTATAATAAGGATGTGTGGGGTTTGCCCTTAACATTTGACATATATAGCTTATGGGACTTGCTGTATATAATAGCATCACCTTGGATATTCGTTTCCCACCTTGCTGTTACAAGAAATTATTGAGTCCTCCCATTGTTCCTTGCGATCATAACACACTTGTAGGCATCTGTGATGTCACATTAGATGACCTGTTTCAGATTATGCCTGTAAGTATTATGTTTTTTAAGAGGCTAGATTACTGATTTAAAACCTGGTTTATTTATATTTAATGCTTGAATTACAAACTGTTCAAAACCAGCCTTTTTCTAGCACAGGCTGATAAAGTCTCCTGCTCTTCTGTTGAAAACAGAAATTCTTCATGTTTTCTAGCATAGCAGAATTTTCGTTGACCTACTTGAAGTTAGAATACCAAAATCTGGTATGAGCATTCTAGACACATTTTCTGTAGTAAAAAGAAAAACGTAACAGTTTACACTGAAATAAAAATAAACATATATACACATATACACACACACACATAGTAATTAAGCAGTGAGTTTTTCTTTGTGTACGCATTTTGAATATACAGTGTTTTCCAGGATACTTTCTGTATAAAGTAATGATTCTGGCACGTACTTGCAAAGTACATTGCTTAGTTTTGTAGATTTACTAAAGAGTTTTTACTCATATTGTAGGAACTGGCCCATGGACTGAGTGAACTTTTATCCTATGAAGGCAACGTCGAAGAGGATTTTTACTCAACCTTTCAGGTCATTAAATACACAATTATAAGTGATTCTCAAATTTGTTCAGTAATTTTTACCAATGTTTCTGCAATAGAGTGGCCTACTACTGTCTGATTGCTGATTGTTTGGAATATAACTGCATGGGCATTAAAGCTTGCTTCAAGAACCAGTCTAGTCCTGGGGCCTCGGGGCATACAGAGGCTGGCTCTGTTACGGGGCTTTAAGCTGTTGTCCCCTGGCAGCGTAGGTGGATCCAAGTCCTGACTGCCAGCTGCTGGTGCATTGCCACCTCTTTGCGTGCTCTGACACCATCACCTTGCAATCGGTGACCTGGTTTGTGGAATTCATCTGGCTGCTAAACGATCCCTTCTCTTTCAAACCCAGATGGCAGTCAAAGCGTACTCTCGTTATTTTATACGCTTTGTCCAGGAAATCTCACTTGAACAATAGCTTGTTCAAGTTACGATAGCTTTGCCTGACCTGTATATCTAACTGCTACTTCAATCAAGAAAGCCTTTTTCATTTATTCATTGTCTTAGAACACATACTAGTTAGTAAAATTTCATGCCGGTTTATGGATGTGTATTGGACTAGTATTGACCTTTTCTTCCTCAGCTTTGAATTACATTATTGTCAGACCATGTGAGAATTTTTGTAAAGCAGGTAGTTTTGAGTTCCTAGGTGAGCTACAGTGGAGTAAATACCTTCTTAATTGTATTTGATGCTCCTAAATTGTTCTTTTGTATGAAAAACTCTGTGGCTCCAGACCCTGCCGGTCAGTTTGATATGCCACTGTGTAACAGGGTCAATTTTTCTACTTTGAATACCAATTTCTTGAGCAATTTGTTGAAAATTGTAGTATTTAACTTTTAAAAACCCCACAACCCTCAATAATAAATACGAGCTTTGTAATTTGTGAGTATATGAATGTATTTTCCGGTACTGACCTTGCCTCTTCTCTTTCTCCAGGTTTTTCAGGAAGAATTTGGTGTTATAAAATCTTACAACTTAAAGCCAAATGGAGATAAAATTCCAGTCACAAATCAGAACAGGAAAGGTACTTCAATACATATTAACTACACATATTTGGCAGATTTAAGTTTGTCCTTTTTTTCCTTCTTATAAGCCTAGGTTTTCTTTGACAACGTGTGAAAATGAAATTACTGTAATCCTTTCTGGTATGCCTACCAATTTAATAGTATCTAAAATGAAATGCATTAATTTTTCTTAATTCAGTACAATTTGAGAGAGCAGAACAAATGATTGTTTAAAATTATTATGACGTAACAAAAGAAAATGTTTTTGGTTTTTAGAATACATCCAGCTCTATGTTGATTTTCTTCTCAACAAATCAATCTACAAACAATTTGCAGCTTTCTATTACGGATTTCATAGTGTCTGTGCTTCATATGCATTACTGGTAAGAATAAAATGAAACATGACTCTTCACTTCTGTTTCAAATATATGACAATGACTTACCTAGATTAAATTACACTGGATGATTTTAGGATTCGTGAATAATCTTGATTAATCAATGTAGTTGATTAATCCAACATAAGCAGAAGAAATTAAGCAGGTAATCAACTGTTCTCTGTAGTGTTCCATTGAAATCAGATAAATAAAGCTCCACAAGTTAGGTTTATTGGTATGCATTCACAGACACTTCACAGGCTCTCCTGTGAATGTTTGCAAGGATTCTCTGTCTTCCCTACAGTTATGAGCAGCAGAGCAACTATGTCTATGTGCTCATGAGTGACTGAAAACACCTATTACTTTTTGCAGGAAGAACACTCAGTGAGGTTGAGGTTAAACATTCTTCTGTATTCAGTCCTGTTTGGCTGTTGGAATGCCTTTTGTAATTTACACCATCCGTTGTGCAGTAAGAAGAGAAAGAAGAGGCAATTACAATTTGCATGAGATTCTCTTCATTCCTGTGAAATTAGCCAAGTATGACACGCTTGCAGCAAAGTGAGATGTGGCTAACTGCAGGGAAGGTTCTGGAAGGAGAATGAAAATCCATTGAAATGCCGTGCCATACTTTCATGCAACTTAACAATGTTGTAGTGAATGAATAAGTAGGTTCTGCAGGTGTAAGTTTAGCGGTTGTTAAACATGGTTTATTGTTATGTGTATTTGCTTTGCACAGCACTGTGTACAACTAAGGGTCAAGTTCTGTCAGCCACTGCTACTCATCAACCTACATTGGGACTTTTCGGTGTAAATGAAATGGAAGCTGTAACCAAAATTGAGATCAAGACCCTCCCTCTGAATTCCATACGTACAAACTTAATTTTCTTCGTGACCCATTTGTAATCTAATCAGATGACAAGCAAGTCAGCGTAACAAATGTAAGAATGAAAAAGTGAGGAACAAAAGAAATACACTAAAATATGATGTTATCCAGTAATTTGCTTTTTACTATATACAGTAGTAAGAGATTCTTCAAAGTACTGAGGAATTAATTTTTCTATAAAACAGTATGTGTCTAGGTTATAGATTTATATTGAATTACATCCTGTTAATTTTTCTATAATGCCAAAAGAAAACTTTAATCTGCACCTAGTAGCATTATTTCTCATCTTTAAAAAAAATATTTTATCCTTAATTTCTGGCAGCTACTTCGTCCAGAAGAGGTTGAAATTCTTGTCTGTGGCAGTCCTGAACTGGATATGTCCGCTTTACAGCGAAGTACCCAATATGAGGGCTACCAAAAAACTGATCTTACTATACGGTATGCTTTTTTTAATTCTAATTACTGAGTTTAAAAACATCATCGAATGGTAGACCGTTAGGAATAATCTGTTCAAGGATAATCTGAGAATGATTGAAGTTTTAAAAACCTATTTCCAAATAAGACAAAGACACTATTAAATTATTTATAAGTAGGAAGAGTTAGATCCTTAACAGCATAATGTGTTGCTGAATACCTTTAAAAGGTTATGATCAGATTGAAATGGAGATAGTTTAAAAAGAGCTTCAAATCCTGCATAGTGAAATCGGAGCCTTTATTTTTATTATCCAGTCTTCTAAAAATGCTTTTTCTCTTCCAAGTCTATTTGATACTGAGGACATTTATATTAGTGAGTAGAAGGCATATATGTTTTTATAGAAAAGTGGGTTTGGGCATCATTTGACAAGACATCATTCCAAAATTCATAAAACATTGTACTTGTCAAGTCCTTAGGAATTTATTTAACCTTGCATATTAGGATACTACCAGTGTCCCATATATTACACTATTTAAATTCTCAGTAAGTGACATTCATCATGTAGTACTTGCGGTTGTATTATTATCCTCATACTGTTTTGTCATGGTGTTGCATCTTACACCATGTTCTTCTCCCTCTGCCCTGAACATAGATACTTTTGGGATGTAGTACTTGGATTTTCTCTTGACCTTCAAAAGAAGCTGCTACATTTTGCTACAGGAAGTGATAGAGTACCTGTGGGAGGCATGGCTGATTTGAATTTCAAGATTTCAAAGAGTGAAACATCTACAAATTGGTAAGTAGTTTTCTGGATTTTTAAAATTTTTTATTAAATTATTTCCTCAGAGCCCTTATTGTTCCTGAGTATCTTTTTAAAGAAGAGCAAACTAATGTATAACGAAAAAACTGCTTGGACTCCTTTAGTTTGTCTTCAAAATGTTATTATACCCATTTATCGATTGCATAAATTTTGCAGGTGACCATCTAATACAAAATTGATTTTCCAGTCAATGTTTACATTTGAGGCCAGGAATTCTTTATTTATAGACATTCTTTATTTGTTTTCAATTAAAATAAATTATTTGTTTAATCGTTCCTAACATGACAGCTGAGCTAATGAAAATATACTGTGAATTACCATAAATTTTTCTGAATTCATTGAGTCCGTTTGTCAGTATGTATAGCAGCCCCTGCGGTTGCAGAAAATGCTTGCATTCTTTCTTGATGGTCTAAATAAGAATTTTAACATGTACGGCTGAGAAGATGTAGCATTCCTTTAGGGTCTCTGGTGAGTAAGTGTATGGTTGATACAGAGGTTGCTCAGAAAAAATAGGAACAAAGCAGCCTTGCAATTTCGTTGTGAAGGTTTAAATTGTTCATGCCAAGTTCTTATGTTTCTGGTAGTGTTTAATTTTGTATTGAATTGACTTGAGAAATTCCACATACTTTCCAGCTAGTATTTTCCTTCTCAAGATTGGAGAAACTCAGTTTAAATAATTTGGAAAGCTGTATAGAAAAGCTCACTGCTAAGCAGTAACTGCCGCTAAGCAGTAATTACTGGCTTTACCTAGATTTCTCAAACATTTAGGCTAATCAAAATACTTAAATGGAACTATATTTTTAAAGTCAAAATTTTCTTGAGTTTTCTGTGGAGAGCTGAATTAAATGCATAAACAAAATAAATTTTTGTTTTGTTTTAAAATTTGGTTTCTCTCATTACTGTGGTTTTTTTAATGCTTTATTCAATGAGCTAATAACTGGTTCCAGTAACGTGTTAAAGGAGCATGATGAAAAATGAAGAACAATCATGTTCATGAAGAACAATCAGTCAACACTGAATCTCTGTTTAAGTTCACTCTGCTGTAAATTCTTTTTTCTTAAAAATGGGAAAGCGTATTTTGAAATAGCGTGCATTTTAAAATTAAGTAGGTCTGTGTTTTGCAAGATAATTGTTGCAGTCAGACTGCCTGCGCGGGGATCAATGTAGACATGTTGGCAATGCATTGCTCACACAATAGCATCAAAGAATATAATAGCAATAAGAATTGCCAAATTAATATCCAGTTTCCCAGCTTCCCAAATTCTGAAGCACATGACTCCAGTCTGATTAACAGATCTTTGCTTGCTTGCTTAAAGGGTGGGGAGGGGGAAGTAGCTTGGGTTTCCAGATCTGTGGGGATTCCACCCCCTTTCAAGAACGTTTGCTAATGACCAAAGGCCAAGCTGCTGCCTTTCAAAAGACTAAAGGCTTCAATGAAAACAGAACTAGAGAGCTTTTGAGTCACATACTAAAATTTAACTTTTGAGTGTCCAAGTTTTACAAATTTTTCAGTTTGCTGGGTAAATTCCAAATGTCAGGTTGAGCTTCAGCTCGTTGTCTTCATCCTCTCTCCCACCAAGTAACCAGTTGTAGGACATGTCTATATCCTCAGTGCTGTCCTGTGTGTCACTTGAGAATATAAAGGGCAAAAAGATCCCGTAGCTTCTTTTTGCCTGTGGCTATGAGGCAGGATGTTAGTGGCATCTCCTACCGATGGCAAAACAAATGCTTCTGCTACTGAAGAACAGTTCTCGTCAAACTAATCCATTCTAGTGAGGAGCAGAGTTTCCAGTGTTTCACTCAGGCAATCCTAAGAGGCATCTGCAATATATACTCAAACTCAGCTCTCAGAAGAAACTCACAACTGAAAATGTTGGTATGGCTAAGACCAAAATTTGTGAACTGTTGTTTTTCCAGAGCTTCAATCAGCTCCTCAGTGCTCTGCACTGAGGCATATGTCTGTAAGGATGTATTTTACCAGGCTGAACTTTGAGTTCTGTATCCTTCCAGTAACTGTGGTTCATCTAGGTGTCTCTATACCTACTGCAGGACCCACCGGCCGCCTATTCTGATTATATCCAGATTTTGTATTTAGAGAAAAACTGATTTTGAAGTCGTGTGGTACCTGGAGTTTCCAAAGCCTAGAAGGAGATGTTTCTGACTTAACAAAAAAAGAAAGGCAGGGAGGAAGTTGCAGGCAAACAAATTCATCTGAGGTGCATATCACCAACAGTGGTGGTGTTTATGTTCAACAGAACTTGAACCGACAACATTAGGATAAATGTTCCTTTTACAGGGTTTCTTATTTAAGTAATCTTTAACTGAAAATGTGTAGGCAGTTTGCAGTGTTCTGCTTCTATTGTATTGTTATTAAATGTGTTTTGTTGGGTTTTTTTAAAATTATTTTAGGTTACCTGTGGCCCATACCTGCTTCAACCAGCTTTGTCTCCCTCCTTACAAGAACAGGAAGGAACTGAAGCAAAAGTTGATCATTGGAATTTCAAATGCAGAGGGTTTTGGTCTAGAATAAAATTAAATACTTCAAGAACAGCATTTTTATGTAGCATTCACTCTCTTCTAATTGTGCCTTTAAGCTTTTTGTTGTTATGTCTCTTGATACTGTGCCAGTCTTACCCAACTTAGATTTTTTTTTTTTTTTAATTAAATATGAAGTGTGTATTTTTTTCCTGAATGGCAATACATTTACTGCTTGCTTTGTCACAGAAAGTAGCTTTCTTCATACAAAAAGCTAGTCTATTTGATAAATGAAACCCAACTAAGAAAATTTCTAAGTTATAGTTTGTTTCTGTTTTTTCTTAGTAGCACTTTATCATTAGTCATAATTCCTTTACATCACAGGTATCCCACTGGGAGATAATTTCTTTATTAGCTAATCCCAGTGGCAGAATGTTTTCAATTAACATGAATAATAGGAAAAAAATATAACATACAGCATGTAGCCATATTTTCACAAAGGCAAATATGAATTTTAGTCTTTATAAAATGTATGCAGTTTTAATATTCTGGTTTTCCTTCTCAATGAAACAGGCTGTCTAAGAAGCATGTAAATAACTGCCTGTGAACAAATAGGGTTTTGATAGTGCCATTTACTGCTAAAAAATTATTTTTTATGAATAAGAGGTTTTAGATGTTCTATATTCAGCTTTTACACTTGACTGTACAAGAGTGTTAAAAGGTACTTTTTTCAGCTTGAGGGGATTCAAGTTCAAACTACAGGTATTAAGCAACTTGTATGTTCATTCTTTGACAGCAAACCAACCAGATCTACTGTAGTGTTATAGTAAACAAAACTAGATATTTAAAATTAATTCCACATATGGTGAAATATTTCAGGAAAAGAATTAAATCCACAACACATGGAAAACTGATATAGTGTATCATGCTATCATTTTTTTCAGCAACTTTGTTGAAAGTCTTAAGTAAGCTGTGACAAAAGTGAATACAATAACATTTCAGAAGAATGTTGAAGCTTTCATTAACTTGAAGGCCAGCATTTAAAGACAATGTTTTGTGGTTTTTCACTGCACAAACTACATGAAAAGAATTCTTGGTATGCCTGCTCTGAGTTAGTAAATTAGGAGCTGGGAAAGAAACTGGTTCTAAAATGCAGATGTAATTATAAGTCTGGGTTTTATTCCTTAAATGGAAAGAATTTATCAGCATGCAGTATAGTATTTTTTTAATATGCATAGCTGCTGTGTGTTCTATAGATTTTTCTTTCAGCTGAATGAGGCCCAGATCATTCAAGACACTTTGGCATCAAATTTGACAGCTTTCCCCATTGACTTCTGCTGGGGCATGGATGCTTAGATATCTCGTAGTGTCTGTACTCAATTACTTATTTGCAATAAGAATAAAATATTATATTGTTCTCGATTTCCTTCTCTGTATTATTTGCATACAACAGATTTACACATGATGAACAAATTAATCTGCCTAATCCGTAGTTTCAGAACTGTTGTGGATTTTCTTCAATAGCTAAGTGTAAATTTCATTTTATTCTATTTCCTAGAGAAGGTACTGGTGATTTTACTGTTTTATTAAAGCAAAGATAAATAGTAGGATATTTTAAAATATTTGGCACTGTATTCATTTTGCTCTCCTTGAAACCAGTAATAAAATTTCCATTGACTTCAGCCTGGAACAAAACTAGGTTGGCACGGAGAGTGTTAAAAGCAGTACTTCAAACTTGTGCATTTTACATTGTTTCTCCCAAATGGAGTTTTTAAAATAAATTTTAATTTACAGAATTTCAGATGTTAAGAAATAAATGAAACTTTCACCATTGCACTGAATGAACTAGATAGACTCAAGCAATGTTAAGTATTTAACAGTGGAATGTGGATGTAGGTAAGAAATCTGGAAACAAACACCTCCTCCCTTTCCCCTCTCTGTAGAATTGGATTCATGGAAGGCTGGCTTATGGATAAATAGCTATACAGTTTATCTGAAAACATGGCAAATTAGCCAAAATATTTTTTTATGGCTTAAGCCCACTTTTAATAACTATTTATCTATTATTGTTAAAATAAAAGCTTTATCTTCTTATTTTCACTGAATTGCACTTTGCCTTGGGTTTAGTTTTATTTATTGAAGCTTTTTTGATTTACTGTGTAATATTACCTCAGAATTCTAAAAAGGGTATTGTATTTGCATCAGTTTTTAAATAAGATTGTCATTCAATGACATTTTATATATTTCCTGATGTTGATAAATTAAATAGTAAATTTTGTATTTGTTAAATGAAAGCATTGCACTGTATTTATGAAATAAGCCTCTGATCATTTTAAAACTTTTCCTCAATGATGTTTTGTTGTTCTTTTGTCTTGCCCTGTAATCCAGCAAATCTTTTTTTATCTCCATCATTGTTTTGTACCGTACAAAAGAAATCTGGTTTGTATAAACTTGTTCATTACTAAGTATCTATTTTTATGTATTAAAATTGTGCAGTCATTAAATCAAATATTTCAATTTCTGGCCTCACTTGTTTATTTCCAAAATTGATCATGATGGGTTTTAAAATATGATCAACCTATCTGCTTTTGTTTTATTTTTCTTTTGACACATTTTCTTTACAGTAGCAGTTTTGCTAAAACATTGCATGGCTCACCGAAAAAGAACTGAGTTTCAACTACCAGACATACACCCAGAAGTATATTCCGTATTTATAGTCAAAGTTACAGGTGTTCCAGTGCATACCATGGTGTTAACAATGCTGTAAAATAGCATGGATCCTCAACTTAATTTTCCTTATTTTTTTCATTTCCTCAGTTGAAAGATTACTTTGAGGTACAAGGAGAGACAAAGCCACGCTGTTGTATGTTTTATCTTTTTCCGACTAATTTCAACACTAAAATCAGGAGGGGCAGGTAACAAGAACATCACGGACACAGGTTCTGATCACAGGACTAATACCTCACCAGATTCAAACTTGCGTCTTGTCTCCTTTGTACCACTCAAGTTACCTACAGATGGCAGCAAAGATGAGGATCAAAACCAGTTAATTAGATGTCAGACTTTCCTCTTAACTAACAGTAGATATTGTAAGTACAAATAATGAAGAAGAAAGTTGTGTCTTATAAATGTATATCACAAATAACTTCAGATTTGCCAAATCAGCAAATATAAATTGGTTTCTAGCGAACTGATATGGAGGAGGGAGAAGCAGTTGCTTGTCTAGCGTTGGGTTTTGAAAATGTCTTCTCTTTCCATGAAGAGTTCCCTAATGTGTTATCGGGATCAATGAGAGACTCTCCCCTCTCTTTGAGGCTTTGGCACGGATTGTTACTGATCTCTGAACAGTCAATAGCCTCAAGACTGATATTTAGAAAGAGGGTTAGAAAACCTAGCTTGCCTTGTCCTGTTCCAACTAGGGATCAGATGGCTGGTGCTGGGGCTTAAAATGGAAATGCAGTGTTTCCTTTCGATTTTTTTTTTTTTTTTTTTTTTTTTTAGCCAAAAGTGGTGAGGTTCCTTCTGTGTAGTTGTAGTTGGTTGTGGTACTGGTTGACTTACTCCAAAAGCAAATGCTATATCTGTTGTTATTTTTCATAGCTGTGGTATTTAATATTCTCTCAGAATCATTCCCTGAAAAAACTGAAATATCTTAAAGGTCCCTCAGAGGCTCTGTTTTCATGTCCTGACCGGCAGACTGTAAGAGCATCTGTTTTTCCTTCTAGAGCACCTAGTTCTCTTCCAAGAAAATTTCTTTTTTGTTTGGGTCAACTAATTTTCAATTCTATTTGGATTTTTTTTTTCTGTTCGGGATCTGTGCTGTTGTATGTGTTGTTGAAGTTCCTTGCACTTTTAAAGATTCATAGTGTCTAGGAAAATAATAATGGGATGGCTTGGACTGCCACAGCTGTTTCACTTGTATTAGAAATGTTCTAATTCATAGTCAGGTGGGTTTTGTTGTTAAATTAATGAGCAAAAATGGGCCCCCAGAGATCTGCACCTTTCAAATTGTTAATTAAATTCTTATTAAAGACTTTAAACCCCAATGGCTTTATGTAAAATGTAACAAGGGAGCAGGTATGGCAAGGGTTATAATAGTTTATATCGATATAGTTAGTGCATTCATAACTATAGTATGGATATTTGATTCAAAAATAACTTGTTCTACAAACTACATCTAGGAAAGAACTCTGAGGACAAGGAAGATGGAGAGATTTTGTCTCTGAGGATCTGGTAGAGTAGTTGCTCATTAAACTCTGGAAGGGTGGGAGAAGTTCATGTAAGCTGGGCAGCACCTAACATAAGTTCAGTTCTGGACTCTTCGGCAGTACTAATGTTAAATAATACCTATATGTGTAAGAATAGGATATATACATTAATGGTTTTGTTGAGTGTTTTGGGAGTCTTATGTTCTACCACAGCAAGCCTTCATTTACCATTTTCTTTTTGGCATCAATTTTTATGATTTGACATTTGTAATAAGTGATGAATAGACTTTTACTTTCTGATGCAGTATTTTCTTCCCATGAGAATCATCCTAGATGAGGTAGATGTACGATGGTCAGGTTTAATTTATGGGCTTCTTGTTTATGTGGTGCTTTGACTCTATAGCATGCTTTCGTATTAACCAGAAGAAATGCATCTGTTCTCACAGAGTCCTTCGTGTCTTTACACTAGCATCTCTGGCTGCTACCACGCTATGGATAATAACAATCCAGCCTCCGCTGGTCTGTGTAGGCTTTATCAGAACAAAATTATTTGAAACTATGTGTAAGTTATTCAGACCAGCTTGTCAATGAGTGAGTTTACTCTATGTACGTTCAATCTCTTTGCTCTAGTGGAGAGCTAGAATATTCATTTATTGTGCTATTCATTTTGTGTCAGTAGCGATACTGTGGAGGGCAGGAACTGTGTTTTGTCCCCTGGAAAATCAATCTATCTAGCTGAACACAAAGTAGCCAAAGCACAGTCATTTTGAAAACAGTGTGGTTTAAACTCAAACATGTGGGTCTTGGTTCTGGTTGTCCTTTAGTGATTTTATGTAACCTCACACACCTTATTTTCAAGGACTGTGGTGGCAGCATGTTTACTGCTTGGGGGTTTTAATAGTTGGCTGTGATTAGTAGGAAGGAACGGGTAGATGAGCCAGTAACATATGCCACAGTGAGCAGAGAAGGCACTTAATTTTGTCATGTCACTCATCTACTTTACAGAGGGATCTTTTCCCCGAATCTTTCTGGATTCCAAGATGGAGGAGTATCCTACTCAGATTTTAAATATTCCCTGACAAGACAAGTTCTGTGATACTAAACGCATCATATTCATTCTTAAACATTTCATTTCATTAATAGAAAAATTAATTAATCATGGCAGATAAATGTGAGCTATGTAAAACAGAGATGAGCACAAGAAAAATTTGGGTAGTGGAAGAGAAAAATCTACTTTCTTATACAGTAGTTCTATGGAATTGCTTTTGAGTTGCAGAAATCTAATTTTACTCCCTTAACTGACGAGGTTTAATTTTTCTAGTGATTTAATATCTTAGAGAGTTTAAGAACTGGCATTATCTTTCTCTAATTCAATCACCGTGTTAGATAAAGCTAAAACTTGAGTAAACTGCAATATTTTCCCATGTGCACCACTGTATAGTGCTTACTGCATTGTCTAATTGTACTGAAACAAATAAAATGTTCTGCATCACTTTTCTTTCGGAATTCTAACTTTTGTGGGGATTTTTACAGTGAAAGAAAAGCTTTCCCAAGCATTGAAAGCACTTGGTATTCATTCAAACTGAAGCTTTTAAAGTAATAACATACATTTGTTCCTGTTGCATATAAACAACCTCACTGCATTTTGTTTTAGGTGGTTTTGTTTTAGGATTCAGAATCTATTCAGTAACATATTTCTGCATATTGATTGAAATGCATTAAGCTATTATCTCAAATGGCACATTCTGGAAGGTGAAAATTTTCTTTCCAGTAGCCTGTGCTACTGGAACTCACTGTAAATCTGTGAAAAGGTTTCCAAGTTAATAATTTCTTACTTTGCTCTGTTAGTTGCCAGATAGGGGCTCAAATCTGGCGTAGTACAACCAAGCTGTGTTTGAATTATATAGCGGATGTTTGCTTTCGTCCCAGTGATCATCTCCTAGCCCATGCTTGCCCAGTTTCTGCTGGTGATGGGTTTCACGTGCTTACAGATTTTTTAAATGTATTTCAACACTGAAATATTCAATACCCATGAATCCTTCCTTTCAAGAAGTGTACTTAATTTCTATGATGTTGGCCAAGAACTCACAGGTACAGAACTAAAATCTCAATGAAATTCGTTTAGAAGACCCAGTTTTATTTTCCTATACTTGATTTTAAGGTTAAACATCATCCTATAATCAAAGCTGTTCAGGCAGCATCAACTCAGCTATGCTGAGAGCTGTCTCTTCTGTTCCTCATTCCCTGTTTTTTTTTTTGGGTTTTTTTGGGTTTTTTTGGGTTTTTTTTTTTTTTTTTTTGGTAAACTACTGTAGGCATGTAACCAAAATGTGAGATGCATAGGAGTAAGGTTTTATACTAAAGTGATAGTGTTGGAATTTTTTGAGCTCTTTGCTTGATATCCCATCCCCATGTGCTAGCTGTAGTTGTGTATGTTTTTCGTTTGTAACTGTCTGCAATGGGTACGCTGCAATTGTCAATCTGCAGGTGGAATTGCTTGCGTCATTTTTCATATCATTAGTTGTTCAAAAGAAGAAAGGAGCTTCCTGTGTTCCCCTCCCTTGTCTCCGGGGCACCAACTGATGCATCAAGGCTTTTATATTTTATGGTGCAAAGGTATTCTCAGTTTATCTTTTGCCCTTGAATTTCTTCTCAATTTATTTGTTGCTGAATTTATTAGTAGAGCTTATTAATTATATATGACATAAGCACGGATGCTATGCTTAATCATGCATTCAGTTAGCATTTTCATACTTGTAGGTGTACCGTGAAGAAGAAATTACTACTTTCATGCAGCACAACCAATCCCTGGCTAATTTCTCCTGTCATTACTTATAGCCACAATCTACATTCTTTGCATAGTGATGCTGCTTTTCACTATGCTCAAGACCTACTGATGTTCATAATAAAACAGATATGTCATTGTAAAATGATAAAGAAATGGAAGCTTTCACTTTGAATTTCCCTAGATTAGGAAATCATCCCTTAGGCTATTTGTGACAATTTTTTTTCTCTTTTTTTTTTTGACTAGACCTCGGGTTTTATTTTGTATTTTCTCAAGATATAGGGTAACTTAGGGGAATTTAACAGACATTTTAGAACTGAGTTGTCACATAGATGAATTATTTGTCTAGCTCTGTTGTCAGTCCTTATCCTACCTACATGCAATGTCAGTCCTCTATTTGCAGCACGTTTTCATAAATCAAAGTGTTTGTAATATTAATGAAGAACACATAGATAAAGCCACCGAGAAAGAATAACAAGTTGCTATGTTTCTAGGGTGCAACTTGTAAATGTGTCTTTGCCTCTTTAAAAAAAAAAAAAACAACTAGTTAAGAACACTGGTTCAAGATGGTGGCAGGTGGAAGCGCAGAGACTCCCTATGCTTCATCTCTCATTTCTGAGGAGCTACACAGAGGCTACATATTGAAGACAACCTGTCTGGGAGAAAAATCCCTGTGGGATCACACTATGAGTCTCAGATCAGTCGTTGTAATTTGATCTCCTCTTCCTTTTCCTTGCAATTAGCTTAGTATTTGAATTATCTTGGGGATGTTTGCTTTTTTTCCTATTGATCTTGTCACAGCCTGTGCTTACCTAATTTCTACTGGTGATGGGTTTCACATGCTCTCAGATTGTCAGAATTCAGATTTAAATTGAGCAATCGAGCTCCACTTATGAGATGAGAAAGAAGCCAAGACTTGTCTTGGACTATATGAAATCCCACCCTATTTGACAATATTTAGAAAGCTAAAGAGTTAACAATCACTACCTCAAGTCTGTCTAGATGGACCCATTTTTAACCAAGCCTGATTCCAGTGCTCCTGGGAGATCTTGGTGTTTGCTCAGCTCGTGCCACGGACTGCTGCTGCCGCAGCAGAGCCGCGGCGGCGGCTGGGGCTTGGCAGCACGCTTCGCTCGGCAGCGCTCTGCCAGGGGCGTCGCGAGCTGGCCGCCTCTTCGCAGAGCCCGCGGCCCTTCGCTTCAGCTCTCCAAACGCTTCTCAGTTTTTCACGTTGGAGTCGTTACCGCTTGTTAATGTCAGCCAGTCAATGAAGGCTAGATCCCAGCTGAAGCTCGCTGAATATCTTGCCTTGGTATTCTGTGGTTGATCTCCCAACCCAGTTCAAATAGGTTTTGCTAGAAATTGATAAGTGGAGGTGAGCAGAGGAATTTGAAACGTAGGTTTATTGCCAAATTGATAGGATTAGTAGGTCAAATACCAGTCATTTCTTTTGAAGAAAATAATTATGGGGGAAAAAAAAAAAATCTGTCTGCTTTTTTTTAGGTTTCACTTGCTCTTGTTTTTAGTATGTGGACACACAGCTGTCCTGAGAATGTCATAAATGCAAAATCCTGATGGGCTAAATTTCTGCAATTAGCATTCCTCTTTAATTAGGTGCATGTGGGTGTCTCTGTGATGACTTCACTCAGTTTGCACCCCCGTGTCTTTTCAGCTCGGGGGTCAAAAGGGAAAACCAAGAAGCAGGAGATTCTTGTGTTTTGGACGGATCAGATACTACTACCGAGTTGCCAGCCAGGTGGTTGGTGACTCTTTTTAAGCTTTTTAAATCAAGGTAGTTTTGGAAATGTGCAATGTTGATATCATACCTTCATTTGTCTTAATTATAGCAGATTAAAAGACAAAACGTGCAGCAAATGCTGTCTTAGTGCTTTTTGTTAGTAATAGCAAAGAATTTTTGACATAGTTTATCAAACCTAAAAGCAGCGATATAAAAAGAATGTGGAAATATATTGCTTAGATCAGAGCTTCATCAAAATTATTGAATATTACTAGTCCAAAGCAGCTAAATAAAGATGTCTCATATTATCTTAACATGCTGGGCATTATATGTCTATAATAGCTTGTAAAACTGAGTAACAGCCTTTCCAGTCCCCCTCAATTACTTTTTTAGCATAGGCGGATTGTGAAGAGAGAACCACAGAAAATACTCAACCGCACATTGGCAACTTGCATATAATGAAAAAAGGTTTGTTTGTTTTTGTGTATTGAAGGGTGGGGTTTTTTGGATTTTTTTTTTTGTTTTGGTGGTTTATTGGTGGGGTTCCCAGACTGCCCACAAGCAGAGCATAGGATGGCTTTGGCTGAAGGGAATTAAAAAACAAGAGGTTACTCTAGGGCAATGTTCTAGTTTGTAACTACTCCCTACTGTCAGTATTACATCTATCCAGTAGTTTGACTTAGTTTTATAGCAATTGTGTCTGATTTTTGCAGCAAGGTAAACTAATATACATCAGAAGTTACATCTGATAAATAGAGCACCCATCAAATATAGGTACAGGGTTTTGCATACTTAGAGGTATTCAAACCTATAGCAATCCTCCCTTGTGCCTTCAGACCTACCTGAGGTTTTGTTTGATCCAAAATTGCTGATAAAATTTAATGGCTAATTTCGGCTCATGAGCTTTGCAGGGAGAAATATTTGATTTACAAAGTGAGAGAGGTGTCATGCCTTTCCATCCTTTCTATTCAACACTCAGGTGGTCAGAGCATTTACCGGCGATGGGGGGAATTGGCATTCAAGTATTCTGAGGGCAGGATTTGGACTTGTGTTGCCCATAGCCCATGAGATCCTAAATCTGTGGTTTGCATCAGGCAGAGGGAGCCTGGCCCTCTCGTACTCAAGGTGAGCCCACTGAGTTGGTCAGGGAGCGCTGTGTTCTCCCACCATCGTGAATGCTTGTATGAGCTCTAGCTTTTAACTTCTGTGGTTGCTCTTGTTCAACACCTCCAAGTGGAATAAAAGCTTCATTTCTGACTCGGTGCGAACCAGGGGCTTCTGTTTCCTCACTTCAGGAAAATAAAATAGCCCCCGCTGCACTTTTATTTTGATTTGATCTCGATCTTTGTTTTCTTAAAATGCTTTGGTTTGGTGGCTCATCCAAAATATTAATCACGCTCAGGAGTCATGCCTGAAACCCTCCCTCCCGCTCGCAAGGCAGGCGTGACCTAAGAGGAAGGCAGAAGGGGCTGAGAACGGGAAAGCATTCTGCAAAGCGTGGTAAGTCTAACCACTAAAGTACGATCATTCTTCACGTCTCAGTATGAAATTTCCCTGAGCAATGTGCAAAAATAACAAGCCAGAAAGACCTTACTGGCTGAAAATACAGAGAATACTGTGAAAGCCACCATGGTAAATTGTTCGGTTATTACATAGCACTAACTTCTTTTTTATATCGAACTCAGAAAATGATATGTTTTATTGTAATATCACCACTATAATCTTTGGGCTGTATTTAGCTGTTTATGTAACATCATAAACCTTCGAACGAGGCCTTGCCTGGCCTCTGAACCATCAAAAGGCTTATTTTCTGTGGGGAAACTGCCTGCTGTCTGGGGAGGACTGGTGCAGAGTCAGGCTTTGAGCTGGACAGCCACTAAGTGGAGCAGGCAGGGAACCTCTGGGTCCCGGACTCAAGTGCCCTTCACATCAGGTGTGGAGTTTCTTCCCTGGTGCCAGCTTATTTGCAAACATTTTCTTGTGTGAGAGCAGGAGACCTTATCACCAATTCTTACTGCTACTTTTCAATATTCCAGTCCGCATCCCGCACTGTGTAGAGTAATTCTGTGTGAACAAGTGCAATTTAAGGCATCCTAAAATTTCCACTTCTATAGCATATGGAGAGATTTGTAAATGTAATTTTTTAGTGGGTGTTTGCAAAAGCCATACCAGCCAATGCACGCTTATGAATGCTTTCTAGGCCATTTCTTCTGCAAAACTCTGTTCTGGATTGCAGATAATTAAAGAAAGAAGTTTAATTGTTCAGTTTGGTGTATGTTTTTTTCAGATTTTGTTAGTAGAAAAGCCTTTGCACTTCAAGTGCTGGAGGAGAGCATGCCTATGGCATTTTGAAATTATTTTCATCACAGAAGAACAGAGCATTTTGCACAAAATCACATACAGGATTGAACCCAACCTGCATTTCCCGACTTCTGGTTCTCTGTTGTACTTATTAGCCGTTTTTTTTTCATGTAGACAAATGAAATATAGACAGTTTTGAAGAATACTGTGTTGAAAAATATGCATTTGGAGTCTCTATGAAACTTTGAATTTTTAACATGATTTCTAAGCTGAAAATAATCCATTTTGATTATAAAGCTTCAAGCAGTTTTGCAGAGATAGGTGTTGAGAACACTGTGTCATTTGCATTATGAAGCATAACGTGTTGAAGTCCTTATTCAAGCCTGTGAAAACGCTCACTGATTTCGGCAGGCTTTGGATGAATCCTATATTTGCCAACTTGTAAAAATGCTGTCAATATAGAACGCGAGTTTTGACTGTAGAAATTTCAGTTTGACAACCTCATTGGTAAAGACTTTAATACAAGTATTTATACGCTCACTAGTTTACAAAATATGTTCCCCAAACTTAACAACTTGATCATTCATTCTTTCCTTATTTATGAAAATCATAATTTTGTGTTATGGAATTGCAACCTGCACAATGAAAAGGCATTTTTGAAGCTTTAATTTCTAATATTTTCCCCCTTTATCAAGCTTGGATGTTTTGTGAGTGTTTATACCCAAAGCATAGAGCACGCCAGAAACAAATAAAGCCGTTTTCCCCTCTGAATATTCCTAAATTGCCTTATTATTAAGTTACTACTTGGAATACCCTTGAAACACAAATACCCTCAGTTTTAACTGAGGAGGTGTTTCGTTTTAGGTATCAGAAGGTAAATAGTGTTCCTGTAGGTTTTCCCCCCTGCCTTGAAGTACTACTACGCCAAATATTATGCATCTTTTTCAAGGGACCTCCTGTTCTTTAATGAACTGGGTTTTGTCAAGGCAAGTAAAATAGATTGAAATGCTTTTGTAACTCTCCAGTCTGAGGGGAGGGATCACAATAAGCTTCAGGAACATTGTGGTTCTGAATATACTAAGGAGAAAAATCAACAAAACAGAAAAAAGAAAAACAGCATGAGCAATTATGTGCCTGTTTCCCATGGGTATTTATGCAGCATACATTTAAACTTTTTTACATACATCCTATTCAGTAAAAATTAATAGTACTATAAATTAGCTCCAGTTCTATGTTTGGGCTCAATTGTGCCTAATCACTTTCTGATATAATCCCCTAGCTCCAGATGAAATTCTGCCCAAGGTGAGTTTGACCATTTCCTAACACGAACTCTGCTTCGCTGTCTTCTGTGCAACTACCCTGAGGATGCGGCTGCTGCCGAGTGTGCAGACCCAGTCGCTAATCTACAGGCAATAACTTCCATACGAACACTGTCTTCCAGAACTGTTGACTGCCTTTCAATGTTTAAAGTTTTGAATGATCAGGCTGAATTAATAAAGTAAATCAATGTCCAGGATGTGTAACCTTTGCAGTTTCTGCAGGTACGTGTTTATATTGGTATCTCAACATGGGCTTGTACTCTAACTTCATAAAAATCATATTTTGTAAGTACTTCTCATACAAAAAAAGACTACTTCTCCAGTCTAATTTCTTTTTATTTATTCTGAAATAGTTATTTTTTTGTCCACTAATCACTTAGTCTGTTGCTCTTTTTCCCTCTTTTTTAATAGGAGATTAGGTGTTTGCCAGTTGTCCTCTAAACTCGTTGAAGAACTTTGACTCTGTCCGAGGCAAGAAATGCTGTTGATAGGTTGACATGGAGTTCATGTGGGGAGCTTGCTCGGGTCATGTATATTGTCAGCACCAAAAGCTGTGATTCACAGCATTAGCAGAAAGACAGCTATTTAAACAAGCAGAGCCATCCTCCATCCTAAAGGTGCGAGTTCACGCTGGGCAAGAATCCGCCCCAAGCTTTTATCTCCACATTAAATCCTCATTCTAATGTGAAGGAGTGTTTGCTCAGAAGAGTGCTGACAGTTAAGATGGGGGGAAAAAAAAAAAATCTGTGCTTAAAAACTCCCGAAAGGATTTAATCTACAGAAACATACCCAGTCTTGCATTATAAATTTTTTAAATCACTGTTAAAGGTTTTCTTTTCCATTATCTAAGACCAATCCACCACCTAATTACCTCACCTTTTAAGTATAATTAATGCATTCTTGAAACACAGTAGAGATTCCACTTAATGCTGGGATTTGTGCATTATAGACATCAGACTGCTCATAGTACAGAGCACCCTGGTATCTCTGGCACCCACTATACAAAGATGGGTTCGTGGGCTCTGCCTCCCTGGCCCCTCTGGCCCCACAGGTGATCTGGTCCATCAGCAGGAGCTTCCTCCTGGCAGAGGGCTGCGCCTTCGGTCCCCGTGCCACGGCTCGCTCCCTTGGCAGTGCTGCCGCGCTCCTCCCAGTCTTCTGGCAGCAATCTGCAGGGGGAGGGGCTGAGGTGACCCACCATCGCTGCTCCAGGACGGAGCCAAAGCCTGTTTGTGAGCTGGATTGGATCTGCAGCTGAAGAAACAACCTCTTGTGCCAAGGCTATCAGTAACACGGCTCTGCGAGTAGTGGGTTAGTGTGACTTGGCGATCACCGGGCACACTTCAGGCAAACGAAAATGCTATTTCAGGCTTCTCTTGAAGCATCTTTCCAATATTCTCACTGTCACAGTTTATTGGAGACTTTCCTCTTAAAGGCTAGCACAACAGCTTACAAAGAGATGGGGAATGAAGTGAAACAAACCAGATTTTATGTTCTTTCTACCTAAAATTTCTTACTCTGTGAATTTAGATTCACATTAGGCCTTGGCTCTGACAGCAGCTACTCC
This sequence comes from Platalea leucorodia, assembly GCF_965183815.1. Lineage (NCBI taxonomy): Eukaryota > Metazoa > Chordata > Aves > Pelecaniformes > Threskiornithidae > Platalea > Platalea leucorodia. The sequence continues at coordinate 19,603,181 of NC_138826.1, read as the reverse complement.
TGAGCCTCCCATGAGCAAAGCGTATTTGGCTGAGCCCACTCACCAGGGTTCACAGGTTTTTTTCTTCTTGCAGCAGCAGGACTTTCTGAACAAGTGTAGACAAATGAGGAGGAAAATGGCAGACAAGGTAAAATACCCTTTTCTTTCCCTGTGCGTTCCCAAGTCCTGTATTGTTACCAGTTCAGTAAGACCACGAGTGATCACAGGATTCAGAAGAATAGAAAAGCCAACTCGTCTATCAAGTGCCAGGAAAAGAAAAACAACCCACCAAATGGAAATAGCTAATCTGCTGCGTCAGCCACAGCACGTCGTAGGAGCCTGCTCATCGCTCTGTTGCCAATTTACAGCTGAAGAGCAAAGCATCAGCATCTTGAGCAGCATATGGCAAGAGGCAGCATTTCACGCAAATCATAAGGTCTTAGATATAGCAATAACTACGCGAGGATTTCATTAGCAAGGCCTGTCCTTTTTCCCTAAGGCCGGTCATCATAGCAGACTTGCTAATAAATCTGGTCTGAAAGTTATGTATCTGATGCTAAATTATCCTTTCCTAAGCCCTTTTCCAAACTCCACAAACTTTCTGCAAAGCCCAGATGGGGATCTAACTGCCGTTCTGCTTTTTCAAGCTTGCCTCAGGATTAGTATTATAAAAATCAAATAGGAAGGTAATGAAAATACATCTTCCTGGCAGGGTACATGCTCTGGGGCAAAGTCAGTTAATGCAGAGATTAAATTCAAAACTGATACATGCATGATAAGTCTGGATAATACGATTTGCAAAATGATACCATACTTTAGATTCAGGCTCTGATACCTTTTGTGTGTCTGCCTTCTCTGGGAGCAGAGTCTCTTGTGGACCACTGAGGTACCAAAGTCCTTCTTTCCAGCAACCACACACCGTACGTGGCTACGTCAACCAAAGCTGGTAAAGCATCTATTTATTTAATCCCCACCTAGGAGGCTATTAAATTCACTGGTATTCTGGGACTGACAATTGGTTACTAATGTCTCTAGTACTTCCACTGCAGCTGGCATTTATATGAATAAAGATACAAATCTAGCTTTGAATTTAACTCATTTCATGCTATGAGCAAAAAATATGTTTGTGGGAACTTAGTATGACAAGATGTATTCACATTACATGATATATCAGTTATGCAGGTATCCTGGAAAAAAATGTTTTAAGGTGTGTTTAAAGGGCAAACATCTAAAGATACAAAGGTAATCATCTTTGCCATCTTGCAGTACTTCACTGAAGTGCATTTGTAAGGTAGCAAAAGAAATGTTTCTATAACAGTTCTATAACTGCTCAATTATAACGATAATAGTGAACTATATTAAATAGAATAAAGGTGAATTCTCTCTCATTCCAGTACGAAATTGCTGATTTGCAGAAGGAAATAATTTTCCTGGCAATCTTTACGTAAGGTCCAAATGATAACTTAATGCTTTATAACTGGACTTTTCAGCCTTGCTGCAGGACTCTCTAGCAGGGTTACAGGTCTGGATGAAAAGAACATGTAATAATTCTTGATAAAATTCTGCAGACTTCTTATTATCATTTCTGTGGGACTCTTTCTATAAAATTCTAGCTTCTTTTTTGTATTCTGTGAGATTTTTCCATAAAGTAATTACCATTTTTAAGTTTCTCTTGATTTTTCCTGTTCTTTTTTTCTGTTCACAGACATACATACAGCTTGGAGAGTAAGCGCGAGCAATTTGATGGGAAATTAAGGGGTTCTGTGATGAAAGTACTGGCCTGAAGCTCCAGATATTTGGACTCAGCACCTGGCTCTGTACCAGGGCTTTTGTGTGACCTAGAGCAGGCAGCGGCTGGCACCCCGGTGCAGCTCTGCGGGGCATGGGGAGCAGACAGGCCATGTTGGACACGGAGCGTGGCTCTGGGCAGGGCTCGGTGGCTCCACACTACCCCTCCCTGCTAGCCAGGAGACCCAGCAGCAGCCCACCCAGGCCTGAGGGCACTGAGCTGCACCCGGCGGGACCACAGCTGATGCTAACCCAGGTTTAGGCAGCCTCACCAGCATCCCACTGCCCTGCCCCAGCTCCTGTTTAGCTGGTGAGCAGACCCGCAGCTCCTCATGCAGGTGTCACCCCCGGCACCCGCAGACCCCGCACAGCAGCACCCCCACACCCTCGGCAGAGCGTGGGGGCCCCTTTAGCTCTGTCCATGCCCCAGGGATTCATCCCAACCGCAGCGATATTCCAGTCACTCTTCTGTAGCCTTTCCCAAAGCTCCAGTGATGCTCATCTCATCTCAAAGGCCATCTCAGTGCAGCTCCTGGGTAACTCCTCCAGATAATGCCTGCATAAATGGAGGCAGCCACAGATCTCTCTCTAATAAGGTAAACATGATTATTTTGCTTTTGCGTTTAGTATGGCTAACTCATTCCCTGAGCTACATATTTTGTGTGTGACATTACTTTTGTAAACATCAGTATGCTTCGTTATCGCTCTGTTTTGAAAGCCAATTGCTTTCAAAACAGGAATTACCAGGAATTATGGTATGTTGTCAGCTTTCTCAAATGAGGCTGCAGCAAGATTGGAAATTATTGACCCTACAGTAAATCAGATAATCTCCCTAGGCTTCAGTTTCTCCATATGAAAAAGTGGGAGCAATGCAGGGTTTTAGTAAAAGCTCTGTATACTGAAGGACACCAGGTAGTGGAGAACTGCAGAATGTGCCTTGTTGCTTGCTGAGTAGTCAGGTAATCTCACCAGAAATAACCTTCCTCAAAAATGTTACTTCTGGATGCAAATTATTATTTGTTTTAAGAATATATATGTATCTGAAAGGAATGATAATACGCTGAGTAGAATGAAGATAATTCTGGACTTAGAACAAACATAGCTGAGCTTTCAGCTGGGGTGAGAGTGTCTTGATGCCAGAATAAACACACTCTAGTTTTTCTTTGGCCTTCCTTTGGAAAAACTAGCTGAGCACACATAGCTGCCAACTTCTGTTGGCTGAGTTGACACGCTTCTTACAAATACAGATTTAACTCAGCCAGTGATTACAATAGACTTTCTTTGCCTTTATATGGTTGTTTCATATTTCTCTGCATCTAGCTCAGCCTACTCCCAATTATGTCTTCATAGATGAAGAAACAAGCTTTGTGTTTCTGGGCATCCTTTGCGATTTCTTAAAATAGTGTGGCACTGACACTTTTATGCTTGAGGGGTGCTAAACCCATGACTTCTAGTCAGTTGTTGAAACCTGATAGCATCAATAAAGAATGATGCTGAATAAGTATTAGAGCAGCCCCCTTTTCACCCCGAGAAATCTGTTCTTGATCATTATTCCCTAAGATTGGTCCATATTCAGCTTTTTAAAAAATGTTCTTAAATCAGCAGCAGACTTTGTTCACACATGGAATATTTCTTTGTCTAGATCTTCACCATATTTAAGCAGAAGGGTGTTTATGTTCCCCAAAGAAAGAGTTTTCTCCAGGACATGGTCTGTTAGCATTGCATTAGCAGAACAAGTCTGGAAGCTGGAACACACATCTCTGTGCCACTGACTTCTCTCTTTACCCAGGATGAACAGATGTGCAAAATGGTGTGTGACTATTAACCCATATGCAACAGCTCCTGATGACCCTTGATTTCCACTCTCTGTAATGGCAAGCACCACTAAACATTGCTTTTTTTTTTTTCTCCCGGGTTAGGACTGTCAGAAGTTCAGTGGTTACCCCCTCTTTGGCAGATGCAATAGATAGAAGGGGAGGTACAGTCAAGCAGAAGAGGCAACAAAAACAGGTGAGAAAAGGTATTGGGAAATGTTGATATAATGTAACCCATACCAGTATTTGTCACCAGCCTATTCTGCTTGCAATATAAGATTGTTACTTTTTCCATCCTGATAATATTAGTGTGGTCCCAGCCCAGCGTCCATGAAAAGAGTCTTTCCAGTGCACTTAGAATGAATCCAAACGAGGGTAACACAAGGAAGACACGTATCATTACATACTACGTGTATTTGTCTGGCATGTGTTAGATTTTCTTTTTTATCAGTTCTAAAGACTGCAGTGCTTTCCAAAATTTCTTTTTGTGGTATTTTCCTATTTCAGGTATATTTTGCACAATATTATCTAAGCTGAAGTCCATTGAAAACCTGGATGCATTCTTGTAACTCACAATCACCTTTAAAATCCAAGACAAATTAGTCAGGAACTAAGAGCAAAATAGTATATTGGCCAAAGTAAAGAATTAAAATCCTCTGGATTGGAAACACTTCTTTCCATGGCAAGCACTACCTTGCCCTCTTTTATTTGAGAGGTCAGTACAGGCAAGTACATAGTTTGTATAGTAAGAAAGTACAGCCAATCTCTCTGTATTTGATGGTGGTTTTCTGCTATAAACCAGCATTATCTCAGGAGACTCTTTTGTTTCTTCATGGGAAGCTTTGTAGAGGGCAAATAGGATAATGTCGTGAGTCTGCAAGAGTCAGTGTAACAATACCACGAATTCCCAGCCAGCCTCAACCTTCATTATTCCTGGGTCAAAGCAAAGTGCTGGGCTGCCAGGAGTGTTGCTCTCATTCCTTTTTACCAAGTTGCCTCTTGTCTGCCACCACTTCCTTACCGCAACAGCCCTGCTTTCCCTTCAACAACAACTGGTAAGGTGTGGTCAAGTTTGCACTGTCTGGCATCCCACTTGCTGCAGCCCCGGCACTGCTGCTAGGATCATTAACACCACTGAAATTCCCTAAAGTCACAAAATTCCCTAAAGAGGGTTTAACAGAACAAGAAAATAATGCTGGCAAAGGCAGCAAAGCGCAGGCAGGGTTGGGGATGTTTGGGCAAGAAAATCCTGAAGCTGCTTCAAAAGGGGAAAGCTGTGGCCAGGGAAGAGTCCAGCTCCTGGGGGCAGCCCCTGCTTGGCAGGACCTCACCTGGACTTCCTATATTGGCAATTTGCACCAGATTTCTATGCCTCCCACACCCTGGGTGACTAGGGGAAAGGAGAGAGAGAGAGAGACACCATGAACCAGCAGTGATGTGTGAGCAGGTTGACTCAGCCCAGCATCAGGATTGCCCGCTGGCTGAAAGCAAGGACATTTCGATACCAAAGGTATGGCACAGGTACTCCCAGCTGGCTTTTCTTTGCCTGAAATGGCTGAATGTTTGCCCTAGCTCCGTCTTTTCCTTTCTTTCAGCAATATCCATTTACCTCACGGTAAAGTATGCAAAGTAGCTTGTTTAGATAACATAAGCCTTATCAACATGTTATCTTTTCAACACAGCCAATTAATCCCAGTCAGATCTACATTAGTCCACTACTGAAATAAGACACAGTAATTTCTAGCCATACAAATCATGCAGAATGAGGATTTTGGCCACTGAAACAAAAGCACCTCATACAGTTTTCTTATTCCTAACACTTCAGCAAGAATCAGGTAAGGCATTTGCTCTTGCATGGCAAACAGCTGCCTCTGTTCACTTAACTGGGAGGACCAACAGCTCTGATCAAACTCAGAGTCAACAGAGAGGTTCCAGTTGGCATCCTTCAAAATTCAGGGGTGCATTGACAGGCTGCATTTGGAAGAGCCATATCACTCTTAGTTTCTGTGTTTTGTGTTTGTGGTGGCATGGATCCTCTCTGTGTCTGAGTTCGTATCACAGCTGTGTACCTCTGGGATATAAATATTCATTGGTAAAACGTAAGTGAAAATTTACTATGTAGCATAACTACTCAGGGTTGGCTTCAGTTCCAGTGTGGGTGGATGAGACCTGCGTGGTCACATCACATGAACAGGGTTGTATGCAACACCAGGCAGCACTTTGGCTGTTTGCAGTTGAGTCTGTTTTCTGTAGCCAGAAAGTGCATCTATTTGTTCACGTACCAGCTTTCTGGAAAACTCTGGCCACCTGACCTCATGGCTCTTAGCAAAATAATTTTAATATATCAGCTGTGAGGATTATATATTTTCCTACATTTGCTATGAATGTTGTAAACAACATGCACACATTTTTGCTAAACAAAATCTGTCTTTTTTTTTTTTTTTTACTGTTCTTTGAGATTGTAAAAACTAAACAGATTCTTGTGGGACTGAAATGACAATAGGACTGCCTGTCAGTTAATGAGTTCCAGGATATTTCCATATTTAATAGCTAGTAGGTATGAAGACAGAATGAAAGGCACTTTGATTTCTTTTTTGGCAATACGGCCTTTAAAGAAGTTTAAATGTTTGCTTAGAGGCCAATTGAAATGCTTGCTTGGGGAGGCAGGAGAGGAAGGGAAGACCTCTAGTTCATGACATGGTTTTAGTTCGTTAAACTGTGGAGTGTTTACATTTTTGTTTGCTAAATGTAGAAACAGCCCATGTCTTTCAGCTGAAAGTGGCATCTGGGAAAGCATGTTGAAACAGGAAAAGCGCAGAGCAAAGGAATGGCTTATTAAGCTGCAGCAGGGTTGTCCTGTATGTTTCTGGAAGACACTAGTGGGAGAATGTGTTCTAAAATACATTAAGAAAAAGAAGCAGCTCACATTTCATAAGCGTTTCGCGTTGTTCATATATGGCACACAATTTTGTCAAGAGCTGTATTTCTTCCATAACCAGAAAAGTCATCTCTGCTTTCTACTGCAGTAACATTAATGCTGCAGACACCACAACAAAGGCTTATGGCTTTATTACTATTTCCTCGCATGTCTTATGACTTAATGTTTAAGTGTCATATCACAAAATCCCAGTTTACACGTGCTACTGAACAGGGCAGATGGAATTGAAGCACTGTGATGTGCTGACACGCTTTGGCGGTTAGGGACCATTTTACTGAAAGCAGAGTCAGTAAAGTCAGACTTCAGTCTGCTGGAAGTTTGCTTTGTGGCATCTCCAACGTGGAGCAGAGGCTGAAATTCACTGCAGGGCTTCAGAGATCCCTGTAACATTTTGGTGATGCCTGGGGGCCCTGTACCTGAGCTAGAGAGGAAGGGTCATCCTTTCAGTCCCGGGAACGAAGTCAGCACTTAATTACCATAAAAAGAAACATCATAGAGTTGAACCTGTGATACTTCTACTCCAGCCTCTAAAAACATAGAAAAGCTATCCACTGCTGGCTGTCTTTTGAATTAACGATAATTGGATTTAAATGTGATAAGGCTTCACTAATAGGATAGCAGGAGAAATCTGTGTCATACACAAGGTGTATAGATGGGGCGAATACCAATATTAACACTGGCAACAAGTAACACCTTAAAATATTGGCATTAAAGAGAAACTGGGGGGGGGGCACATTTTTTGAAAGGACAATCTGAGGTGGTGTTTTTGAAAAAACAAAGGACAAACCAGTGGTGACATGCCTCGGGGTTATCCAAGGTGGGCCAGGGCTGGGGAGGAAGCATGCAGGGCTTCAGCAGCACACAGCAAAACTGCCAAGCGCCAGGACCTTGCCCCTTTTCCTGAAGCAGAAGGAGCAGCCTTCAGAAGTCTAGGAAATCCTGCTGCAAATGAAGGGAAATGGTTGTCCTGGGCTTCCAGGCGAAACCTTCTCAAATCTGTGCACTAGCACAAACTACACTGAGAAAAATGGACCAAAAAGATGTACCTAGTGTTTCCCTTCACCTTCCCAGCTGCAAGGAAAGGTAGGTATAATGCACGTTCAGGCTCCCATTTGACAAAGTACTATCTATCTAAACCACACATAAAGCTCAGTGTGGACTAAAATTCTCTATTGCGTAGTTGTAGCCGTCTACATCTGGGCTCTATGGTACTTTCAGCATAAGCTGCGTACCTAAAAAAATAGTACTATTGTATTGGGGAAGGAAGAAGAAAAAGAGGGAATGAGAATACCGGTGCCTTTACATCCCAGCTCCAGCAAGCAAATCTAACCATTTTTGCGAACAGCCTTCATCGCTCTAAATTCATCATAAGAGAGCTGAAGCAGAGGTCCAAAAGACTGATTTTGGCAGCAAATGCAGACTAAGTGAGAAAAGATTCTGCTTTTGATTGTTCAGTCCCATCCTGAGGTCTGCAAATTAGCCCATCAGATAGTTATTAATTAACATCATGCTACAGTAAATGTCTTTATTTAGGAAAACATAAAAAGGGCTTGGGCAATCCATTTTAGGTCAACAATCTAAACTTATCATTAGGGTAAACTTTTCGCTAAAATTCTGTGATTTTTTTTTTTTTTTTTAACTTGAAAGGTGCTCAGAGAGGACAGAAACGTTTAGTGAATCAGATCCAAGAGACATTTCACCAATGCTCAAGGCAGACGTTATCAAGAAGGATCATTTGTATTGGCAGTCCTTCAAAGGTTACCCTCTAACCATGCTCAAATCAGGTTAGTCCCACAGAGAACTCCTACTTTATTTTGGGCATGTCTTCAAAGTCTACAGCCATACAAGTTAGAAGACAACTGTTAAATTTTAACTGACATTACAGTTTCTTTCTAATCTATTAAACTCGACTAACCTGTGATTGGCAAATACATATTTTTAGACATCTGCATGTTAGTAAACACACGGAGGCTGATCAAGAAAGTTCTGCGCCCCTGGGTTTTGAATGCAGCTTTTTTAGTAAAAAATTGGAATGGTTTCATCTTTAATGGATTGTAAGCATTTTTTCTCCATTGCTAGCTAAGCATTATGCTGGTGCATTTTAGAAAATCAGCAAACTTTAAAAGTTAGCAATGTTTTTTACTTTCTTTTCTTCTATTTGCCCATAAATGGGAGGAATGAAAAATGAAAAATAAAAAAAAAAAAAGTTTTTTCACAAGTTGTGACCTCCTCTTTTAATGCTGTGTTGGGCAGGCAACTCACCGTTCATCAGCCTGAGAAGCTGGTACAGACCTCTGCCAGTCATCAGACTCGGATTTAAAAAAAGAAATGGTGGTGCTTGTTTGCACTTCTTTTACAAAATGAACTTTGCGGGTGAATCACATAAACAAAGCACCAGCCCCAGCGAATAGTGTTGGCATTTAATTTACCTTCACTGGGTATTCAGAAATTTGCTTATGTGAGAGAGTGAGTTGTGCCTTTTCTGCATTCTCACATGAAGGTTTCTGCAGCCTCCCCAGTTACTTTTGCTTGGGGGCTGGGGAGTCTGGGGGTGGGGAAGAGGGGATCTGAGACTTTCATTGCAAGTGTAACAGTGAGAAATGTTCTTTATATTCCTCTTTTTGTGTGTGTGCATGTGATATTTCTGTTTGGTTTTCTGTTAACGAAAGTTAAAAGTGAAAGGTTGAGGGGGACGCCAGTAAGATGCACTGGTCATTTCTGAGCCCCGATTCTTGCAGATTCAAAGGTCTGTTCCAGTGTTCTCCAAAGCATTAGCAAGGCAGGGGTTTGCTTCTGTGGGGAGGTGGATCTGCCATGCAGTCCCATCTGGGGGCAGGTCTCTGGCCATGTCGATTAGGGTGGAAGGCTGGAATCACATACATTACAAACATCATCTTCCCCATCACTAGAAAGGAATAATGTACCAGAGGGAACAAGTTCTTTTGTACTCTTTTCACACGAGGGAGACCTCAGCTCAAGTCTATGATTTTGCTTATAGCATCATAGAATGTTTTGGGATGGAAGGGACCTTTAAAGGTCATCTAGTCCATCCCGCCTGCAATTGGCAGGGACATCTACAACTAGAGCAGGTTGCTCAGAGCCCCATCCAGCCTCGCCTTGAATGTTTCCAAGGATGGGGCATCTACCACCTCTCTGGGCAACCCGTTCCAGTGTTTCACCACCCTCACTGTAAAAAATTTCTTCCTTATATCTAGTCTGAATCTACCCTCTTTTGGTTTAAAACCGTTACCCCTTGTCCTGTCACTACTGGCCCTGCTAAAAAGTCTGTCCCCATTAACTATTGAAAGGCCGCAATAAGGTCACCCCGCAGCCTTCTCTTCTCCAGGCTGAACAACCCCAGCTCTCTCAGCCTTTCCTCATAGCAGAGGTGCTCCATCCCTCTGATCATTTTTGTGGCCCTCGTCTGGACCCACTCCAACAGGTCCACGCCCTTCAAAGGTCAAACATACTTGGTGGTTTTAGCCAACTTAGTTTTACTTTGTTTCTTTTTGGAAAGCTTTAGCATGTATTTAACATGGCTCTGTAAAGCTGAGAACCCTCTTTCCCTGGTATCTCCAGTCTTCCTTCCTGAGCAGCAATTTTCCGAAACACATCACTTTGTCTGGCCTGTCACTGATTGAGCATTAGCTATTCTAAAAATGTCCTCTTTGTGTCTAAAGGGATTTGGTCTGGCTGCCTGACATAAGGCTGCGAAAAACAGCCCCCAGCTCTCTTGGTCTGCTGCATGCCAGTGTGGAGCCCAGGCTGTCACCACCCAGGTATCCCACAGAAGATGCTGACAAGCTGCACCGCCTTCACTTCTGAAAATTGCCAGAGTCAAAGGGAGGGATGGGAAGGATATTCTGCTTTCCATAGAAGCAGGATGCGCAGCAAACTGGGCGCTGTAACATCAATGCTTGCAGCACACTATAGATGGACAAAGAGGCTGCATAGACCTAACCGATGTACAGTCTACAAAATAAATATTTGAACTGAATCAGGCCTCTTAAGGCACTCTGTTCATGTGCAACATGCTACATACACTGACTGCTGTCCCAGTGACACAGTGAACGAGAAAATGCACCACGCAGATGCATACGCCCTCGTGTTTCGAGCTAGCTTAAAACTCAAAAGATCTTTGTAAGCTTCTGTTCTGTGCCCATGACACCTGATCATCCTCTGTAGTCAGAAGGAGGTGGGCACATTTTCCATAAATTTACAAGTATTACTGAAGTTTGGCATCATCGTTACAGTTATACTTTAGGAGATTTCTTCATTCTTAAAAACTTTTTAAAACCACAGCCTAAAAAAGATGCACCAATACTTTTTTCACTGTTAAGACTAATACTGCAGGGCACCCCAGGCTCTCTTGTGCTATATTTTCTTTTTCAAAGGTATTTTTATTTCTTCAAAGACCTATTTATGGAGTTAAAAAAATACATCAGCTGATCTTCTCACTGTAGGTTTTTCCTATATGGTGACAATATGCTATGCAAAAAATATTTTTTCTATTTTTTCAATTTTCTGAGGCCAAAAGAATGTAATGAAAATCATGAGCTAAAAGATGCACCAAGATACTTACATTCACTGGAACATAGGCCCCAGCGATGTGCTTTTATAAAGTATAAGAATATACTTTCGATAGAATAGACCATTAATAAAAAGACCATTATTAAAAAGAATCTAATATAAACACATTACAGCTTAGACCAGACCTTTTACTGAATTAGTTCCTAGTTGAATAAAATGGCGGTGTTTAGAATAATGTCTAATTTGATTTCAAAATTGGCATTGACGGATTATCCACCACAGGTCTTTTAGCAAATTGCTCCAGCAAGTTAGATGGTCAAAACTTTGCAGTTTACTTAAATCAGCTGGTATCAGCTCCTAGTTCTTGAATGTTGTCACGTGGGTAAGTTTCTGGTCCTTCTATTCTCGTATTTGCAATCTCCGTGTAGGTACTGAAAAGCCACAGCCAACTTCTGACAGAATGACAGAGAGGTGGATGTTGGCAGGGACCTCTGGAGGTCATCTTGTCCAAGCCCCCTGCTCAAAGCAGGGCCACCTAGAGCTGGTTGCTCAGAGCTCTGTCCAGGCCAGCTTTGAGTATTTCCAAGGATGGAGACTCCAAAACCTCTCTGGGCGACCTGTTCCAGTGTTCGATTACCCCACAGTGACAAAGCTTTTTCTTATGTTTAAGGGGAATTTCCTGTGTTTCAGGTTTTGCCCATTGCCTCTTCTCCTGTCACAGTCCTGTCACTGCAGAGAAGAGTCTGGCTCATTCTTCTTTACTGCTCACCACAACCATCAGGTATTTATAAACAATGATACGATGTTCAATTAATTACTCCCTGTGATCTCAAATTCTTTTTAGAATCCATTTCTTCCCCCTTCAGTGACTACCGCCTGGCTTCTTCCATTTTGGACAAATTCATTCCCGTTTGCTAATGTACATTAATCATTCAGCTTGTCAGCTCATGCAGATTGAATTGTAGCCGTGGGTTGGCTGCTTTACAGTTTGCCAGCTCTCCATCTTCATGGTAAATTGTCATACATGAATTTAAATTGTTTCTGTGTTTGAGATTCGCTAAAGTGATTGGAGTGGAGGACCATAGCAAACTTGCTTTTGCTCTTGCTCTGAAGTCCGTGTTCCTACGCAGTGTAACCAGGAATGGAAATGAGAGTGGGAACAGAAAAGAGGTAGAGGAAGAAGGGACGCTGTTTGGATGACCTAATTTGGTCAGGGATTTGGAAGTTCATAATAATTTGCAGTTGTTTACTACTCTCATTTGGTATTCCTACACTAAGAGTAGATTTTACTTACAAGATCTGGCAAAGGGATGGTTACTACTTATTAATACAGCTTTGTTATTCAAAAGAGAGCTTAAGATAGAAATTAATTGACAGTCTACCCACAGTTGCACTTTACGATTCATAATGCAGTGCATGAACAGGAACAGTATATTCTATAAACTTGCTCAGGTTCCACACATTTCTAGATCTTGAATAGACAGGCCAGTGACTCAAGGCAGTCTTGCTAAAAGATGCTGTAGTCATGGCTCACAAAAGCCCACTAAAGTCACGACCAAAAAGTATGAGTGACTTCAGTGTGAGCACTGTGACTCTTCATCCATGCCCTGGGCTTTTATCTGACTGCTTTCCTGTTAGCGGGAACTCGAAAAGTGCCTCTTCTCCCAGGAAAACCATGAGCTGCTGATATGCAACCTTAGGTTGTTGAACTCAGCCTGAACCCTATTTATTTTTACTTCTGCAGAGAGGACGCGAATTATCCTTCTGACACCAGATCTGAGTAAGTAGATGAACTCCATGTGATCGCGTTCTTTCTATTGCAGGAGGCAGCAGCAGACTCCAGTGCTTCCTCTCAGTACTCTGTTCCTATATATATTGCCGCGTGGCATGGATATGCTTACATGGTCATGTGGGAAAAGGATCGCATAGCTTGAGAAAAAGTGTGTAGGAGTGAATTATTCTCAAACAGAGAGAAGAGAGTCCCCAGAAGTTCACAGCTGAGCAAATCTTGCAGGTCTTAGCTGAAAAAAAATTGCATGAGTTGCATACGGTCTCTTATGCTATCTGCAGTAACAACAAGAAGGATATTGGGTCCCAAAAATGCCCAATATTTTGATTCAGACATAAATGAAAGGCAGATTTTACAGATAGGAGTCTCACTCTCACACGTAAATAGTGGACCGATACTGTTTTCAGCCCTCCTCCGAACTTGAGTGAGACCTTGATCTTGGTTCCCCAAGTCCAGGGGCTTCGCTCTCCCCGTGTTTCCTTCATGCCAAGGAGGATCCGCTGGCAGCTGGGGAGCCTGCTCACTGGGATTTGCGTGGGTGCTGTGTAGCTGGTGCCTTGGTTTTCATTCCACAGCAGAATCTGAAGGGAAGGAAAGGGGCAGCTCTTTCTCCTCTCCTGAAAGCAGCAGTGTGAGACTTGTTTCTGTGGTGGTCACTGTATCTTGAGCAAATGAGGAACTGAAACCTTCTTGGCAGTCATTATAAACCCTAATAGAAAGGTGCTGCAATGCTGCTCATTTAGTCAGCTGTCAGGAAAGCCCTTACTGTCAGATGTGATGTACTTCAATGAGAAACTCAGCTTAGCAAGAGGAGCGCTCTTTAGACTACAGGGCTGGTTCCCATGACTTATCAGGGCAGCTCTTGCGCCTAGGTTTTACCCAAGCATGCAAGAAGTAACATAAACTATTGCTTTACATGCTAATATTGGAAGGATGGCAACTCAGAAGGTAAGGAAAGTAGGGTGATAACGGGGAAGGATGTTTCAGTTCTTATGGTTCAGGCCTGGAACACGGGCAGAAGTCCTAGGTGCTCTTAGGAGATGTTCAATATTCTTCACGTTACCGCCCCGATTTCTTTCCCCAGAGCTTGCAGAACCACTGCTATATAATTTCCCCAGGTAACCTCCCCGATGACATTCAGTAACAGGGATAAAATGAAAGAAGGCCAAAGGGGAAGTGCACAGCATCCAGGATCATTGAACGGTAGTAACTGAACACGACCAGGTGTGAGAGCTGCTTCTAAAAAAGCAAGAGCTGATCTCCAAAAAACAGAGTGTTTTGTTCAAGCCTGAATGACTTCTATGTCTTTCTTACCACCTCCCTGAGTAGCTGCTAGCTTTTTCTCTCACAGTTTCTTTTGTGATGTCCCAGAAGGGAGATTTCAATTCTGCTGTCAGTTCCAGCCATTTCTTGAGATGCTGGACAACAGTCAATCCTCATCTAGTCAAATCAGTAAAAGCTAATTCTCAACTGAGCTTTCTCTCTACTTGCATAATTTTTTGCTGCTGTTTGTAAGAGGTTTCCTGATGTTTGTCCTATTTCAAGAAAATAATCTGAGCCAGCTTATGCATACAAACTCCAGAAATCTCCATGTCTAAAGATGGCCTTGAGACTCTATTCTTTTAGTTCTGCTGCGGGCTGCAGCAAAATAAATTGATCTCTGAAAGGAAGCAAAATGGAGCTTGATTTATTTGGTCAGGGTTCAACCCTACCTGTCGCACAATGCAGCCCTTCTCTCCAGGGCTGACTAATACCCACATAATAAGAAGCAGCCTTTGCAGAGTGAGCTGAGCAGCAGCCAGTGGCAACAGCAAGTCTTGACAGGGCTTGCTAACAAGCAGAGAGAGAGAAACATTGGAAATGCAGCTCATGGCAAAAGAAGAGCTGCAAGAGATCAGACAGAAAAGAGGTGAAGATGAGTACAATCAGAAACACTTGAAAATTGTACAGATGTTATTAAAAGGAGAAAGAGCTTTAAAAAGGAAGGTGAGGAAGGGAAAAGGCAGCATGAAAAAACCACCAAGTTAGCAAGGGGTGGACTGAATTAGCTGTGTACACACAGTGTGTGCCAGAGGAGGAAAGAAGCAGAATGCAATGTTCTCTCTGGCCAGAGTCAGTCCAGCATGGTATTGCTGCAGCACACATGGATAAAAAAATCTGGACTAGATCCAGTAGCTGCAAAGAGAATACAAGGTGATGGGAGCAGGAATTCATTTTATAGCCGAGCTTCCATAAGCTCAGCAACTTTCTCCATATGATCTAGTAACTGCTATCTGCAGAAAATGGCCCAAGATGAATCTCAATTACCTGAAGCATAAGTGGTTCATTTGGCTTTGGGAGAGATGGTCAATTGCTGAGATCAGACTGGGAAGCTGTGAGGTGTTTTATTTATAGTCAAATAATTCGATTTAGAATGTTTGAATTGTAATTAAAGATAAACTTTTCTCCTGACTCCAGCAAAGCTCACAACTACTTTCATAATCTGTTACAGACAGTTTGGCAAACATTTGTCAGTTTTTCCAGACATCCTGGAACAAAATTTATTCAGCAATAATGAGAAAAGTACTAAGAAATGGACTTGTGAAAACCAATTGTACACATCACCAGTAAAATGTCAAGCAAAGTTAAAATCTATAGATACTTTTCCATTGCTAAAGTGATGAAGGTAAGAATGAAAATGCCAACAGTAATTTTTTTTTTTGGGGGGGGGGGGCGGGGAGGAATCCACCAGGCTGAAAGACAAGCAAAAAATTTGCATGACTAATTTTAGCAATCTTGAATTACTTTTTAAGAACCAGGTGCTCCGGCCATGGCTGAACATTGGGGCAAGTTGTGTTCTCTATTGCAGCGAACTGGAACCCTAACCCAGTACTGTCCAGTCAACGGTAACAGTTGCTTCTCAGCACATTTGAGATACGGCTGTCGACTTTGGCAGTAGAAACTCAATGCTTATGTTACCTGGAAGCATCCTACCCTCCACAGCTTGTCAGGAGTTATATATACTTTCAAATAATTATAGGGTGTTTTATGAATGTATAGTTAATAAACAGAGAATAAAGAAGGGCCTGTTTTTCAAATAGTGAAACCTATGAGCCTGCAAATGGTGTATTTACACACAGGTGACACTATTGAACAGAAGAGACAGGTGAAATTTCAATATAATTTTACCACACAAGTGCTGAATTGTACAGTCTGCAAGTCCCACGTACATTTGGCAGCAAATTCCATATTTCTGGGTTTTGATAGATATTTAAGTGTACCTTAAGATTTGTACAGAAGGACATGTAAGCTATTGCCGTCAGAGTATTTGGAGCGTGTTTTTACCAAGGCATTTTAAAAGAGACTAGAAAGAAAGCCAAACTACGGTGCTTTTAAATGTTCCGACCTGAGCAGTTATTAAGGACAGACAGTCATTGCAGCCAGCCTACAGCTCGCTGAACAGTGCGGACTGCTATCCAAAAAGAAAATTCAGGAAGTTCCAGAACCGCACAAAGCAGCAACGTGTTAAAGCAGAGGGAGATGCAAAATTAACTTGATAATTCAAAACCCTTCAGGGAAACCTGTGTCCCTCTTGTCCCTATTAAGAGAGCTGCTACTGTTCCTTTTGCATTACATGGTCATGAAAAAGATCTGAGAAGCAAAGTATAGTATATACAGCTAGGAGGAAAGAGCCTGTGTAAAGGGGGTGTTTGCTGGAGTATATTCTGAGAACATATTACATGGAAACTTTTTAATTCCAAGGGAAATGGAATATCTGCTTTGTTTTATCCTCGTAATGCTGATGCCAGGACCCTGGACCACCAGAACTGAGAATGCCCAGGGAAAATCCCAGCTGCGGCTGCAGAAGCACCTACCCTGCCAACGTTCCTCTTAACATTAAATCCAGTCCTAAATGACATTAAAAGCAGTCTCAGGACAGCCCAGTTTTAACCATTACATCACAGAATGATTAATTTTAAGATTTTTTTTTTTTTTTTTTTTTTTTTTAAACAGACAGATGGAGCTTATCACTGAGCCTACAGACGGTTCCATGCAGGAAAACTGTTTCCATGTAAGTGTATTATTTAGTTTATTTATCTGTATTTTCATACGCAGTTACGCCATAACAGCAGCTTTTTAACTGGAATATGTCACATGGAAGTTTATTGTTTCTCCAAGCATTTTGGAGCACTTACCATATCCAAGATCAAGTCTTCCCAGTTATGGTTGAATATGAATAGACTGTGCTCAAGAAGCAGGCTTAGTATTAAATGAGAACAAGCCTCTGTTGATTAGCCACCATTGTAGTGCTGTTTACAGTGGGTTTCTCTGTTGCCTCTGTTTCTCCCTTAAAAAACAAAACTGCATATTTACCATAGAAACTGTCATGAGCTATATTAAACAAAAGCACACTTTAGAAAAATCACTAATTTTAGAATGATCATAAATATTTATACCAGACAGACCATAAACAGCACCTTAGAGACTATGCTCTGTTTATATAAATACCTTTTAATTTAGAAAATACTGATTTGATAGACTGAGGCAGCCATAGACAACAAACATACATTTGAGAAAACCGCTATACAATCTCCTGTGACCGAAGTTTCCCCATTCGTACAGCATTCAGCTTTTGTTTCTGACTGAAGTTACTCATAAGAGTTGCCTGCCATATTTTTTTTTTTTGTAACTGTCTATTCATCCTGAGTTCTAATGCTGGAAAGCTTGCTCGGGTACAGACGCTATAGCTGGAAGCATACAGACAGGTCCTTTCAGCCCTGCTCCCAGTCATGCAAAGGGTTTCTGCACAAGACCAAGAGTCCGTCAGCAGGCGCAGGGCTTCAGGCTGCAAGCTGTAGGCAACAGGGACCACGCAGGGTTGTGTGGTTAGCACACTGGAGCTCCCATCCTCCTGAGCTGCTGCTGCAATATATACCAAAGTATTTATTTACAGCAGTAAAAAAGTATTTGATTGTTCAAAAGCACTCTTGTAAATAACACTGTTGGTCTGGGATTATCCCAGCCTGGGCTGCTGAAAATTGAACCCAGCAAAGAATGAGTCTGTTTTGCAGCTGGATGAGTGTCCTGCTCCTATCCCCATCTGGTCACACAGGCCCATGAGAAGGGAGGAAACATACAGGCGAAGGAGGAGGGCAGAGTGAATTTTTTGGTGGCACCTTGCACTTGGATTGACTTAGAGCTGTTGAGAAACCATCATCCTAGAAATGATTTCTCTAAGAGTGTTTTTAAAATTGGATCTTGGTCTCAGGCCATGTAAGTCTCATTTTCTGCCCAGAACAGATGATTACCTCTGGAAAAACGTCTGCCATCCACAGGTTATAATTGCAGTTGGAGGCTATTTTCAGATGTTCTTAACCCAAAAAGATATAATTAAATGTTAGTTCTGTACACAGGCTGAAAATCCAAGAAAACCATGCTGCTGAAAATCCTTCTATTTCATTTGCAGATTGCAATGGATTGTGCAGCAGTGTTGTCCACTTAAAATAATTTTTTATTATCACAGAGTAGAGCCTTTGACTGTCCTTTTCTGATCAAAAGGAGGGGTTACCCACTTCCCTCATCTGTGAGCAGGTTCAAAGCTGGGGTGTGGGAAATGAGGAAGCAGCTGAGTTTCAGAATCTGCACCCAAGCCACTAGCAGTAATGGCACTGGAGTCCCCAGTTATAATGAGGCCACATTCCCCAAAACAAAAGTAGTATTTATCTAACATTTCCTATCCTGCAGCAGAAAATGGGAACCAAGTTGACCAAAAACCTTGCTAATGAGAAGTTATTTGCCAAGTTGCCATGTCCCATTAAGACGGCACAGAATTTTATACACTTGCATTACTGTACTTTTTTCCCAAGTTTGAGCCCAGTTTCCTGAAATGAAAGCAATTTCATATAAAATGCGAAGGCACAATGTGAGGAACAGCAGCTGAGGGCTCTGGGTGTACAAATACCATTGCTGCATCTAGTTTTAGTGACACAGATTGTGGGAAAGGGCAGCTCTTCTAGAAGGATTTTTAAGCTTGCATGATGGGGGCAAAGCGTAACTGAGCTACAATAAGATCTGCCTTTCCTCTCTGATATCCTGATATTCTGATATCCAGATTAGGTTGAACTGTCCTTGGTAGTGTTCTGTGCCTTAGTATTATAATAGTTTAACAACATTCTTAGCAAGTTTACTTAGTTAATCCAAATAAAGCCAAACTCCCAAGAACATGTTGGGTTTGGTGGTTTGCTGAATCTGTGTTTTTATCAGAATGTTTATTTTGGTGCTTTGCCCATCTGCTAGACCTCTCTTACTACTTTGTAACTTTATTGCTCATTTGTTGCTGCTCTACGCATAAATCAATGATGGCATCGTATGGTTTTGACTGCAACTTTTTCTAAATATATCTGGTTTATATGGGATAAATTCAAGTCACTGGGTGGAATAATGAATTCTTCAGAGAACTACCCAGAAAGATGTTTCTCAGGAAGCAATGAGGCTAGCACAGGGTCCTACAAAAGTACTTCCCTGAATGCTGCTGTCTCACTGGCCCTTTCTTGATTTTTCTCTTATAGCATAGTACTTGGCCTTCACATGAATTCACTCCCTTATTAAAAGCAAGAAAACACCCAGAACTCCAAACAAAGTGCTTCTGGGCTTCAAAGGGCCGGGGCGGGGGTGGGAGGGGGGGCTGGATTTGTGTGCACTGAGCTTAGGGATATATAGGGGAATTTTTCAGAAGGGCAGGGGAGCATAAGGGAGAACCAGGGCTCACTCACTGTCTACAATGGATTTCAAAATTAATCATAGAATCACAGAATCATTTAGGTTGGAAAGGACCTTTAAGATCATCAAGTCCAACAGTAAAGCTAACACTGCCAAGTCCACCACTAAACCATGTCCCTAAGCACCACGTCTACACGTCTTGTAAATACCTCCAGGGATGGGGACTCAACCACTTCCCTGGGCAGCCTGTTCCAATGCTTGACAACCCTTTTGGTGAAGAAATTTTTCCTAACATCCAATCTAAACCTCCCCTGGCGCAACTTGAGGCCTGCTTTTCAAGGAAGCTTGCTAACCCCTTTTATGTGTTGCCATCTCTTGAAATAAAGCTTTGGCAAGCTTTTGGGCTGTGACCTCTACAGATTACTTGTTCATAGAATCATTGAGTCATAGAATAGTTTGGGTTGGAAGGGACCTCCAAAGTTCATCTAGTCCAACCCCTCTGCAATGAGGAGAGACATCTTCAACTAGATCGGATTGCTCAGAGCCCCATCCAGCCTCGCCTTGAATGTTTCCAGGGATGGGGCATCTACCACCTCTCTGGGCAACCACTTACAGTGTTTCACCACCCTCACTGTAAAAAATTTCATCCTTATATCTAGTCTAAATCTACCTTCTTTTAGTTTAAAGCCATTACCCCTCATCCTATCACAACAGGTCCTGCTAAAAAGTTTGTCCCCATCTTTCTTATAAGCCCTCTTTAAGTATTGAAAGACTGCAATAAGGTCTCCCTGGAGCCTTCTCTTCTCCAGGCTGAACAACTCCAACTCTCTCAGCCTTTCCTCATAGCAGAGGTGCTCCATCCCTCTGATCATTTTTGTGGCCCTACATCTCCACATCAAGTCCTCTTAACTGACAGTCCTTGCATTTCAGCTATGCAACCCTAACTCATGTTGGTGAGATGAGCACATAGGATGGATGGTTTAGATGCAACTGTGCTTGCTGCTGTGAAGAAAGGTTGCAGCTTAGAGCACTAGTGCTGGCTGTCCTCTATTTGAGGTCCTCTAAGCAGCATTGTCCTAAAAAACATGGAGAACTTGGGAATCCGTGTGCAGAAATTAGGCTTTTTTTTGAGAGAGAGAGGATTGTGGCCTCGTGGTCTGTGGTTTGCAGGTTGAAATCAAGTTGTTGTATTGAGCATAAAAGAGTAACTTCTGGCAGTAGGAATGTGAGCTGGGGGTCAAGCTCTGACATGAGCATGTGGAATCCTTCTCCTCGTGGAAATCAAGCCCAGGACAGAGTGTTTTTAATGCAGCTCCAGCAAAGAAAACCTCCCATTGAGCACAGCTGGTGGGCTAGGGGGTAGGGAAGGATGCCTACCACTGACACTTCTGGCATTTCTCCTCAGCTCTTAAAGTTTTTTTTTTTTTTGTGAAGGCTCATTTAGCCATTCTGAGAGATATGATATGACCACTAGATCCCAGAAGCACCCAGAGTATAAAGGGCAGACTGTGAGGCCTCATACCTTTCATTTTCCAAAGATTTAAGGCTAGAAATGCATCTGTCTTCTGAGCCTGCAAGAAGTTAAAATTGTGGTTCCTTCTCATGCTCTTCATATCTGTGCTTTTAAACCCACATCCTGACCCTGCATATTTTGGGGACTTGGTAGTATTTGTGCTATAAAGGGGCCTGGGAGAAGATCCACACTCCCCTTCTCTCCTCTGTTTGTGAAGCCTTAAATAGCCATGGTGCCCAATAGTCTGCCCATCTGCGTTGCCCCTGTAGTCCCACGTGTAAGGCTGTGACTCAGGCTGACCTCAGGAAAGGTCTGGACGACAAGATGGATAGTCAGAAATGTGGCCAAAGTGCTCTGTGGACCAACTCCACGTAACTTCAGAGCAGCCTACTCTGCTGCTCAAAGCCACGATTCACGAGAGCAGCTCCTTGCCTCGCTGAGGAGTTCTTACACTGGGGCCAGATCCAGAAGGTGCAAACCTGACTTAGTGCACTTTTAGCTCCCTTCAGCCTCCCTGCAAGTCCCTGGGAAGCTACCCGGCGCACAGTCTTTGCCTGAGATATAATTGCTTATTCATTACCTGATTCTGCTGTATGCTCACTGCTCAATTATCCAGGATAAGGATGAGGTGGGACAACCTAGATAAAGCAAAGACTCATGATATAAAACATATGTAAATGAGGCTATAAGAACATACTGAGTGTGTTCACCTTTGCCATCCGCTCTCTAAAGAGAAGAGCAGCTTTAACTACAAGTAGGCGAAGCTGTGTCTGAGGTGAGCATAAAACATTTTCTGTTATGAGCTCCATAATAGAGGCATCAGCTAAAGGCAGGGCCTGATTATTCCACAGCTTGGGTAAGTGTACGTACATTTCAGATGACGTCCCATTTTTAAATGAAAAAGAAAACCCTGTTCATTGAAAATGAAGCTGGAACATTGTTTAATATGGGATCTGTTGTGGGATCTCCTTGGAAACGTGGTAGTTGTGTCCTTATGGTACTGTCTGGTAAAGTGAATTTATGAATACATATTTTGCTACCTCAGCATTGCTGAAATCAGAATAACATATGACTATGTTTTATTTCTTACTAGGGAAAATATTTTGTAGCATCTTGACTACGTTTATGACAAGGTATTTACCAATAGAGTTTGGACAAATGTTTCAGTGTAGACTGTGTTTCTAGCCATTGCTGAATGCTCAATAAATCTATACATTCTTGGAAAAAATGTAACTTTCCACACTGAAGAACTGTTTAAGAACTCTCTAAAACCATGTAAAGAAATTAGAAGTGTTTTTTTCTGGAAAAGGCAAATACTGTATACATTTCAGAGAGGGATTCTGCCATTTTCTCCATGAAAACCAATTTCCTCTGAGTACATACAAGTTATCCATGAATCCCCTTTATCTCTTTAACTGCTACTTCAAGTATTATCAGGGGCATGTGGTAATCTTATTATGCATCCACCTTTCTTTTGAAAGTGAAGGGACGACCAGAGGTCAAACACCTGACCCCTTGTTGAAATCTAGTGGAAACTTCCTTGCACTGAGGTCCAGATCCAGAAAGGACCTTCGGCATCTAAATCCCTCTGCTCCCCTAACTCCATTTAGCTGCTGCTTAAGCCCACAGGCAGATGTCATCTATAGCAGCTTCAGGTTCTGCTGTTAATGTTTCCCAGTTGCCTAGTTCTGGGGCTGCGTGCCCCAAAGGTACCTCGGTTGTGAGAAACCCCAGCAACTGAGCACCTACTTCCAACTCATTCCTATTGCAGATAAGTGGAGGAATACATTCCCCCCTGGACAGCTTCAGGAATTTCTTGTGCATTTTATCCAAAGGCAATTTAAAAATATTTAAGTGCTCATAGGTCAAAGCAAGCCAAGTTAATACTTTAAACAGTAGGCTGTTAAGATAAATACATTTTTTTAATTATATGCAAGGAAGCTTTATGTCTATGGTACACAGTGGAATATCTTGAAAAAGGTATTTCCAAGCATTTCCTCTCAGATCCGGAGGGAACTGAGAGGGCAGGACACTCTCCTAGAAGACATTATTTTTAATTTTGTCAGGTGTGAAAGGGAATCAAACTGGATGTCCTCCGTTGGGGTTGAGGTAGCTAGTGATAATCTAGCACATAAACGAGGGTCTAAAACACCAGCGGCCACAAGAGCTCCCACAGCCTGTGCTCCACCTGGCAAATTTGTCATCCGAATTATTCACCATTCTGTGTGGTCTCAGTGAAGTGTTAACACTGAACTGGTGAGGAGGGCGTTGATTAGGTTCGTGCACCATGGATGCTTCTCATAGTATGTGATGCCTGCAGTTTTGTCAGAGTCTTGGAGGAAGGAAATGTACCCAGCAGAAAACTCAGTAACTCTGTGTGCTTGGGGAAGGACACCTCGATGTCTTCACCATTTGTGGTTCAGCCCTTGAGAGGCAAAGAGGGAGGAAACGGTTGAGTTATCGCAGCCAGGCTACCAAAATCCCATTTCCATTTAATCTTAGTCTCTCTCGGCTGTCTTTATATCCCTCTTTCTGATTCTTTCATTTTAACAGAAATGGGAATCTTGAAAGGAGATAGGTAGGTTTTAATTCAGACCTTTAAGAAAGGCATCAAAAGGGGAAAAATCAAAAGCATCGAGGCATTTGGCAGTGCTGAATTATGAGAAATTTTTAAAGTACAATTAAGTAAAATGCAAAACAAGTTACTGAGAGGAGCAAGGCTTGACACACGCTTTCATATTGGCTAACTTGAATGGTTTCCGTAACCACGTAGCTTTTACAGACATATTTTTGAAATGCCTTGTTTCCCCTTAGGAAGATCACAAGCAGTCTCAATTCTGAAGTTAGGGAAAAGTTGTTGCATTATCAAGACCCAGCTACAGGCTTAGGATCCCTCATGTCTGCTCTCGGACGTGACTCCCCCTGCACGGCCACAGCGCTCTCATTCCACTCGCCTCTTTCCCCACTTGGCATTCAGATGGTCTCTTCTGCTTACATTAAAAACCCAGCACTATCATTCTGACATGCCTTCAAAATATTGTCAGCCTTAAAGAAAATATTTGCAGAATGTAACATCTTTATACTAAGTAAACAAATAATGAAATGAGATTTTGTAAAATTAGAACATCCATAAAAAATACTGTCTTTATTAGCAGCTGCAGATGCTGTTCAGGGTATTACACAAAACACATTTAGGAGATAAGGAAAGATTATCCACTTGGCCTTATAAAGCACTGAGAGGACAGCATGTCATTGCTGTAAAATACTTATAGGCAAAATATGTTAAGCATTGCATTCCTTAAACCACAAACTAGGAGTTTCTTGCTCTCATGCTGACTCTTTACTGATTTGTCTCGTACAAAATACCACATAATTAGTAGGCTCTGTTTGGAAAGGTAGACCAGAAGGGGAAGATATCAACAGACAGGGTCAGTGTGCTGGCAGGGCTGTAGAGGCCGCCTGCAGACTTACACGTCCTGCGGAACAGTCCACTCTGTGCGGCTCAGTCCAGTGATGGTCCACCCTCAGCCTCATCAACAGCCACCCCCAGCCGTACAGGTTTAAAAAGAAATTAGAAATAGTTAAATTTTGGAAGAAATGCCTTTGACTTTAGTTTACATTGCTAATTACTGTAATTTATAACAAACATTAACTAAGCCAATCCCACAATTAACTGCTGGTTCCTTTTATGATATTGGTATGCAGTGCTGTTTTGCTCTTGTTTCAATGGATGCTGCAACATAACCCCATGGCGGATTCATTATATAAATCCAATCTTTTTTGTTCAGACAGTAGATTTTAACTCTGCAGTTAGACTGACATCAGTATGGCACATCTCTGTGATACCTGATCGGCCGTTTGCCTCCAGCTCCTTCAGAACAAGTAATAAGCCAGAAACACATGAGAACTGGCAGTGATTAAAAAGGCAGAACAACTGGAGAATAAGGTTTAATTGCTAGTGCCTCAATTGTGCCAGGATAATACTATGAGCACTGACTCATCAGAATAAACTGATTTCTAACTACAGTGCTCTGTTTTGTGAGAATCGAGACAAGAACGTTTGACAGCGTAGACAAATGTGAAATTGCTCATAGTGCTTGGGCGCCGTCCCTGCCCTTCCATAGTGCCTTAATTTGCAGTCTGTAAGTAAAATGGGATAGCATATCTCAGGCTACTACAGAAAACCTTTAGGATAACAATCTATTACACGATCGCCTGTGATTGTAAAGCTCGGACCTGATGACTCAGGTGTGATGACTTCCAGTGTGATATTGCTAATAAAGTGTTCTGCTGAATCACCTTCAACTCCTTCACCACTGTCTTTCCTGAAGATGAAGTGTAATTACTGCTGACTCACACTAGCACATACAGCCTGTGAATTTCAGGCAGGGAATAAGGTGAGAATAGCTCCGCTGCAAGTTTGGGAATTGGGATGCATGAGAGGAAGAATTGCAGGGAGCCCAAGAAGGGAGGCAAGCATGACGGCAGAATTACTGTGTCGCCTGACCAACAAAACCAAGGGCTAGCCAAGAGAAATCTTAACTATTTGTGGCATGTTCAGCGTAGGGTGGGAAGTCCAGCTGGAAATCAGAAATAGCTCCTTCTACTCCAGAAGCAGTCTTTGCACTAAGAATATATTTGTTAATTGTGTTTGAACTATTCAGCAGGCCTGCAGAAACATGAAAATGGGTGAAATGATTTAGATTGGCCCCACCTTCACACCTCCATCTTCTACTCCACTCCTTGCTAAACAAAATTCAAATTTGATTTGTAGCTCTGGCCTTTGCTGAATGAAAGGAGTAAAACCCCTGTGGAAATAGCGAGAGATAAAAATATATGTATTATCTCAGTTATGTTTCCAAATCAGTGAAATTAGCCGGAGGCTCTCAGCACTCATCTTCCCATCACTGGTCCATCTGTCAAACGTAGGAGTAAAATAGATGTTTAAGAGGAAGCAGATGCTGGCAGTACAACTATTTCAATGTCTCCTTAGAGCAGAGGAATATTTCCCCTACCAGCACTGAGCTGCAGCCCAGCCCTCACTGACCCAGCCGTCCCCTTAACCCTGTGTCTGTAGCTGGCTGGGCTCTGCTTGGCAGCCAGCGTGGGAAGCGAGGAGCTACGGCAAGCATTAAGGACCGGATGGTGGAAAATATCCAGGGACTCCAGTCCACGTTCTGTCCTTTTTCACTTTTGTGCTGCTTGCCAGTTTGAGAGGCAGTCACACACACACCAAATTTATTGAAGGACGGAGACATTTAATTTCCACCATCATGTGACGGGAAATCCACGCTGTCCGGGAAACCATGCAGGCTCGCGGTGTTGAAAAGGAATGCCCTTTGGAGAAAAAAAGATGCTTGAACATGATGGGCCAAAGTCAGTCTGGCAGGACTGGCATTAGTTCAAGAAGAATTGCCCTACAGATACTTCTCCCTCACCAGCGATGTCAGACCAAGTCTGTTGTGTAGTCACAAAACCAGCAAATTAGTAGTAACATCAAAGATTATTTGCAGGAGGCTGGAATTTAAAATCAATTGGAAAAAATACATTACAAACCACTGTGCAGATTTGTCTCTATAAAGGCGCACAAATAAACCCTTACATAAAATACTGCAGGGGCTCCCATGCTGTTCTGCACAAACTTGTGACTCAGAGCAGGAAAGGCAAGAAGTTGCTCTGACAAAAATTGAAACCATCAATGAAAAAAAAAGCCCACCACTGTCTCAAGACTATTTTAAACCTGTGGCAAATGTCCCTGTGGCACCTAAACCACAGGTCATGTGCCTATGAATTACACCGCTCTATTTACCAAAAAAACAGTATAAAAATAAAGTTAAAATATTAGGAATTTATTCTGGTTTCTAGTCATGCCAGAGTGGTGGTAACCCTGATGTCTGAGAAGATCCTTCAAAAATGTTATGAGAGACCATTTTTGTAAGTACTGCCTTAATAGCTATGCCTTGAGGGTTTAAAAAATGCTCAGTAAACAAGATGAATTGGAAAATAGGTAGAATAGTGTCTGGAAAATGTCCGTAGGCCACTTCAGAAAGCAAATGCTAGAGCTGTTAATAATGTTCCATTAAGAGTGGAGAAAACGCACTTCCCATTCTCTTTATTGTTTTAATTAGAGATTTTCAGTTTTATGCATCAGGACCATCCAGTGAAAATCAGTTTTTTTACTATCTTTTGTCAAACCACTCTGGTTGCTAACAACTGCAGATATCAATTAAGCTATAACTCAGTCCTGTTCCTGGCCAAAGAGCTACAGACAAAAACATTCTCCCCTTGTCTCCTGAATTAACACTTCAACAGGTTTCCGTGCCAGATCACATACAGCAATGAGCATTTGACACAGCTTTTATCCACAGCTTCCCTCTCCTCCGGTTGCTCCTCTAGCTCCAGAGGGACTTTTGCCTGCCTCCCGCTGGGCTGCCCCACGATGGGCTTACCTCTCCCCGCTCCGCTCGCGCTGCAGCTGCATCCCTTGGGCCCTCCTGGCTTTACGTGCAGGCCAAGGACTATTTTCTCTGTTGCTAATCTAAAAACAGAGGTGGCAAATATGCTTTACATTTTTAATTCTGCACGTCAGCCATGCCAGGCATTAAATCCCAGAGCTGAGAACACTTTGAAAGGGCTCCCAAGAGGGATAAGCAAATGCCAGAGGGGCTAATATAATACATACGGAAAAGGAAGAGGGGGCTGTATTTTGCATTTGGAATTCACTCTGCTCTGCTCTGCTCTGCTCTTGCTGCCCTAACATGATAATTAACTATAAATATATGTCTCTGCCTAATTGTTCCTGGTAAAGGCATTGCTGCTGTATGTTCACCAGTGGCTGAGGAAGGCAAGTACATATCTGAGAACCATTGATCCTGAAGGGTAAAATTTTGCCTTCTCTAAGGAGCTCGTAGCACAGGGAAGGTGACTGATTATTTGAAATGACTGCACAGGCCTCTCCCCATCACTGCCACGCCAACAGAAGGTAATTCTTTCCCATATTACCACAAGAGACAAGAAAGACTATACCTGCCAGGGCGAATGGCTCCACAGCCACTGTGACCCCGAACTCAGCTCAGGCGTACGCCCTGGGCAACCTCCCGGAGCTGGCAGGAGTAAGGTGTGAGCTCTAATACCTAGCTAGCAAGATGTGATCTCAGAAACAGACTTCATCTCTCTTTTTTTCCCCTCTCTGAATAATGACTGAAGCGCAAGGAGGAGAAATCCAGCACGACCTCCACTGTCAGTTAGCTGCTTGAGGCTATGACTACATGACACCTTAACCTGCACTGGCCCAGAACGTACACTTGTAGCATTTGTATGACATTTTATACTTAATAAGTAGCATATTTTTCACTGGATAGAATAAAATGCAATGTTATTTATGTAATTGATCTTGAGAATAAGAACATAATATTTGACACTTGCAGTCCACTGAGAATACCAAAATATTATGTTTTTCTAATTACTAGCTAGAATGAATATCAGAGCTGAGTTCTTCAGTATTCAGCTGCTCATGGATTTTGAAATAGAGTAGTCGTCTTCACTCATACTCATCACAGAGCGTATTACCCCATCACTCTCTCTTCCAGCTGAGTAGAAACACCTTGTACCCACACCTGTTACTCTAACAAGGTCCACGCTGCATTCAGCACAGGCTCAGGTATTTCTTCAGTGGTGCCTTGACCTTATGCTTTTGCATGAGGCAATGTAAAAAGTTGGGCAACTAGTCCCAGTACAGCTAGGATGCTGAGATTGGGGCCCATCAAATGTCCCTTTTGTTTTTCTCCAGCATGGTAAAGGTTTGATTTGGAGGGGAATGAATGTCATTCAGTTATTTAGCAAATAACCACCATGTGTGCCCTACAATCAGCATCTGCTACTTCCATTTTCTCAGCTGCTGCTAATGCAGCACTCAGCACTAACCCACCACTCCCAGGCTGACATCAGGCCTGCAGAAGACTTCAGCAATAACACTTATCCCTAAAGCACCATTTCTATCTCCTACTGGTAGAGGTGGCGCTTACCTCTTGTCCTGAGGGCCTATGAGTGGTCTTAACTCTTCCTGTCTCAGTTGCTGGGGTCTCCTTTCCACCAACACCAGACTGTTCTTGTGTACTGGGATTATATACTGCCTTTGTGTCCTTCCTGAACAAAGATGATGACAGACCTCTGAAAGTGATGTTGTCCAGCAATTCAGACATTTATGGTCTTTCAGAAGATTATGGCAGGTAAGAAAAGGAGGATCTTATGGCCTGATAGCAAAAAAAGAAGCTCTAGGGCTGGAGAGAATGGCTTGGAAGTTAACATTTCCTGACTTCCCAATGCAGAGCAAAGGGTAAATGCTTTTGCTGGTGCAGCTGCCGACGTGATAGTTACAGACACAGAGACCGTGTGCTGGTCTTGACTGTGTGCCTTTGAGGGCAGAAGGGAGGGTGGGACTCTTCCAAGGGAACAAAAAAGTGGAGCAGAAAATGTTAGGAGCTCTTCCATCACTCACCTTTGCTAGAGGAAGAGTTTGAAGGGTATCAATATTTGACATGCTATTGTCACCTGAACACAAAATCATCTTTAACTGTACTAATCCAACTCTGCAGCTCCTGCGTGTTTCTGCACTACCAGTGTATGGCCTGAGCTTTTTATGGGTAGAGGAGAGGAGAACAGTAATGGCTATGGCTGTACTCTGAGTTTATGGACGGATCTGTTTTCCTGGGGTCAGTGGATTTGCTATGGTGCTCAGAGCCAAGTCAGAGAGGTCTGTGCTGTACCATAATATTCTTGACCTGACCTGATGGACCTGCAGTATGTAATTAGCTTTAAATTGAGGAATAGAACTAGAGTTTTTGGTTGGTTGGTTTTTGGTTTGTTTGGTGTGTTGTGGTTTTGTGTTTGAGGGTTTTTTTTTTGTAAATTTCTATAAATTCTGTTGTAACTGTTGGGTTAAAGTAAGGCAGCGGGATGCTTTCAGAACCTATCTGTTTCCTGGTTAGATGTTGAATTAGCTCCGGGCATGGGAAACTGGAGAGAGATTGTGAGTGGGAAGCCAGGAGACAAAAGCAAAGCCTTGCAATGAAAAGCCTTTAAAAAAAAAACCAAAAGCACACACACACACAAAACCACCTCACCCTGAGCTTTCCCTGATTTCCGTTAATGATACTTGCTGCATACTATGAATTCATCTGTTAAAACGATATTTTCTCAAAGGATTGTCAGTAAGATACATTCTTTCAAAAAAATTTGAGATATTTGCTTTTGATATTACAATTTCGCAGATTTGACTTCATGCTTAGTTGTGTGTATGACTGGGGGAAGAAGGCACTATTTAGGGCAGGAGTTGTGCTGCATGGAGCTTTTTGGTTTGTCTTACCATTTCTTCAAGAGAGGGGAATTGCCATATCAGTCCCACTGCCGCCTAGTCAAGTGTGTAGCAGCAGCCACTTTCATGTCGTTTCTAAAAGCAAGGTGCAAGATGCTGCAAGTCCAAAAGCATATAAAATACTACAGTGACTTGAAATATGATGAGATAGCAGAGGTATTTTCCCAATAACACCTTTGAAGCAAATAATTTTTATTTTATTCTTCCCCATTTATTTCTCTTACAGGATACTAAACTGTAGACTAATTTCTTCTCTTGCAGACTTCCAGTTTCTGGTATATTATCTTTGATTGCTTGTTTGACACTTACTCCTTTCCCCTGAATTGGTTCTGGTTGCTAACTTACTGTAACCGTAATCTTACTGACAGACACTCTTGTTGGAAAGCCCAGTCTTTAGCTGTTGAGCAGCCTTATTTTTTTCCCCTGTGCTCAAAGGAAGCTGAGTATGTAATGCATGTACACAACTGCTGTACGTTCAGTGCACTGCAATGCCTAGAGCATCTTCTAAAATTATCGTCCACTGAGCAGACCCACAGTGCTGTGTTCATGCTTTGCCTCACCAGAATTAACCCTGGTATTTTCTGCCTTACTGTTTGAAAGATGCACTTATCGAGATCAACACTGGGCCACCTGCAGCGAACACTGCAAAAACAAAAGTCAGCCTGCCTTTTCTGCAGGAATCCTACCGAGCCTGTGTGAATTTTGTCACTGAAGCAGAAAACACCGTTCTTCACATGGAAGAAATGAAAGATGACCAACTTAATGACTAGCCCAGAAAGGAGATAAACAAAGGCTGGAATGTTAGAAGCAGTTTGCAATATAGGGAGGAGGAACAGGAAAAAGATGAATGTTTTTAATGGAAGAAATGCCATCCTTAGAATAAATCGTCAGTGAAGCGCATCACTGATTCAATCTGCCCGGCTGTCATAAGCTTCACAGACGGTCTATTGAGCACTACAGAAACGATACGTATGTTCCCGAGGCCTTATTGTATGAGACAGATGAAGTCAGTTGAGCAATGCAAGATGGGTACTAAGCTGTGTTAAGTTTTCACTGGTGAAGTTGAGGACCCCACCACAAGGCTTTTACCAGAGCTAGCCGAGAGTGATATTTCTGCCTTAAGGAAAATCCAAAGGTCTAACAGATTCCTTTCCAAACAAGGACGGAAAGCCGAAAGATCCATTTTTCATGAAATTAAGTATTACGTAGCTTAGAGAAGGGATGTGAGGAGAGGAGGGAAAGCTGTTCTTTGCTCTCAAGCGCTTACAGGCTATTGCAAAAAGAAAGCAATAGTTTCCTTTTCTTGTCTATGCAGAATAAAACAAGTAATTAGGAGCTTAATTTTAATTAGGCTAAGACCTTAGGACCCTCTTTTGAGTTAAGAAGAGGAGAGAATAATTATAAAGCTTGTGGAGCCTCCATCACTGGAGGGCTGTAAGAACAGGTTAAGCAAATGCCAGTCAGGAATGGCTGAAGTACAGGTGATTCTTGAAACAGGAGGACGGGCTTCTGAAAAGAGGATTTAGCGCAGCCTTACTTTCTTTTATTTTGGCCTCAGTGAAACATTTTTTTCTTGATTACATTTCATTTTAAAGCTCAGAAATGTCTCAGAGGGATGGGAGTTGTTG
This sequence comes from Platalea leucorodia, assembly GCF_965183815.1. Lineage (NCBI taxonomy): Eukaryota > Metazoa > Chordata > Aves > Pelecaniformes > Threskiornithidae > Platalea > Platalea leucorodia. The sequence continues at coordinate 19,571,130 of NC_138826.1, read as the reverse complement.
CTTTATGTGTATGTAAATACTGTAACATCTATCATATTACCATTAATTTACCAGATTTGCTATATAAATTGTGGTAATTTGTTTAGTTATATATAATTACAGAAAAAGACATGCATTAATTGCCTGTGAAAATTCTAATTATGTTCTCAGGAAATGTTCAGATGCTGATTTTCCAGGATGACAGTTCTTTGTTAATACGAAACACCAGCAAATTTCAATTTAATTTTGCATGGTAAGACTAGGCCTAGCCTCACAAAAATGAGTACAGTTATTAGGAACCCAACTTGAAACACTTATGTTGGAAGAATAAAGTCTGTAAGTACTGTGTCACCCATACACTGTAACTGAAATTTATAAGACCTTAGACCTACAGAGCTGTAGGACTGAACCCAGTCATCCACTCTGTCACCTTAGTGGTGGAAATACAAGTGTACGATGCAGCTGGAGAAGTGACTTCCTAAGGGAATGAGATGATGCCATAGTTTTGCAAGCTCTGTTTCAAGGACTGCATCTGCTTTATACCTTCTTTTCAAATAGGATGTGTCTGAAAGAGCAGCATCTAAGATGCATGTTTGAGTCCCCTGGGCTAAGACGGTTTTCCAAGGGTGACGTTGTTTTTCTCAGTGTCTGGTAAATACATTCGTAGGACTAATTTTTTTTCAGTTACTATACCTTAGTGTTGCAAATACTTTCTCTAGGAGACTGTTACCTTTTTGATGGATGTGACCTTTAGTGTTAAACACAAGCTCTGTTTTAAAAGAGGAAGGAATGAAACTGCATTGCTTTGGTAGGGAGCGGAAAAAGGAGAAATTCTTTGCTCTCTCGACTGAGGGAGGGCTTTGGAGCTGCTGAGCGACACTGCAGCACTGCATTACCTCTCTGCTGGGCAAATAAAATCTGCAAGGCATCTTTGCAAAGAAGCTGACTTAAAGCCAAAGCTTGGTCAAAGGAACCTGTCTTCTGGTATTTTTAAGTGATTTATGTCTCAGTCAAGAGGAGGACAAGTGAGCATTTTCAGTTGTGATGGCTGGTCACAAAACTTGGCTGGAGGACAAGAAATGCTACTTTTCCTCATGCTAGAAGGCTTCTGCTCTACCCAAAAGCCTTGCATATGGTTTGCCAAAGCAAAGTCCCACATTGAGGCAGAGGAGCCTTCAAGCCACTTGTTGCAAATCTCCCTTCCGTTCACCTCTTTTTTTCTAGAGCAGGGAGCTGGTGGTGCAGTATGTATCATAAGAGCTCCTGCGCAGTAAGACAGAGTGTGGCACTTAGTAGAGTTTGACATTGGCAGATGGCGTTAGGGAAAGGAGGGCTCTGTGTCCCATGCAGGTTTTGCAATGTGGAAGCTCCAAATTAATTCCCCAGGTCAGAATCATGCTGTTAGAGCCATGTTGTCTTTTGCCTTTTGGGAATTACTTTTTCATAATTAAAACTAGATTTCTTGCAGGGAAACCCTTGACTTTGTGTGCAATGGATTGATGTAAACTGCGTCTTGTCACAGAGTTAATGATGTATTAAGAAATCCCATATAAAGTATCTGGTGTGCAACTGGTGCTGGCTAGCCTGTTCTTACTTTGTGCTGGCCTAAATTACCACCTAGGAGAAGCAGGAGTGTACCAAAACCCTCTGCCCCCCGTGGGACTAGGGCCCTTGGGAAACAACGCACCCTTTTCTCTATTCTAAATAACTGCAAGGGTAGGTCCACACTGCAGTCTCAAAGGTGAATGGCTGGCTCAAAGACAGATGCTTTATTTTGCAGGGAGTTGTTGTGCTGATGGCAATTCAGCTGGGTTCCTAGGTATAAGAGAAGAAAACCCAACTTCCCTGTGCCCCAAAGAGCAGTATAGCCGCAGGAGGTAGCGTAACAAGCTAAGTACCAGGTGAAAATGAGCCAGAAGACATTAAGTGCTGCTGTCTAGTTGTGCCCATGCAAGCATCACATATGCTATGGCTCAGCAGGTAAGTCTGGCTATTGGATTAAGACAGACTCCTGCCAGACAGACTCACCCGCGGCACAGCAAGATCCCTGATAGAATCAAAACCAAAATATTCCAATTAAATTTGGTGAGATACAGGTTGGTTTTTTTTTTTTAAAATGACATAACTCGTAAGGCAAATACTTTTGAGGATCTCTGATTTAGTGAAGAGCTTGGATCTTGTCTTCAGGGTAATGCCAGCTGATAACCTGAGATACCATACCATAGCCAGCTTTAGCAACGTCCTGTGGCACAGAAAAAAATGGTTGTACCTTATATCACAACTGAAGTTGTTTAAAGAAGTTGAGAAAATAGACTGAGCTGACACAGTAAGAACTAGGTGTATCAAAATACAATTTATTCTTAAAATGGCTAGTTTACACATAACAGCAAGGGTTATGTAGAGAAAAAGTGCAATTAGTGGAAGAGGCTTATTTCACCTTAGTATTTATCGTCTCACTGCATTGCAAGTAGCTTCAGACTCAGGATATTATACTTCTTAGCAACAGGCAAAAATGTGATTTATATTTTGATGTTAATACCATTTCTGTACAGCTAAAATGTGTGCCAGTATTCACACCTGCTGAGTATACATTGGACAATTTCTCACGCAAGTCTTCCATGAAACACAGATTGCCTTTACAGTTTGACAGCTCAGAAAGCTAAATTATAAGCATACAGATACAAAATATACATTTAGTTTACTGAAGTCTAAAAAAAACCACTTCAAAAAATGAGGTACAATAAAACAGAGCAGTTTTCTATTTATTGCAAGCCTATATTCAGTCTAGAAAAAACTAGTAGCAACACTGCTCTTTTAAAGAAATCAGCTTTCACAGAGTGCAGCTAATTCACTGTCTTCAATATGAAGGACCTTTCCTATATTACACACTTGTGCAAAGTCATCGGTAACTTTGCAATAGGGAGCACGATACTCGACCATCAGGTGCTGTAAGATCAGATCAGGTGATGAGTCAAATCGTCTAATGCTGCTATAGACTGGGAAGTTTACAAATCACTTTGTTTTGTCATGTAACCCTATTTTTGGCATGTAGGGTGGTTTTAATTTTTTTTTTTTTTTGAAAGGCACATTCTCCTTTTAATATTAGAAGGTAACCATCTGCCTGCTAAGTGAGTAGGATGATGAAGCCAAGGTTAGATTTGTTCTCAAATGCAAGACATTTATTTTTCACAAAGCCAACAAGGACAGAGGTGTCTTCCCAAAGCAGCAGTCACTTCCACCACTCACTTTGCATCGTTTTCTGTATTCTCCTTTTTATCCCATAGAATTTTCTCTGGGATTTAGAAGACCAGCTTCGGAAAGAAGAAATTAGAACACTGTACGTCTCCAAGTTATACAGCATATCCTACCTCTCCCCCTTTTCCCACTTTTCCATTATCCTCTCCAAGTTTCTTAATGTGTATTGAAGCCACAAATCCTAGCCATGCATTTCTACCTGCCTCTGCTACAAGCATGTAGAGGGTCATAGCAAGCCTCCGTCCTGACAGCATCATCTCATCTCTACTGCACTGCTAATAGGTGCAAAATGAATTGTGATGTTCTGTTCATGTAAGGTCCCTGTGCACGCACACATACTCTCACACGTGCAGTTACTACAGCTCGCTAAGATACCATCGCCTTCCATAATTCCTCACAAGAGCCTCTCTCCTAGTGACTCAGGAGAGTCTACAGCAGAAAGCAAGCAGTGTATACTTAAGGTATGGGCATGCTATTTCTATAGTAGGTGACATACACATGGGTTTTATCTTGGTTTTCTTTCTTTCCAAGGGTAAGTTTTGGCTAAGAACTTCAGTAGCATAATAGGGTTTAACAAGTCCTGCAGACTAGTGAATTTGGATTTGTTCAGACAGCCAACAAAACCTGCCAGGTGATTTCGTCACATAGTATGGGAACCAGAAAACTGACACAGTTCTGTTGCCAAAAGGAAGAATGCTTCCTCGCTAGTATTGATCACCAATATGGTGATGAATTTTCAATCCGACCCAAACTCTGCCACCGGGGAAAGAGACCACTGGACAGCCTCGGACTGCCTAGCTGATCAGGCTCTTTCTCTTGGCCTCTCCCTGGAGTCTGAAAATCTATGGAGTCTTTCTTGGCAGATGGTATCTGAACACCATCAGGCTTCCACTCTGCATGGAGAATCTTGTAATTCTGACCCTCGTTATTGTCCCAGAAGGTATGTTCTCCACTTTGGTAAGAAATGCAAAACTCTATCTCCTCTTCAGAGGAAATGGCAGGAGGCAAGTCAATGGTAAATGAGAAGGTATCATTTTCAGGATCGCTGTAAACATTGTTCATGTATACACACTCAGTGTCCGTGTAGGTCTTCCATGTATCAAAGGTAATTCGAAACTGAACCTTTTTTTCAAAGCTCACATTTTTTACTTTCACAGTGCCCGACAGCACCTTCTCTTGCAGGGTGCAGGTCTCCAGGCAGACCAAGTTCTTCTGCAGGCGGTTCCTGAAGTCCAGGTAGTCAGCTGAGGGCTGAGGGAAACCCAGAATCAAGTTTTTCTCCTCATGTAACTTTAAGCCAGATGTTATGTTTTCAAGGCCTAATAGGTCAAACTGAAGATCCCACCCAGGGTGCTCCTGGAACTCGGAGAAGGTGTGTATCGCTGTCAGGGACAGCCCCTTTGAGTCTGCAAACACAACTCGCTTCTTGGCTCGGGCTGCTGAGTGGTTCCAGTCACTCTTCTGAGCTTCGGAGTCACGTTTCACATGAAGACACGGTCTGAGAGGTTTGAATCTGTTCACAAAGTTGTTTCTTTGACAGTCCTCAAGGGGGCTGAGAAAACTCTTCAGTGGTGGAGAATGGGCTAAGCAAATTCTCATGGCCATGTCCACAGGCATGATGGAGCTTGGCAAGGGTGTTGGGTCCAAGATCTGTATCATTCTGAAAGGAGCAGAAAGACAGGACGTTATTATTTGTTACATCAAGTAAGAAGCTTCTTAAGAATGCATATCTGCTTCATCCACTGCCTTAATTATTCATGGCCTTGTCTTTGCACTGCTTTAAATAATGCAACCTAGATTAAAATTGACAGTTCAAGCTAAGGAACTAGGGTGAGACTGTTCAGTCATTTCTTGCTAATTCTGAACTCTCTCAATTCAAATGTAGTCTTGTTTGCTTTTTCCAAACCTCCAAAAAATAGATTTTAGTGACAGCTAATTAAACACATTTTCTTGAAAATACAGAGAAGAACATTCTAGTAACCAGTAAAACAGATCCAGTTCCAGTGGAAGTGCTCATCCACTTTAACTCCCCTTTTACAGACTCTGTGCCAGGTCTTAAAATTCCAGCAAGCTGGATCAGCTGCTTCATCTCTGAGCAGAGACAGCACTATATTAAGCAAGTCACCTATTGCACCACAGCACCAAATGGGATGCTATATACCTTGATGCAGAACCATCACGCTATGGTTCTCAACAACTATAAGTGCATTTGTTGGGCACTCTGGTTTTGGTTAATTCAGATGAATAAAAATGCTAAAGCACCTTTGGAAATATTTTCTATGAGCTATTAACGCAGGTCTAGGTAACAGAGCTCTTCTGCACTGTTAACATTGACTGCTGAGTGAATAGGAGAAAAAAAAAAAGGGGGGGGGGACACTTTATTTTTTTCACCTCATCATGCCTCAAGAACTGGCTTAAAAACATCTTTTTATAATCCCTAAAGTCATGCTGAAAGCCTACTGCAAGTATTCAATAAGAATGCTACAGCTTTATTTGTAAAGATTTATTCATAACCCTCCCTCTCAGATGATGAAAATCACTATCACTGTGCAAGAACACAGCCCATTCAAAGCCAGTTAGCCTGAATATTTGTAAAAAGGGGCTGCAACTGCAGCACATCCCTTTAGAGAAGGATGCAGTCCTTGCTGGAAATGCAGATTTTTGTTGAGTCATGGGAAGCCAGCGCATTTGCTTTGTCACTTAAATAAATGGCTTTCTCCTTCCTAGGGTTCTCACTGGTATTTCAAAGCCCTGCCAAAAAAAGCAGAATCTGTGCTGGCCTCTTAATTCTTCTCCTTGTTTTTTTTTATTGTGGCAGTATTTGCCATAATAAGTAGGACAAGGAGAGTACCAGCATCAAATTAATCAAGTTTTGCTTTGCTTTAATAGGAAAAGAACTAAGGCTTCAAAAATACTCTCTCTCTCTGCAACTTTTGTGACCAGCTCCTGGGGCAGCTGCTCCTAAGCTTTTGCAGTATCAAAAAAGGAGGGAAGGGGAAAAAAAACCCAAAACAGCAAAAAACAACCAACCAAAACAAAACCTGACACCACGACCTGAAAAAGACAGGCTGCTAGAAGAGGCAAAAGCGAACTGCCAGCAAAAGATGAGGTGGGTTCTGCAGTATTAGCAGGCGCCACACAAGCGTAAGGACGTTTTTGCAGGACTTATAAAACCGGGGGGGGGGGGGGAGGGAGCCCTGCGAGTTTCGAGGCTTTATTCCCCCAGAGGCTGCAGCCCGGTAGCTGTCGTTTCCAGGGGCCTGCAGGCGCGCACCTGGGGGAAGCAGAGCAAAAGCACGGGCTGGGGCGGGCGGCGCTTACCTGCTGCAGTGCATGGGGCCGCGCCGCTCCGCTCCGCGCCTCGCCCGCGCCGCCGCCGCCGCCTTTATGGGGCCCTGCCCCAGGCCGGCGGCCAAGGGGCGGCCCCGGCTCCGGCCACGGCCCCGCGGGGGAGCGGCCCGGCCCGGGGCGGCGCGGCGGGGTGTGCCGTGCCGTGCCGTGCCGCGCCGCGCCGCGCCGTGCCGTGCCGTGCCGTGCCGGCGGCGGCGGCGGCGGCGGCGGGGGGGCGGCTGCCGCCGCTGCGCCAGTCCCGGCCGTGCGGCGGCGGCTGGCCCGCCTGCGGAGCGCCCTGTGCCGCCCCCCGCCCGCCCGCAGGGGCACCCGCGGTTTCCTTCCTCTCCCCCTTCTTCCCCTCTTTTTTCTCCCCCCTCTTTTTTTCTCCCCTCTTTTTTTTCTTTCTAAGGCTGAATGCCCTGCTATATTGCTTACTTACGGCCAAGGGCGCTTATTCTTGGTATTTTCAGGGTTCTCCTCTCTTACTGCGAGTGTTTGGAAGGGGTAGCCGAGCGCACCCCTCCCTGGCAGGGCTTGGTCTGCCTGGCCTGGGCCGGAGGGGAGCAGGGAGCTACGATGCTGCAGGAGCCTGCTCCGAAACTGCACCCTACCCTCTGGTCCTCCTTTGGAAAGGCAGGAGAAGAGGCCTCAACAGAGCAGCTGGAAGGCAGGCAGGAGTTTCAATGTGGGCTTGCTCAAACACCCACCTTTTCAAGCAACCAAAAAGCACACGGGTTTGCTACATGGGATTTCCATGTGAAGTGGATATGGTTTCACATGTCAAAGGAGGACTGCTTCAAGTCACTGCTAAAGGACGTTACTTAGTGGAACAGAAGTAATACCCAGTTGAAATTATAGACTGTCAACTTTGTTGAAAAGGAGCTGGAGCCCTACATTGTAAGATAATGCTGCCAGGGCCAGAAATCTGTCGTGCTGGAATATAACTGTCCTTGTCCTCAGTTAAAAAGTACTTTTGGACATTTAATTTGAATGGTGCTGATGGCTGTTCACCTCCCACACATGGTGATCTGTGCACTGTCTGAGGATGTGACAGGCCCTGCTGTAGTTCCCACACTGTATCTATTAACTGTTTCTAGAGCAAAGGGACAAAATTCAGTAGGACACAGCCTCCGCAGCATTAGCCATAGCAATGCTGTCCTACTGCTTGTGTCCTGCCTCCCAGAAGGTCCCACACGCAGGATCCACAAGGCGGACAAGCCCTTGCAGATGCTGGAAGGGTGGACAGCCCACGGGTGGCAGCATGCTGTCTTCCGCAGGCTGTGCATCGCAGACGCAGAAGGTCCATCCCCGAGTTGCTGCTCTTCAAAGGCTGTGCCCTGGCTGCTAACTGGCTCTGTGGGTCTTCTGTGGATCGACAGTTTCGCTGTCACCTTCTTGCTGGCCCATCTGCTCTTTCCCAAGGGCAACAGATGACTTGCGGTCACCCTATGAGATGTGATATGGAGTCTGTGAGCTGTAATTTTCTGAGTTCATGGTTTTTACCGGTAGATGAGACCATGCACAAATGAACAGCAGGAGTTCATGTGTTCTCTACATGAAGCAAAGGGGACTTACAGTGATGAACAGATGATACAGGATTTTTCTGGCTCATACAGATTATTTTTCTGTTCTTCGTTTGTAAGCAAAAAAAAATGAAAAGCTCCACTGCTACATGTGAGAGTTTATTAGGAGACAGTGTGTGAGCATGTGAGCATGGCAGGTCGTGACAAGGACACCTCCATTTTGCATTCAAGCTACGTAGAAGCAGAGAGAAAAAACAGTCATGAAAGGGCTGGAGAGGGAAGGCTTCTGCTGACTGATGCGTGGCACACGGATCAGTCCGCTGTCTCTGTACGTATAATGAGAGTATTCATAGGACAGTAAGACTTCAGTTTCTTAGCTCGGACCCTTGGTGACTGAAGTTCCTGCCTTTCATGCCAGTACATGACACTAAGTGTCACACAGATGAAGCCTGAAGCACTAGCTGGCAATGCAGACAAGGTTTTGGAAAGTACTGCTCTGTTCTCTGGCGCCAGTTATTCAGGACGACCTTCCCCGGTCCTCCGCTTCTCCAGTCGCACCCTGCTGCTCACATCCTCTTCCTCTCCTTTCCCCTCTCCATCTTCCTTATCTCTTGGCAACTGCCAGCTCCCTCTCAAAGGTAGATGATATGTTCTCATCATTTGCCTAGGGGAAGTGCTAGAAAAGAGTACCTGTGCTCTGGAAGCCTTGCTAGTTGCAAGGGGTTTATTTCTCTTTAGGAAGAGCTACAAATATTTCCAGCCCCAGCTGCCTGCCTGGCAGCAGTAAGCAGGGCCCAACATCCCCTGGGGGCATAAAGGAGAACTGGGCATATGGCTGGCACTTACTCAATCTCCTCTATTTTCCCATTATAAAAAACAAGTGGATAACTCTGGGGAAGTTTTATGAGACTGCTACTTGAATCTTTGTCCCTGCAGCTTCCCCCACAGCACCACTTAGTTGGGCTGCTGCGTTATCAGGGAGCACGTGCAGCAGCTGGGACTGCTATATCACGCTACCTATGTGCAGGCGTTAAATAAGACCTGGGAAATTATTTTATTCCATGCTTGAAGCCTGCACAAAAGGAGCCACCTCAAGGCTTTGCTACACATATTTCTGCTACTGTGTAGTAGCTCATTGCACTGTTTGCCACTATAAAACATTTTGTTCCCGTTGTGTTAAAATATCTGTTTTGCCCAACTTAGCATATCACCTTACATAATCTTTCATGATGTTTTCTTAGCAAAAAAACAGTAGTGAGATAGAGAGCCTTTCATGGGCAGATCATTGCCCAAGTCAGTAAATATGGACTGGATACAGCAGCTTCGTGCCTACTTGGTAACCTGGAGCACGTTCATGGCCGCGGACTGGCGTCCCAGTTTCCGGTTGCCAATACAAGCAGAGCGCGTTGTGCAGAGCCAGAGTAACTCTTTCCTCATCTGAGGAGATGTCTCTGCATCGAGGCAAACCGACGAGGTTATCTGAGGTAGCACACCAGTTTGCACTGTCAATGATGGTTCCCTAGCTGCGCTTTTTATAGAGGACTCAGGTTTCCAGTTATTTTGGTTCAGCAGTGCTCCTGTCATCGGCAGCTTAAAAATGTGGATCTGTCTGTCTGTCTTACCTTTCAAATAGGGCTGCTAAAATGGGAGCAGCAGAGGAAAAAAATCATTGTCTTACCGTGCATTTGACAGCACTTTATGGCATATCAGCTTTCCTGATGTTTGTAGGTGCACGTAGAAGCAATGGCAGAAATATATACATACAGGAGGAGGCAAGGTTGATTACAAAATCAAACCCCATCATAGGGAGTTGTACCTCCAACTGCTTCTGTAAGAAGTAAACCCAAACTGACCACCTAGACTAGTTCTTTGTCTTTTTCTGAAAACTTTGCACTTTAAATGTAAGAAGCTAATTGCAACAAGTTAGCTATAGTAAATACGGTTTTAGTATAGTCACCACAGTTTTGGTGAACTTTAAATGTATGTTTTCAAAAATAGTTTGCAGCCTAGATGATGCGGAGGCAATGTAAGGCACAGGCTCACTTTGCCAGGAGTTGACTGAGGTTGCTCTGTGACAAGTAGGCAATTGGGTTCACACTGTTCTGTTCAAAGACAAATATATGGTATTAGCTCCACAGTGAATGCTTTTATATGCAGATGGCCCTCCAGGTCTCGCTGTTCTTCACCTGTCTGAACTAACCAACGCTTTTCAAGCAGCAGCTCTGAGAGCAGATGATGAGTGATTGTGCCCTTCTGTCAGCTATCGGGCAGCAATGGGTTGCTTTGGTCATTTGTTTGTTGGCTCTGGTCATTTTATGGCAGACTAGAATGAAAGAGCTGCTTTTTTCAGTCTGTGTTCTGAAACTGAGTAATTAAACAAGGTTTTTGTGGTTTACTCTGACTTTATTACTTTCAGGTCGCTGTGCTTCTCTGCTGTCCTCCCCCACAGCTCCAGGAGGGAAGAAAGGAGCTATGTTGCAGCTGAGGATATAGAAAGAGTTGAACGGCCTTTGGCACTTAATTGAAGCCTTTTGAAGCAAAGATAAGCAAGCATTTCCTCAGAACAAAGTTAAGTCATGACCACATTTATAGGACAAAAAGTCCAGAGAGAAAAAAATATAAATCTCCATTTCACTTGCATAGTAATGCATCCCTTGAAAAATTGTTGCTGTTTGCAGGGGGGGAGAGGAATGCTAGCTCAATGCAGTCATAGTATGCAATTTTAGAGGGAAGTTTCTAATTTTATTTTGGGCTTGAAACTAAAATCAATTGCTAGGCCAAAGGCAAAATACTGGGGTTACCAGAAAACAGAAAACATCCACCTTCTTTTCGCTGGCACATATTTGGTTCCTGCAGCATCATGTGAAAGAAGCAGAGCTTGAATGAAGGATATCTGTGACAGTAGACAGACGTGGCCCATTAGGTCAAGGGACAGCGCTGTCAAACAAGGTTTACAACAGCCTTTTTTTTTTTTTTTCTTGAATTGAGCTCTTCTGTTCAATATTCACTTTATGCTACTAAGATTAATCTTTGTAAGTGTGTATTATCTACGACGTTGGGCAGCAGGTTTCTATGAATGTGGCTGTGATGCAAATAGTAATTATTCAGGTACATAGCAAGGCTGGTGAAGTCCAAACTGAGGTGAGCCTGTGAAAATTTAAAATCAGTGATTTATCCAATGTAATACAGTGAGCAGAATTCTTGTTTAGTCTTAACAGAAGGTTATTTTCTTTACTTGCTTCCCAGAACCCTTTGGTGAACTTTGAAAATTCCTTATGGTTACGAATATATACCAAGGAAACTTGTCCTGGGAAGCTCCATTGTTGTTTTAGGGATTTCTTCAGCACTGGCAGGGTCCATATAAGGAATAAAGAAGTTTTTGATATCTTTAGAATTTTTATTACTCCATTCCTCATGGTTCAACCAGACCAAACATGCTCCAGCCTTTGGGATCCCCTCACCAAGGGGACGTAACTTGGGACCACTTGTTAAGAGACAAATCACAGAAAGTCTGGAAAAAAGTATTCCAGTGCCCACAAAATTCCTCTTTATCATTATGATACTGCTATGCTTTGGGAGACTCCGAGAGCATTTTTTGTTGGTATCATTCAGGATGAAATTGCTGCTAAACCATGTTTGTTTGGGACATGCTGCTTTTGGAATAAACTTTTAACTCGGAAAGAAAGAAGATAAAAAATACAATGAAACATTTAAAAAAGACAAAATGACATAAAGTTGGAGATGGGAATATTAAGTTTTCAGAGATGTTTAACTCTTCCAGATATTTCATTATTAGACAATGTTTGAAAACTCAGACTTTGACAGGACAGTATATCCGTTTCCTACCCAGCTGCAGCTTGCTTGTAGAAATGAGGCCTTTTTGCAGATCTGCCTGGCAGAATACACCCGTCCCCTAGAGGAAGGGGTAAGCGGTGTGCAGCCCAACTCACTGAGAAATTATGTTAAGATGGATGGGGTTTATGCTCTCTTACAGCAACTATAAGGATAATCAGTCTCACCAGGGTACAATGTAGGCCTAACTCCTTAAGCACTGGCAGGGGGTCTAGATCTGGTTCTTTTTAAGTCAATAGCAAAAGTTCTTGCCAGTACTGGGTCCCAGAACATTGTAAGGTTAAATTCAAAGGCATTTAAATTTAAGGCATTTAAACTCCTAGAAACTGAAAGCTTTGGACTGAATTAGAAGCTAGAAATTGATTTAAAATGGCTAATCTTATTAAGACTGATTAACGACAGATTAGTCAATGGTAGATGAGTCATCGCTTTGGAAATGTATAGTGTAAGAGAAGTGCATTGCTTTCTGAAACAACTGACAGAAAAAGCAAGAAAATGTATCTCAGGCTGCTCGAATGTTTTGTGTAATGTGATTGCATTAAATTCAGGATATTTTGAGCAAGATTCCCTTAAACAGCTTTTATGCAAAATGCAGCCTTTTAAAAGTATAATTGCTTTGGTTGTATGTAGTAAGCAACAGACGAAATAAAGACAATGCCATGTTACTTATAAATTGCTGCTACTTAGAGTAAAAAGGGAAAGAAAAACTGAAAGAAGGAAGAACATGAACGTAGGTATTCATTCTTGGAATAATCTGAACTTCCAATGAAGAATTCACAAGAATGCAGAAAACAAAACACATATATTTTATACATGAGTATAAATCTGGCTTATGAATACAGGCCAGTTTTTGAGAATGCAAAGGCCCTCCTAGATGTTTGAAAGAAATGCAGTATTGCAGTATTTTTTGTAACTACATTTCTTTTCTCATTTTTTGTGGGTTTGTTTTTTTTAACCACACACCCAAGAAGATTGAACCTTGAGATTCTGCAGCCAAATGTTTCATAAATATAAATCGTGTTGCTGTGCATAGATAATCAGTGTTTATTCTCTGTTCTTTTTCCTAGGCCCAGGTGGAGGAGTTACCTCTGCTGATCAGTAGTCTCTTCCCAAGAAAACAGTAAGTGAAATGCTGCTTTGTGCAATTGGGTTTATGTTTAATCCCGTGTGACCAAGCAAATGTTGGTTGAGTAGACACTTCCATCAGCTACGTGGGAAGTATTCTCGTTCATTGCAATCTTTCAAACAAAAATGTGATTTCTTTATCCACATGTGAACAATTCCTTACAGCCTTGCAGGAGCCACATGATTTTTCAATATGATTACCATTCCCGTAAGACTTATGTTGAATGAAAACCTTCGTCCTGAATGAGCATTGCTATATCTGACAGCGACCCAGCTAACATCTGCAATATGTTCACCCAGCAAGTTTAGAAGCCTTTGAAGGGTCTGAATAATGCTCCTTTTCTTGTTCTACCACCCAAGAGACATGATCCATTCCTGTATTTTAGGTTCTTTTACAAGGTTCTTTTTGTCTTTTTGTCACAAGGGAAGAACAAGGCTTGGAAATCAGTACAGTGAAATTCTGTGTCAAGTTTTTCTTGGATTTGCTGGGGGAGGGGGGAAAAGCTCCCCTGTGGCATAGGTCTAGGAGATGAATGAACTTTTCCTCTTTCAGAATTAGTCTGATTTCTAATCACTTCAGCCATAAAATCAGAGTTACCTAGGATCTGACCTAGTTACCCTTTTTGGATGCACAACATATATATATATGTAGGTATGTATGTATGTACGTATACTTTCCCAGTTTCACAGGGGTCAAATTCTATGCAGAGATTAACTTCATTTTTAGATTTGCTGGAAAGAATGAAGCTCTTAAATCCAAGTGCTGTAACAGCATCAGTCTTGTTTCATCCTGCAATGGGAGGGGAAGTAGTTAGGGCCTCTGAGTGTAGAAAGATTTGTGGCCTAAATGACGTATTCGCAATAAATTGGTTTCCTTGGGTTATTCTTGGATGCTGCTTCCCAGAACACAGAAAGTTTACTGTTAAAATGTGCTTGCTCCACATATGCAATAATGCTTGCAGTAAGTTTTGCAATCTTTAAAATGGATTTAATCAGTGAGAAAAATCGTGCATGCTTCTCTGGAGAATTACAGTCATAGAATAATGGAGGTTGCAAGGGACCTTTTGAGGTCATCTAATCCAGTCTCCTCCTCAAAACAGGACTAGCTTCAAAGTTAGATCTGGCTGCTCAGGTTGCTTGTCCAGCTGAGCTTTTAATACCTCCAAGGACTGATTCCATAGCTTCTCTAGGCACCCTGTCCCAGTGCTTAACCACTCTTGTAATTTTTTCCATTTATCTATCTGGAATTCCTTTGCTGCAACACGTGACCACTGCCTCTCTTCCTTTTGCTGTACACCTCGGGGGAAGGTCTGGCTCCATCTTCTCTCTGCTTCCTCTTTCAGCAGTGGGAGGCTGCACCCTGGCCCGCTGTTACTTAGCCTTTTCTTCTGCAACTTAAGCAAACTCAGCTCCCTCAGCCTCATCTTGTCCAGCACATTCCAGTCCCCTAACCTTCTTGGTGACCCTCCCCTGCTTTCACCCCAGTTAGTCCATGAGGCTTTCTTCTTGCGGGGACCCAAAACTGGACACAGTTCTCCAGATGCAACCTCACAAGTGCCCCATGGAGGGGAATAATCACTTCCCTTGGCTTTTATTTCAGGATTTTAAACAAGATCCATGGTGTTCTCTCATACATAGAACACAAGCAGAACTTCTTTGTTTGATGTGGCAAAGCCTGTGTACAGGTTGGTACATAGAAATTTGTGCAATTTCTTCAGGGCTGTTTGGTTTGTTTGGGAAACAGCAGTTATCTCATTGGTATTTTGGCATACAATAAGTTACATTTTCTTTCTGGGTTGGGGGATTCTCTTTTTATCACTCTTTGTTCCAAATCTGGCAGTTTTGGAAATCATCCTCTCTCTCTCGTATGTGATTTCAGTCATCTGAAATATTTTATCTGAAATAAATATCTGGATATTGCACTTCTGTAAACAGAGTATTGCAATCTTTCTCTCAGGCCTTCAGGACTTTTGATTTAACATCTGTCTCTACTTCTAAATGACACCTGTTCACACTTATCTGTAAAGCTGAAAAAAAGTTTTCCCCAAAATGCTGATACACAAACCATTTGCTTTGCTTGCTGACATGGATAGGCCAACTTCAAACCTCTTTGGAAGCTTTTGCTCTGACAGTACATCTTAAGATCTTCCACATCTTTATTTCCACACATGTTGTGGCTTCCATCTTCCTATCTCTTCTTCTAATTCATTTTGGTTGTGTGACTTCTCATGCTGTCAATTTACATTTCTCCTTCTCATCCCTTCTCCAAGTCTACTGAACTGGTTCACCACAATTCCACTTCATCTCCCTTAACCTTTTACCCAAGGCTTATTGCCCTGTTAGCTTAGCAAAAGCCACTAAGATTTTCATTACTACTTCACTTCATCTCACTTAAGCATTCAGGCTGGCAACCTTTCAGTTTTTCTTTCTGAAACCCATTAAAAAGGCATCTAATGCAAAAAGTCACAGCTGCTCTTTCACTCTGCTGTTCCTACACCACACCAACAAAAATTTGCTTCAAACCACTTAAGGTTGCTCAAATGCTAATCTAACCCACACACATCCTTCCTGGCTAGTTCTTTTTAGCCACTTTGTGTTAACCAGGCAACTGGATGGACTTTGTTCATTGAGCAAAACACAGCTCATGCACTAACTTCACCTAACTTGCACTATGCTGCAAAAGCATAGATCTCACCTTGGTGACACTGACATACATTTACTAGTCATAATATACTATTTAAGGGTATGAGGAGTTATTTGAGGATTTTTCTCTGAAGGAGAAAGCACTGAGGGTGTTGGAGAGGAAAAGGAATTCTGTTTTTATTCCCAGACTAGTAAAAAAGGAAAAAGCTTCTCTTAACCAGTGGTAGTTAGAAATTTTTCTTTGTTACACAATTGGAACATTTAGAGGAATAAATGTTCATCAGACTGCTTCTTGGAAACATAACAGTTGTTTTTAAAAAAACCTCAACCTTTCTCTTTGCCTTTAGCACGGAGTTCTACCAGGGACCCCTTTCCAGAGAATGAGGTGGGACACAAAATAACACATGGCACGGGTGGCATGGTATTCATGTCCTTCTCCTGGGTTAGGGAAAACCCATCCTAAGGTTCTTGATTCTTTTTCATATGCCTATATATTTTTCTGCAGTATATTTTGGTATGCAAAGCTGCATAGCTCTAACAGGAGAGGCTGAGAGATGGATTCCAGTAAAGGCAGTTTGCAGCCTATTGATAGGGCAGGAGCAGGCTATCTACCTCCTGAGCCAGCCTGGCCTGGCCATATCAACTGGCTGTTATGGGAGAGGAAGTTGTGATTCTGTCCTTTGGGAGCAAGGGAGGGAATGGAGGGAAGTAAAATATTTACAAAATAAAGCTTAATAAATCTGTTTCCATCCAACCCAGAATGCTAACTTTTTTAAACTCTCCGTCCCCTGAAGGAAAGGAAGGTTGCTCCATTTGTAGCTTTTTTTCTCAGGGTAGTCATAAAAACAGTGAGCATGAGAGAAGATAAATTCTAGCTCTATATAAAAATGGTAGCATAGAAATGATGTATTCATTTTATTACTGCCATCGTGCATTACGCATTTGGCTTCTCCAGATAATAGCCTTATTCATAATTCATAGAGTCTGTATTTTAATATGCCATGAAGAAGGTGTGTAAGGAGAAACTTCTCTGCTAGTCATAGCACAGCAATGCTGAAAGCAGGATGGGGTGTTGGTCAATGGAATGTCTCTGTTTTAGAAATGACACCTTATTATCAGGGCTGCTAGCTCCAAAATCAGGTTATGAATGCCCTGCAGGTATAATACCAGAAAATAAAATAGTATACCTGGCCCTTTTATGTAACACAACATGAGTACAGATAGAGGAAGAGAAGTGATGATTCATTATCTGTTCATCCAAAACCCAAGATTGCTGATTCATATGCTGCATCCTAAAGCTTCACAAGTCTAAACGTATTCTCGACTATTGTCAAATCTCTATAAAAAGATGCTGTGCACTGGACTGTGCCCATGCTTTCTATCATTGATCTTGTTCTAAATCAAAAGGTCTACATCAGCCTTACACTCATTGGTATGTAATGTCTCTTCTAGTATGCCCTACTTCTAGCATCCCTTCTTATAAGCTTTACAGGTAATACTGCATTAGTTTTGTCCTCTGTGTTTTTAAATGTCATGTGAACTTTACAAATACATAATATAGTCTATAGCACACTACAGCTTTTGTAAATTGCATTCCAGGCTCATGCTTGTGCCCTGTTTTTTTACAATAGCCATATACAAAAATGAAGGCAAATCAATCCATCTTGCAGGTGAAGGTCATTCTGTCCAAGGCAGGGAGCTTCCTGGACTCAGACATGTTTTTTTTTACATCAGTTTGCTGAAATTAGTAAAACCTTCTTTCTACCATTTTTATCAAAATAAGGCATTAATCTCTATTTTGTTAGAACTGTATAAACCTATTAGAGTTGGATGCGACATTAATTAAAAACAACTGTGCCTAATGAAACTGCAGATTTTCTGAAAAACATGAGATCTACTCCAGTGTAAGCACATCAGACTAGTGTGAAGTTATGAATAACGTGTTACCACATAAATATAGAAAGTCCCTGCCATGATTCTCCAGCTGACATTTCTAATGATAGGTTCTCAGCTAAGTAAACAGAGATATTCCTCTTGCTTTCGTGGGTCTTTGAGGTCCTCTGTTCTTAGGGTCATTTCCTTTCTTTATCCATATGAATTTGAAAGAGTAATTATACTCCTGAAGACCTTTCCCTGAACAACGTTACCACACTCAGTGTGTAATCCTTACAATGCAAGTAATAACACGGGTGGAAACTCCCACTTGAAACTCCTACTACCAGTCTTTTCTTGATGGGTCAAGGAGATGCTTACAAAGCCATTCAGTGGGATGTACTCCAAGTTTTGAGACAATTCTAGTTTCACTGTGCATCATCCCCACAGCCACAATAGTTTGCACAAATTTAACGGAGCACGAGGTTCCTTTGAATACGTGGGTTTCTGTACTTCAGTGCCAGTATAATTCAATCAGCTTGAATGGTGATAACCAACACCAATCTGTTAAAGTGCCAAAAAGAAACACCGTAAAAAACCTACAATAGTTTCAAGAAGTGTTGCCTAATATTTATTTCATCTGTCTGTATTGTTTATGGAAGAAGTGGTTCAGCAGACCACCTGAGCAAATCTGCTGCCTTCCCTGCAGATTATTATTGGTATAAGTTTCACAGCTGAATGATGATGTTTTCATGCTTTATCAAAAGAGTCATATGGTCAAAGATCTGAAACAAGGAACTAGAGCAAGACTTTCTAGCAGGAGGGAAAGGGGACTTACAGGTATACCATACTATATACACCCCAACAACCTATGGCCAAACTACCGTAGAATTCTTTGAGCCAGTTATGTTGTAAAATATTTTAACTGTTAAGTCAGCATACTTTTAGCAGGGTAAGACTACCGAAACGTATTATGACTCCATTGCTGACACATAGCATCATATCTAAAACCAGTTTTCTTCCTTTTTAAGTCTTATGAGTAGATGAGTTCAATTACCCACTGAGACTTCATTCTTGCAGATAACTGACTACTCATCGACCTTAAATTTGTCTTTGTTAGCCTGGCTCAGAAGGCAGGTGATAGGATGGCTGATGCAAAATGCACATGCAGGGATTCAGAGTCGGTGAGAGAGATATGAGTGTACGTTCTGAGAAAATGCTTAGTTTGCTTTTTTTTTTTTTTTTTTTTTTAATCTGAAAAATGGGGCATTGATTTCCTGCCAGGGGACACTTTTGAATAGGAATGTCTGGAATTATCTATTAAATTGGGTCTAACTTGGAGTAGGAGGCAGAGAGCAGGAGGAAATGGTGATGGAAAAAAAGGATGCCAGGCTAGGAAATAAGCTGAGTTAGAGGCTCTGTATCTCGGAGGCTTTGCTCTGTCTCTGAGCAGTGTCCCAGAATGGGTACTGACACGGCAGTTTGCTATGGTGTCCTACACTTTCCTCAAAGGGGAACTAGAAGAGAGCACAGCCAGTTCACGTTGGTCATTTTCTCCCATCACATATGTCATAATTTAAATGTAACGTGCCAAGAAAGAACTAAGCAAAAATCTTTTTGTTTAGATACATTGTCTAAATATGAAGGGAAATTTTAAGTGCTGGAGCGTGTCCAGAGGAGGGCAACGAAGCTGGTGAAGGGTCTAGAGCACAAGTCTTATGAAGAGTGGCTGAGGGAACTGGGGTTGTTTAGCCTGGAGAAGAGGAGGCTGAGGGGAGACCTTATTGCTCTCTCCAACTACCTGAAAGGAGGTTGTAGCGAGGTGGGGGTCGGTCTCTTCTCCCTAGTAACAAGTGATAGGACAAGAGGAAACAGCCTCAAGCTGCGCCAGGGGAGGTTTAGGTTAGATATTAGGAAAAACTTCTTCACCGAGAGGGTGGTCAAGCATTGGAACAGGCTGCCCAGGGAAGTGGTTGAGCCTCCATCCCTGGAGGTATTTAAAGAACAGATGGATGTGGTGCTTGAAGACATGGTATAGATGGACTTGGCAGTGTTAGGTTGACGTTTGGACTCGATGATCTTAAGGGTCTTTTCCAACCTTGACGATTCTATGATTCTATAAATTCTTTATTTTCACTGCAGTTAAGTGTTTTGTAGGCACATTTGATTTTATCCAAACATCACTACTCTGGCAGAAATTCCCTCTTAGGTTTTATTTAAAAAAAAAACTTTCAGTGTCCTTGAGCAGTGCTAAGCACAAGAGCCCTAATTCAGAGGTGATGCTGGCCACTGCCCTTCCTTTGCTCTGTTCCCTTCGCCTTGTGCCTCAAGTGATGCAACACAAATGCTAAGAAAAGGTGAGAGCTAAAATGGTGCATGACATTTTAAGAGGCACATTTTCCAGCCATCCCATTCCTCCTCCTACTGCTCTTTTTTTGTCCCTCCAGTTAGAGGAGCTGTGCCAGTCCTGAGCATATCTAGCTGCTGCGTGTGCCAGCCTCGGGGCTGGGCTCGCACATCCGCACAACAAACACTCCCCAGTGGAACACTCATCGCTGCACTGAGGCACGGCAGGTTGCTGGAGGCAACAGAACAGGGGACTCAACCTGCTGTTCTTGCTCTGAGGACATGAGGGGAAGGGATCAGATCCATCCTTGCCTCCTCTCACCTGCAGCTAACAGCAGACAGCCAAGAATTGATTCAGTAAGCCTTTCTAATTCATTTTGGGTCATGTTAAAGAGGTTTGCTGAAGCCACAGGAGGACTTCAGATGAACTTCTTTGCCCTGAAGAACGACTAAGAGCAGTCATATTCTCCGTTACAGCTGAGAGGCAGCTTAAAAAGTTAGCAGCCTGTCAGCTCCAAAGTGGTGCCTCACTGTAAGTGTGCTATTAGACTTACCATATGCTAACATGTCAGATGCAAAAACAAGGTTTGCATGTCAGTGGGTCTGCTGCGAACAAGCTCCAGTACAGCAGATCAAATCCACAACCATGAACATATCTTTTAAAGGAAAGGGTCTAGATCAAATTCAGAAGCAATTTAAAAATAAGAGGGTGTTAGTTTCATATAGATAAACGTGGGAGAGTGATATAAGGTGGTAAAAGGCACATAGCAAAGGAAAAGAACATGCAAATAAGTCCCTGCAGGTCACTGTGGCCTTGCTTTGAATTCCTTCTGAATTTAGCCTGGAATGTCAATGCCCATGTCAAGTCGCTGTTTGAACACAGCACAACACAACCTGCCCAAGCTAAGCTGCAAACAGAAAAACCAGTTCTCCTCTCTCTCTGACATAATTTTCGTTGTTAATCACTTGATGATTTAAAGCCTTCCAATAGCAGATAGAAGAATTGCTAGTTAGTAAGCTGTTTAGAGATCCCTGGATTGAAAGGCAAGATGTGAAATGAACAACAGTCAAGATACCAAGAAATTATGGAAGGCCTTTCCCTCTTCTGTCATCAAGCCCAGGAAAAGGTGTTACTGTTTGTCTTTTCACAAACATACCTTTTGCTAGAAGAGAAGCAATGTAAACTTTCCTATCAAGCAGCCACAAAGTGCAGGTAATTGTCACACACTGGTGAAAATATTCCCCCCGCCCTTGAAATTCCAAGACATTTTTTATATGTAGACTGTTTTTTGTTGTTTGTGATTCTTAGTTAACATTTATGCTAATGTTTCCGTCCATTATTTTAAGTGCCCCAGTGTTTTGCAAAAGATCAAGGTACCAAATAGCCTGCATGCAGTATTACAAGGTAAGTTCTCAGCCATATTTCTAAGGCAGCCATTATCAAAGTGAAAGCACCATTTTGGCCTGAAAAAGCAAGGTCTTTCACTGATTTTAAATTTTTGGTTTGAAGCTTTTTGACACGTAACGCACATCATGTTTATGTTGGTTTCTCTTCACTCAACTTCTTTTTCCCTGAACGGTGGGCAGAAGGCAGGGTTTCCAAATGGCACAGACTGTGTTCCAAGATATATCAGTGCACTTGGCATGAGAAGTTAAAAAAGAGGCAGAATTTGCCAGTACTCACAATAACCACATATCTAGCTGCTTTATGCAACTCCTCCCAATATAGATACAGAGGTGCTATATCAAGCTTTTACACAATGTAAGTTTGGAAGCTCTGTCTAGGGAGTATGAAGTCACCTAAGCCTTCACATTTGTGCTTGGGATCAGCTGGAGCAGAAGCAGGGGTTTAAAGGAGGACACTGGCATTTTGCCTAAGAAAAAATAACTGCCAGTAAATCCTCTGTCTAAAGTATTTGGACCAAGTGTAACTGAGAAATTAAAAAAATCTGTAACCGGGCAATTTCAAAATACAAACATAGACAATCTTGGATTCCTTGTTTCTTTGTAAAGAAGAAATATATTTCTGAAGTAGTTCAGTAACTAAAGGTCACATCTGGTTCCTTAGGCATCTCTTTCCTAAAGGATGAGTTTCAGTGTTGTCCCAAGCTGACTTTTGTCCATACATACAGATCTCTAGCTTGAGTAACACTATGAGCTTGGCCTGTGTGGGAGCATAGCTTGGAGTTCATGCATTTCTGATGCTCGGACCAATAATAATAGCAAGGTTATGACTACTCCATTCTGCCGATGCAACTCCTTGGGTGGTTCTAATATCGCTCTGCAGCACGTCTGCTTTTACTTAACTTCTCTTTTGTTCTTGAGTTAACTCTTTTACCGTATCTATAGTGAACTCTTCTACCATCTCTACAGGTGAATTACCTCCATAAAAAGACAAAACAGCTGCATATATGCTGCTTTGAGAGAGTCCACACAGCAGTGCCATACTCCCTGTCCATCTTCCATCCATCTTGCTGCCTCACAAGTTGCTTGCAGCCTGCAGCCTTTGTGGCCTCAGGTGCTGGACTCGGCACTGTGAGGGACCAGCTCACGCTGTCTCTTAGCCTGTGCTTCCAAGCTGGCATCTGACTGACAGGACCGTTGGTTTAGAGAGTGGTCTCAGGGCAGCCATTAATGCATAATTGAGGTTTAGCCAGTATGGTTCCCATAGCTTTTCTCAGCAATGTAAGTAGCGTGAATACTTGTTTCATTTCTTACTGTACTGAAGCATAATGCCTCCGATTTCATCTAAGAACTGGTTCTTCTCTTCAGAGGCTTATTAAATATGCCTTTTAAGAATGTTATGAGCTCAGCATCAAAGTACATTATAAACCTGTCCATAGATAAATAAAACAAAACCGAGGAATGTTAGCTAAGGGAATCTATAGTAAGATTTATTTATTTCTCTATCCCTTCTGCCAGTGCAGATCTTCAGGCCTCCCCCAGCAGAACTGCCTGGCCCTAAAGAAAAGCCTTCGGTTTCCTTTTCTATCCTAAAGGGACTGGCAGTTGGCCGGCTTATTTAGCAAAGCATTTAGGTATGTTTCTGAACTTCCCGTACACGGGTATCTCTATGTAAGTCAACACGACTATTCAAAATACCATAATACTTCGCTAGCAAGAGCTTGACCATCTGGGAAAAAAATCGCTAATTCAGCTCTTAGCCAAGGTGGGCTACAGCTAGAGAGTGAGATCTCTACTAAAAGCAAAGTAATTCTCCCCCAGAAGCTGGTGTTGCCGTGCTGTTAGATGCAAGGGACAGTTTCTACTTCATACTTTCTGTAAGGTGAATCCACCTTTCCAGAGCTGCCCTCTCTGTGTTGCCTGAGTAGATGCCAAATGAGAATAGCTCAGAGAAAGTACGATTTTATTTGGTTCCAAGTTCATTTTGCTAAAAGCTATTTTGGCTAAATTGGAGGATTCCTAAGACCTTCTGATGTTTCCTCACTGTCATCATTCTGTCTCGGATAAAATGCTAGTAGCAGGAGGGCAGGCATCTATCAGTTGTTCTGATAAGAAAAGTCTGCACTTTGGTCACTCAAATCTTTGCTAAAGCAAGCAGACTTCTTTCAGATCACTCAATCCAGCTATAAAATGAGAAACTGATATTGCTAATAAAATTATTAGATACTGTTATAGTCTAAAGTGTCTGAATAAAGTCCCTGCGCCATTTGTGTACTCTCCTGCGTGTGCTGTCATAAGTTCTACAGTGCTTTGCACTGCTCTGAATACATGGCTGACACTAGGGGTTCGGCTGGTTGCGTCAAACTAACTCAAATTATAAAACTTGTTTGTTTGCCTACAGTTTAAGATCCCTAGTAACTAGCATGCATTCCATATATTTTTTTCAAGGAATATAATTTATCTTGGAACAAATGCAAACGAGGCCAACTTCTGTCCAGTACTTATCTGTTGCATAGGATTTTTGTTTACAAGCTAAGAGGGCCACAAAACCAGCTGGGTGCTATGTCCTAATCTACACCGCAAGGGCTATTCTGGTCCACGCTGAAGAGTTTCCGTACATGGACAATATCAAGAAAGACAGCAGTAGCTCTGCGGCATGAGCTGTCCAGACAACAAAGAAAGGATCACCAGTGAAATTATTTCTGAAGAAAAACAGTTACTAACTTACTGGGAGAAAGCAATTTCACTGTTACATGCCTATGGGGCATTTATTTTGTGTGCACGTGTATTGCGTGCAGTGATAGCATTTCAGGTGTCTTTAAGGTTTTAAGATCTTAACCGTGCCCACTACCTCCACACCAATCTGATTTTCCATTCAGCTGTTTTGTTTCCAGTATTGAAATTGTGTGGGTAGATCTGGAAAGTAAAATAATAGATCTGGAAAGTAAAATAGGCTCCCACTGGGCACATACTGGTAAAGTGAGGTAGGAGACTCCTTCAGCTAAGTACTTTGAGATCCCATCTTGAAGACCAAAGGGCCTGGCCAGATGAGGAAGAGTGAAAAGGAAAGGGAGAAGGATGACCACTCGCTCTCCTGGAGGGACTCCAGAGTGCTAGAACCTGAGATATATTTAGTTTTAACCCCAAGTAACCTTGCTGTTGAAATGACATCCTGTGTAACTTCATCTTAACAGCAATAGTTAGCATTTATGTAACTCTGTAAAGTAAAAAGGGCCTATTTTTTAATTTTATAGAAATGTATTCGGTCACCTCTAAAATACAAAAAGGATAACTTTTAAATATATTTCCTGGATAGCTAAAAAAACCCATGACATTTAGGATTACCCTATACACTCAAAAATGTTGCCATCTAAAGAGGAATTTATCAGGTGTTAGGCACTGGCTGTACTGGCCAAGTACACAGTGGGTACATGCTATGCAAAATAATCACAGTCCCAGGTGAAATACAAGCACTACTAGTTACTATTTTTAGGCACCGTATAACCATGATCTTGAGAGTGACCCTAAGGCAACATTTCAACAATCAAGGTATGTTTAATCCAAGAAAAAAACAGTCATTTTCTGGAATAAATGGAAAAACAATTTTCCATGGATCAATAAAGACATAAATTACTGTTACAAGGTTTTCTATACGTATGCAGAAGAAACATCTCAGTTGCTTATGAAGAATTACAGAAAGAGGTAAATCACAGAAATAATCCTAGAATAAACTATTTGAATAAAGTGCTTGAAATTTTCCCTCTTTTGCTATAAAATACAAAAACCAGAAAAAGATTTTTCTATGTAGATAAATGAATGGTACACTGCCATTTATGTACATCACTCAACTGTGATAGAAAGCAACAATAGTTAATTTGCTAATATTTTCACATCCTTTAAATGTATAATATTGGCAATAAACAAAGCCTACCAATATACTAACTCTTCTTTCAATTAAAAAAATACATTTTAAAATTGCTTTACACATGGGTTTTGTGAGTGTGACACTGATGCCCAAGACATTTTACTTTTAAAATGTTTTAACAGCTCTTTTTAGTAGGCAGTTGAAAGAGAAGCACTTGTCTACTTGATAACTCTGTGAACGTGTGTGTAAAAGGTAATCCAAGTGAAAATACAAAAATTAAAACTGTTAAATACTTTGAACTTTGGTAATGTATCTCCACTTGTAGCTGGTAAGGTCTGTTCCAACATACCATTAATAATCTGTTAGTCAATGAGTGGAAAATAAGAATTACTGTTTTCTTGCAGCCTATGTAGATGTAATACAAAAAACCTGCTATAGATAAGGAGTTCGTTTGCAATCATGTTTCATATTATCCTTGTGCTAAATACTTACTGAATCTTTGTAGTAATATGTTCTAGTGTAAAGAAACAACAAATCCTTTGTATAGCATCAGTGAAACTGTTGGAGGATGTTTTTCTTGCACACACTTAGCCAGGTAATACCTACAAAAATAGACACCTATGTGGCAGAGTCTCAAAATGAAGCCAAATTAATGACTTTCAATTCAGTTTTGCAATTTATTTGGCTCTTAACAGTTCAAACATAGAAATATTTTAGAACTTTTTGACCACCCAGGGTTTTCGAAGATTTGTTAGGCCCAGTTCTACATTAAATTTAAGGTATAACCAGCTGTTGTGTTACTTTACTTCAACCTGAGAGGTCTGATAAACAGATTCTGTCTTCAATTTACTCATGGAACAAATAAATTAAATAGAAGATGCCCCTTAAGTGGGGCTTAGTCCCTTAAATGCAGGGTGGCTGCCTACCCTGCATTCAGGTAGGAATGCAAATGTGTTTACCTGGTAAATGTCCATCTTTAGAGATTTATCTGTTACAGGCAAAAATATATTTGGATGCAGATTTTAAACCTCGACTGCAGGAACAGAAGAATTGTTTTAACGGATCACAAAACTTTTTTTCTCCAGAATATCCCTGGCAAAATGTACTCTACCCTTCTTGAGACATTATTACTAGTTACAGTAAGTGATAAAATGTTGGAAAAATCATCCCAAAGGAGAAGTTTGTAGTTGTCATGTGTTGGTTTAGCTCCATGATAACTTACGCTTAGCAGGACATATACATAACTGTGTTTACTTCTAATAATCCCCCTTTAAAAAAAAAAATTACTAGTTATTTTTATTGGTTTTTACTGACAATTTGTGACCATTAGAGTTTGACTCCAATAACATTTGAACCTGTTTCGTATTTTCAGTCACTCAGTTAAAAATCTGCATAAATATATTCTTCACTGTAAGTCTTAGGATTTTAATGTTTTCATATCTGAAGTTAATACCACCATAATGACATTCCTTCTTTTCATCATAATTCCTCTGCTGAATCAATGCCATGAGCTACTTTTCAGTAGGAGCTTTCCATTAGAAATGTTGAAATTCTTTGGATTTGATCATTACTTCATGGTGAAACTATAATTACTTCTTGAACCAAGTAACTGTGTTGCTTAGGCTTAAGTCAAGAATAGCCTCTTGGTTTTTTCGTTTTTTGGATTTTGGTTTTTTCCCCAGACTGTGGAACTAGCTGTTCCAAGAAGCCATCATTTGAATTGTTGAGAAATTGCCTCTCAAAGATTTGTCCTGAAGTAACATTTTGCCAATCTATGTGCAAGTAGTTGGAGCAGTCCACTGCCACTTTTTAAAAAACCATTACATTTAGTTGCTTCTTTGCTTTCCTTCACACTGCATACTCTGTATGGTATTTACATTACATACTATAGGCAACCAATTTAGGTATCCAAATTAAAAGTATAGGCTTCTTATACTGTCAATGGAAAGAAGTAAAGTGCTTCAGAAGGCAATTAAGAGTACATCAGTGAGAAACCTGTCTGCTTGGTTAATTACTCAGAGGACCTGGACACTTCTGTTAAATGCCCAGGATAGATTGTGAAGATGCCTGAACCTCTCCCAAAGCCTTTTCCTTTTTTTTTTTTTTCAATTGGGACAGGAAACTAATATTGAAATCTTTTAAAATAATGTCACTTGAACTGCAATTTAAATGCATGGAAATTCTCTCACTAGTTCTTGCTCCTCTGAAATTTTCTCCCTCTAAGACGATTTTTCCAAGAGAATTACTACTTCCCATCTCACTCAGTTCGAGATAGATTATAACCTAAGTAGCCCACTTTTTTTTTTTCTTTCGGTCAGCTTCAGAAAAGCTGAATATGTCATGCTTGGATAGACATTCTAGTTTGCCTTTATTTGTTTTTAGCTTTTACATATTATTGTACTTATTTGAGATATAAATGAGTCTGTTTTGCTAACATCCCTAGTCAATGCTGATCTTTGGCCCTGCTGCTCCTCTGCTACTTGTGGCTTTCCTCCTAATAACAAATAACAATTTCCCAGGTCTCTGCCATGTTCCCATGCTGGCAGCCCACGTAATTGTTTTGCATGTGTGGACTTGATGCTTTTACAAAAGCTCTCTGTCCTCCCAGACATGTTCCAGGCGCTAGAGAAAAACAAACAAAAGCTCCCTTTTAAACCCTCTAGACGTGTCTGTCTAGTCATCTTTGACAGTGAAACTGGAATCATTTTAAAGAAATCACAAGCGTCCTGGACTAAAGGCTTTTTTTCGGTGTAATCTAGTTTCCATGAACTCTCATACACTTATCTGTGCTTCTGGTGTCAGGATCACAAGCTTCTCCCTGCCGCTAAAAAGAGTCTTCACTAAATGTATCACGTGAACTGTCATCTCCACAGCTGGTCACCAAGCTGCTGAACAGTTCTCTTGGTTGCTGCATACACAGATACAGTATTTCGACAACTAAATCGCCTACCACTACATCTTGTCCACAACTCACAGTGTATACACATCTCCTAGAGGGATCACTTGGCTCTGTGTCTGCTCCTCTCTGCAATGCTCAGTCTCTCAGTGCTTCACTATTTTCAAGTCTCCTTCCATCTGATTTTTTTTAGAGCCCTTCATTATTCCAGAGCAACATTTTATATTTATTCCACTTTACCCCCATCTGCTGGTAGAACAAAGCTGGCACATATAATATGCCACTAACTGCAGATGAATGACTGGCAGAGAAAAGGAACTCGCTCCTGCTTAAAATTGAGTAGCCAAAGTACTTGGCAGATGTGATGAGAAGGGGAAGGGAGTAAGTCTCTTCCTTTAAAGATCTGGTTGCACAAACATTCACTGTTGTACAACCTGTACTGCTTTGATTTTGCAGTGAGCTCTTATTTCTTAAACCGATCAGCCTCTCTTTTCATTTAGAAAAAGTAGCTTGCACTGAGAAAGTTTCTATTTATAGTTTTAAAAATTTAGTAACTAAACAATAGACCACTTCTGTTTCCCTCCAAAATTACCTGTTTTCTTTATAGGCATGTTTTATTATTTCCTGATGTACAGCATTAATTATTGTTGGTTGCTTGGAATTTTTTTTCCAAGTCTCATCTGGAAATACTTCAAATGGAATAAATTTTAAATCATTCTTCTTCTAGAATAAGCTAAATTTCTGAACGCTTGAAATGTCCTATTAATTCTAGCATTTACTTTGCTTCTAAGAGCAAGGCAAACCACTGCAGGGACCAATTACACAGAGCTGAGAAATCCTCACAAAATGAAGGGCTGACAGCTGAAAATCCTAAATCTGATGAACTGCCTCGCAGATTGGCATGGATGATGTCTCTGCCCATAAGCAAACTTTAATTTCCTAAGCAGAAAGGAAAAGAGTTTATTTTTAAGGCTGCTTTAGTCTGTCCATACCCAATAGTCCCTCTTCTTTTTTTTTTTACTTCTTTCTTCTTTTCTGCCCTCTAGCGATCAACCATGTTTCTAAATAAACTGTTCAAGCACACTTCAAAAATACTTTCACGTACCTATTAGGCCAGGTCATGCCTCTAACATAAATAGGCTGCAAAGGTAGAGGCTATTGGTATATCACAAATTACACTAAAAAAAAACCCAGCAGTCAAATGTTTCCAGGCTGTCAATGGCCGAGCCTCTCAGGTGGTGCTAATAACAGGTGGGTTATAAAACCCCCCTTCCTCTAGAAAAATCCCTACCGCGTACATTGGGTGGGATCTGGCATATATTTCAGCTATGGTTTTCTAACCCTACTGTTGTACAGAAGACTGAGGAGAGCACTGGATTTTGCAGATTATTTTCTCATAAAAGAAATAAACATATAAATAAAATAAAAACTAGATTTATTTTATGTGATGTGAATCTCAAAAGTCAGTGTGAAGGCTATTAATACATCAATCCTAAAATATGCTGAGAGTCTTTGACTCACTAAATTCAAGTCTAACTGAATCCTGCTCTTACAGGATAATATTTTTAAAAATTATTTTCCATTCATAGAAACCTGCCATAGTTTTCCACTCAAGCTATCAGGAAGCCATACTGGAAAAGGAAGTCGGGCTATAGGTAATTTAGAATAATAGTATCTTTAGTATCTTTTTGGTATAATGATGTGGAAAGAATGGGGAGTTTTAGATCATGCTCTTTATATCATGCTCTTTTATAATCTTGCTCTTTTTCTAACTCAGTTAACTGATTTTTTTTTTCCATTAGCATTTGATGATAGCTTTTGCCAAGGAAAGAAACACAGATAAGATAGAGTTTATAGTGAACTAGTGAAAAATTGTTCTAGTTTTAAACTTCTTTAGAAGAACTGGGGAGCAGGATGTGTTTGTATTTACACGGGTATTTACACTTCCACAGACTTTTAGATAACACAGTCCCTTCTTCAGTTTTGAAATGGAAGCAGCCAAGCTAATGGATTTGCTACTTTTGCTCTAGGCCTGAGGAAGGGTTTATGAACTCAAAAGCCTGTGTATTTTTTCCAGCTATGCTAATGGGGCTAATAAAAGACACAAACAGCAGCACTGCAGATCTGGTTTCCAGTCTGGGGAGCCTGCACGTAGAAAGGGCAGTTTTCATCATGCATACTTTGGAGATGCTGGGAAGGTCTGAGATGGCTGCAGGCCTATGAGTCACATTTGATGACAGTTTATGCCAGAACATTATGGCCACATGCAAAGCAGTGGATGAATTATGTATGTGTGACAAAGCTGATAGAGGGACTCCGATCATAGCCTGACTTTTCCCTGCCTGCTGAACACAGCCTGTAACTTAGGTGGTGGTGGGGAGAAAAGCCAGTGGGATGACAAAAAATACACATCACCAAGGCATCATGTGTCTGTCAAAGCACATGGTTTCTGTCCCTGTGCTGGCTGCATTCTTCTGTCCCGCTTCTGCTGTAGTAAACTGAACAGTGCCAGGACATAGACACAGGCATTGGTCCTTGACCTGTTACTGTAGCATGGTTTTGGCCTGGGACAGCTAGTAGTTTCCCCCCAAAAATTCCTGAGCACAATTTAGGTATCAGCACGGACCAGGGACGGGCAACATGGATGTAACTAACTGCCTTGTTTTAGAGACAAGGATGTTTAACAGGGAAGTGACTAAACTGTGGAAATTACCAGCTGCGTCTCTTCCTGGTTCTTAGGCCGTTCCATTTACTGGTATAACAATAGTCTGCAAGCTCAATTGAGTTTGGAAGCACGTACCTTTCCTGCCTCTGCAACAGGAAGCTACTGACCCTATTCAACTACCTTTTCCAAAATAAGTGTTTTACTATGGCACGAGTGGAAAAATACATTTCAGAATTAGCAAATGAATCCTCTAGTTAGGCCCACCAGAGCTCAAGCTTCCCCATCAAGCTTGTTAGGCTTACAAGAAGGAAAGAGATGCTGTTATCTTCCAAAACCTTGAACTGGCCAAGTCAACCAGCAGTGTTTTCTAGTATTTGTTTTCTGAGATTAAGAAGGAAAACTAACATATTGTATAATTTCCATTTCATAGTTATTATGCACTTCATTTTGAGCAAGGTATTCTGCTACGTAAATAACTGTGTAAGAATTTTGATTACATCATGAAGTTGCTAGCACCAAAACGCAGTCTTACACATTTTATGGGGGGGAAAAAAAATCTTTCAATAGTTGTCACCTCCTGATCTACATTTATTTACTGTAAGCAGCAAAGGGACATTTCTGTTCTTCTGGGACCAATTGCTATCTCTGTATTTGAGTTTTTGGGCTACAAATCCTCCCCTAAAAAGGAGCAGGCAGCAGGTTGGAGACAGGCTGTGTGAGCACTCTCTCATCTTGCTTCCTCCCCAACTTTGGAACAAGTGTACTGACAAACTGATTCGTATTAACAAGAATCCAGTTTCAGATCTTTTCCGCAGGAGTAAGGGCCTTCGGGGGCGGGGGGGAGAGAAGAGAGACAGCACTTTGGGACAACAGGAGTTTCGCGAAGCGGCAATGGCCGGTGGGACGGCAGCCCCCTCGCTTCGAACAGGCCTCCCACAGCCCACACCCGGCAGCGCCTCCCGGAGCCCAGCGGAAACAAGCCCGCGGGGTAAGGGCCGGGCAGGGCCCCCTCAGCCCCCGGACTACGCTCGGAGGCGCCGGGAGGCCGCGGCGGAGCCCCGGGAGCTCGGAGCCCCGGGAGTTCGGCGCCCCAGGCCGCCCCACGCCGCCCCCCGCGCACGCGCGCTGCGCCCTCCCACGCGCGGGCGCCTGCGCAGCGGGGCGGGCGCTGCTGCCGCGGCCGCTCCGCCCGGATCCCTCCGCCGCGGTGCGGCGGCCCCAGCGCCCCGCCCAGCGGCGCGTGTCGAGGGCTGCCGCCGCGCAGGGCCGCGGCCTGTGAGCGGGGCGGCGGGGGCTGCTCGGCCGCCTCCGGCGGGCCCGGCCCGGCATGGCGGGGCGGCGGTGCGCGGGCGGCGCGGCCGCCTTGGCTGAGGCGCCGGGCTGCGGCGCGGCGGCGGAGCCGGCTCGGGAGCTCTTCGAGGCCTGCAGGAACGGGGACGTGGAGCGGGTCAAGCGGCTGGTGCGGCCCGAGAACGTGAACAGCCGGGACACGGCGGGCAGGAAGTCCAGCCCGCTGCACTTCGCCGCAGGTACCGGCCTGGGGCCGCCGTTACCGCCTCTGTGGGGAAGGGGGAGCCCGGGGGGCAGCCCCGCCGGGCGCCAGGCCCGCCGCCGCCGGGCCGCCCACCTCCGCCTCCCTCTCGGCGCGGCGCCTGGGCAGGGCCGGGCCCGGGCGGGCCGCGGAGGAGCGCCGGGTGCGCTGTTGGCCGCAGGCCCCGCCGCAGGGGGTGGGCCCGGGCCCAGCGCGGGGGCCGAGCGCTCCGCCGGCCCCCGTCCCGTGGCTGTGGCCGTCTCTGGGCGCGACGCCCGGGCTCGCGTGGCGGCTGAGCTGTCACCCACGCCGTGGTGGCGGCTGAGTGGTACCGGTGGCGTCTTGTTTTCTTCTTTTTTATTTTTTTTTTTTTTAATTAAACCTCAGCTGGCGTTGAGGACATCTGGACTGAGGTTTAGACTGTTCACGTTGTGGCATGTGAGCTCTGACAGGTGACATATGTCCCAGGTACTGTTCCCATTGATTTCAGCAGGCCTGCTCCTTTTTAGAATTTCACCCATGAAGGGTGCCTGCCAGGTAACACCGTTTCTAAGCTTTTTGCGTTCTTATCTTTAGCAAATAGGTTTTGTTAATTCAGGACTTAGATACGCAAACAGCTGAGATCGTAGACCAACTGCTTTCACTGGCAACAGGCCAGAAGATTGTATCCCACCTTTTCAGACAAAGACCTGACTGTAACTGTCGTTTTCATGTTGTTTGTTTTGATCTTATTAGAGTGTTAGACATAGGACCCCAAGGCTGGCAGGCTGCAGAAGGCAGCAGCTTCTTTTCAGCTGAACAGCATGGATAGTAATAAAGATGTTTGTGTCGTCGCTGAATTGTTTTGGGAAAGGTTTCCACTTAAGGTGTCCTTTCCTCGCATTCAGTAGACTTAAGAGGTCTAAGTTCTTGAAAGCCTCTTCAGGGCAGCTGCATTTCACAGATTTAAGAAACTTGATCGACAAGAGAGCCCAGGAGACAACTTAAAATATCCTGTCAGAGGAAAACAATTTTGCAGCTATCTTTTTATATGCAGTAGTCCTGCCTGTTCAGTAATAACCTCTGAACTTCTAAAGAAATGAGCATGTTTTACAGCATTTTGGAGAAGTGAGGGTGTTTCTGTTGGTGGGTTTTGCGGGGGGGGGGTGGGTTGTGCCTACAGAGTTCCTCATGTGATACAGTGATGTAGTTGTTCTCTCTGGACAGGAGTGATCTGTTTTGACCTTAAAAAACAGAACTCCTGATCTATAGAAAGCTTTTTCTTTAAAAAATGTATAGCAATAAGTTCATGTAGTTGTTAGGCTTCTAATGTTAAACAGGTTGGTGTGTAAATGGGAGAGGCCATTGCCATGCTTACGTCTCCTTCAGACTTGATACAGAGAAATTAGTTGCTCCTCTCACAAGACTGTAGGAGATACCAAAAGTTTCTGGTTAACATGTGACATAAAATACTTGTATAACTTCTTGATTTAACACTCCTCCACTGCTTCAGGTAGAACTCTGCTGTTGTCAGCCTACCTTCCATAGATTGAGCGTGAAAATGGACATAAGTAACTCCTGGATTTTGGGGTTATTGTTTTTGTTTTGCTTTGCTTTTCTCCAATTATTGACAGTTGGAGCAATACTAGCTTCTTTTGTCTTCTGTCTCTCAAGGAATTACGTTCCAGGAAGTAAAAGTCTGTTGTATTCTTGCTTTCTTTCGCCTAGGTGGCTAGGTGTTCCTAGAAAATGCATTACAAAACTTCTCTGACTAGTTTCATTCAGTTTCAAGACTTATTTTATGGAAGAGATGGAGCTGAAATATGAAGATGGGTTTTGTATGGCCCTTTTTTCTTTTTTTAATGGCATCCTGGGATCCGAACTTGGGTTCCATTTTTTTAAGTCTTTTCCCAGATCTTACCTGGCAATTTAAAGAAATAAAACAAATTCCTATTTTAACATGTGGTAAAAGCTTTTACCTTTTTGTAAAGGTGGATTTTAAAGTATATTAAAAAAATACTGCAAGCTCTCCCTGGGCATGTGTCATTATTAGAAGTAATACATATTGGCATCTTGGTGAAGGCTGCTCTTTGGATTTTGTAGTACACAATTGTCTGTGTGGTAGATAAGTTACACTGAAGCATAAGTCAAGAGCCCACCACACTTTGCAGCATAATAGGCTCAATCCTCGCTCACCATAAGCTGCATATACTTCCTCAAGTCAATCCTTTTCATCACAGTGTATGTCAAACTTGAAAGTATCAAAAGGTTTTAGGAACTTGGCAGGAACCAAAATGCCCTT
The DNA here is from genome assembly GCF_965183815.1 of Platalea leucorodia. Classification (NCBI taxonomy): domain Eukaryota; kingdom Metazoa; phylum Chordata; class Aves; order Pelecaniformes; family Threskiornithidae; genus Platalea; species Platalea leucorodia. The sequence goes on along the minus strand of NC_138826.1, from coordinate 19,536,560 downwards.
CCTGCAAACTAAAGTTCATCGAAAAAATGAATGCGTGGGGCACGGGAGAAGAACCGGAGTTCAGTTGTTTCTGTAGCTTTTCATCCTGTCAAAATTAGGTGAATGTCAATTATGACACAACAGTGACTGTAAATAAATTTTTTTTAAAAAATTATATACAGTCACGAGTTTCTATTGCAATTAATATTCAGCATTTGTCAGCTGAAAGTTTGTAACTTTTTGGGGAACAAGTGTAGTGAGCCACTCAGCTGTCATAGATGGTAGAAGAGTGTCAGCTGGAGGCCCTGAGTAGCCCTTCTATTTTGCAATAAGACATAAAGTGTTCATGATGGTGAGACAGTTATCTTGCACAGTTGCAAGCTGTGATACCATTTAGTTGGTCTTTTGATAGAAGCTCAAGAGCCAAAAAAAACCCCACCCCTTAAAAATGAAAATTTTTGGTTTCTTAAGTGTTGAAATTGTTTTTGCAGCAGTGGACTAATGGCAAAGAGGAACTGTTACAGTAGGTAGTGGCTCCCTTGCCTGTGTCAGCAAAGGCTGTCCCCTTTCCACCCTCAGTGAAAACAAGAGAGAGGAGGGAGAGGCCATCGTACAGAGTTTGGTCACCTCCTCTGTACACATCCATCCTTTAGAAAATAATGAGAAAATACTTCTCTGTCCATATATGGTGCCCTCTTGTACAAATGCTTCCACAAGGAAGTAAGGAATCCCTGCTGTGCACTCAGTGCTGAAGAGACAAAAATTGGTGTGATGCAAGTGAGCCTGTCTCAACATTAAAATAACTACAGGTAGTGTAGGGGTGTTGCTATACTTAAGGTATCTTCCGAATGGATGCAGGCTTTGCACAGAGAGTCTCTATGGGTTGCTCATGAACTGTATGTGATTGAACCTATGTACTAAATAGAGGGCATCCAGGTGAATTCTCTACACCTATAATGAGGTTTACTGCAGCTGATTATCACTTATGGTATTGATTCCTGCTAAGGTTGGCATTTTACATTCAAAAACATGGCTTTAAATCAAAGCTTTGAGGGACAGGAATGCCTTATGTATAAGAATGAGTGATGTTTAGCTACCAAACATGTAACTTCTGGACAGAGAATCTGATCAGGAGCTTTTCTAACATACATAACTAATGCAGTTCTGGAAAACATTTTTTGGTACTGAAAGAAGACGATACCAAGCAGTCTGTCATCAAATAACAGCTTTGATGATGTGTTTGCAGGACTCTGGCACTTGTGAAAAGTCTCATCTGAATAGATCCTTGAAGAATTTGGCAAATTTTGAGTATATGTTCAAACTAGAAACAGAATTTTTTGAAATTTTGAAGACGTAAGAAAAATTCAGGAGGATACATTTAAGAAAAATAACAATATTTATAATATCTAGTTATGAAAGCTAAATTTATTTAAGAATGAGAAATATGCTGCATATAATTTACCATGTAGACAATATGGCTGCATGGGTATATGTTGTATAGGTACTGATGTTTTTTGGCAGTGGAAATATGCAAGCATGTGCAGTGAATGTGGCTTACTGTGCCTGTGCAGATAAATTGTTTTTGCATGGGCCATACGTCTGATCCAGTTCTCCTCTCAAGTGTGCTGAGCTCCTGTTCTCTGTTAGGACAGGCAGGGTGCCTTCTGTTAGTTACAAGATGGGTGACTGTCATGTTGAGACTCAGAAGAGAATTTGCTGTACAGCGTGTGGTTCTAGGGAAGTCAAGGTGCTAGCAAGCTAAGATTTGTATTAATAATATATTTTGAAGAATTGAAGGACATCACCAGTATAGTCTTGTAGTTGTTACTTGAAAATACCTTGGAGTTCATTCGGGGATTAAAAAGTTTCACATAAAATTATTTTTATAATAATCAGAAATCTGCAGGGAATGTGGCTCCTTACCAGACTTTCGAGAGAAGAAGAGGAAAGATAGAAGTTAACAAAGGCTTTTCTGAATACCCTTCCTGGCCTCTTTATCTTTGGCATATACAGCTTGTATATGAGAGCTCTTCTCAGCAAGTGGGTTCCAGAAATTGCTTAATAATGGCAATGTTTCTCTTTTGAGCTCTGAATAGTGAAGGTGAAAGTGCTTCTTGCTCCAGGATTTCAGGTGCTGTCAGTCTGGGATAAGGGTTTACTGAATAGTCAGGTTTAGTGAAGAACATGCTATGAAAAAGTTGCATTGCAACTAAACTAAACCTAAAAAGCTCAGTTGTGACTAAAATGCTGACGCTTCTCATATGCTGCTGTGACTTTGTCACTGAAATGTTGTGCATTTATCAGGAATAAGTATCATTTCTAGGTTATGGTTGCAGGGACTTCTACCTACCTACTGATGTTCCGGGGACGATTTGTAACAAAGTTTAAATTTGCTCCAGTCTGAGTATCACTGGTGTGGGCAACTGTGTGATGATTCAGTCTGAGGGAAAAGCTCAAGACTTCATCCCCACACAGTTCTTGATCTCTTCAGGAAAAAGGTTTGCAACTCAAGTATCTAAAGCGAGGAAGGCCAAGTCCTGCACGCATGGGTTATTTCCAGAAGGTACTTGGCACAAGTCTGATACATATCAAAATATGGCTCTTACCTGCCCTAATAATCCCTGAGACCCAAAGAAACCTTCATGAAACCTTTAGGGGATTTCTGTAGGCAGTGGCCTTTGGAACATAACCAGATGGGCATAATGGCTACAGACAGAAGTCCTAATTCGTTCTGGCCTCTTGTGAAGATATTAGAGAAAACATAGATGCAGTTGGTAAGTTTGATGTCCTGGTTTATTTGCTGTTATATAAATGTGCAAGATACAGCTGAAATTAAACAATAGTAGCTATAGAATTGGCTTATAAGAGCAATTACCTTATTTATGATGTGTTTGTAAATAAGTGCCTCAGAATGTGTAAGAGCATTTTTGAGCTTCAGTCACAATCAAATATTTATAACCATTTTAGGCATCACTGAAAATAGACATTGTTCATATCTATAAATTATGGTTGTGCATACACCCGTAATAAATTTCTTCAATGGAGAATGGTCTTAGATAAACTTGTTGTGTCCCTAAGGGTTTTCTTAGGTGATCATTTCAAAGATGGAAACTGTGCACATGATGTTAATTATTCCTTAGAAAGCAAATAGCCGTGCTTCTAGTTTTAACCTGAGAATAGTGCTGCTTAACTTGCTTTTTTTAAAAAACAAGCAACGTGTTTCTGTAAAATACTTCTCATGTTATATGAGTCTTTTTTTTAAAAGCCTAGAATATGAATTGTATGTGCATTGGCTTGTAGCCAGTCTCATCCTTACCGCTCCCAGCGCTCATCTATTGGTCCTTCCACAAACTGACTGTGGGCTGGCAGAGTATCATACAAAATATTGTTCAGTTTAATAGCCATATAAAATGACTAAAAAAGAGGTTTTGTTGTCAGTGTTTTGTTCTTTTTGTTATGTTTTCAAGAAGCTGTTGACTCATAGGGGCCCTATTAAGATATTAATTGTTCCAGTAATATAAAATATCTTGAATATTATTTTTCTGCTGATTTTAATCTAATTTTTAGAGGTTTCAAAAATAACCTTAGTGTGTAAATGCTCCTTTAGTAAAGAATGCCAGGTGTGATTGTTATTTAGAGTGGTTACTGTTATTTAAGTTTGTTGTTTTAATCTGTGTATGTGGGACAGGGAATTCTCTTACCCCACCCCGACACCTTTCCTCCCTAGCAGATGGCACAGAGCTCTTTATCTCTTCCAGGTTTTGGACGGAAGGATGTAGTGGAATATTTACTTCAAAGTGGTGCCAATGTCCACGCGCGAGATGATGGAGGCCTCATTCCTCTTCACAATGCTTGCTCTTTTGGTCATGCCGAAGTTGTCAATCTTCTCTTGCGGCATGGTGCAGATCCTAATGCTCGGGATAATTGGAATTACACTCCACTTCATGAAGCTGCCATTAAGGGCAAGACAGATGTCTGCATTGGTAATTTTCTCCCACTCTTCCTGTGACTGACTCATTTCTTTTCACTGTGAAAAATCAAGAACTTTTTAAAGACCATTTTTAGTCTTTAAAGCTATGGCTGGTATGAGGATTAAAACTAAAAATCTTTCATAAACTTAAATTCATATGCCAGTTTTATAAGAAACAAGTTTTTAGATCTGTTTTTGATGATTGCCTAAGTATAAAGGTTCACATTGACATCATGGGGAAAGAGCTGTGGAGTGACATGATGGAGCTAGATTCTCTTTTACTTCAACCTGGACTCTTACGCTGCCTTCTGCTGCTACTCACAGGGCAGTGGAAAGAACAAAACTGGTTTTAATAATGGATTCATTCTGTCCCTCTGTGTAGCAGCCATGTTAAATTAGTTAAGGATAGGAGCTAAAATTCAGTTATATTGACCACTTATTTTGCCCACACAGTTCTTAAGAAATAGGAAGAGATAGAAAGTTAGATATGTGGTCAAGAAACTAATTTTTTGATTGTGTGGTTTGCTCCTGTTTACTTTATGAAGGAGCACATCCGGAGAGTTGTGTATATACAACATTGCCTGTTTGGCCCCAATATCAGTGCAAGGTGCTACTGCTGTGTACAGTTCAGGGCATAATCACTTGTGGATTTGAGGCAGTATGCTCTGGAGCTGATGTGAAGTAGCTGCTGTGTTTTGTGGTGTGTCAGTCAGTCTTTCCACGGAGATTGCCTTCTGCCAGTCTGTGATTGGTCCATTTCTGCTCTGCTTTTTTCTCATAAAATGTGTCTAGGCATGTTTCACTGGTTAAACTGTTCACAGATGACATTAAGGAATTCTGACATTAAAAATTTCGGAGGGGAAGTTAGGATGAGTAACTGGATGTTTCATTTGTTGCTTGCGGCTTACAGTAATGATAAGTCTCATAAGCCTTGTCTTATAGAATTGTTTTTTCATGGAAGACTTTGGCATTTTGTAGTACTGCTGCAGCATGGTGCTGAACCAACCATCCGGAACACAGATGGAAGAACAGCTTTGGATTTAGCAGACCCGTCTGCAAAAGCAGTGCTGACTGGTAAGTGATAATCTTTAGATTACGTTATGACTAATAACAGTTGAATGAATGTAATACAGTATTTTGGTTTTTGTCTTTCTGATATTACTGTGACTTCTCTCTGTTTTGTAATTCTAAATAGAAATTCCCATATGGCTTTCATCATCTCAGTCATGGGATGTGTTCTGGGTAAATAGTTTATTGTGCTAGTTCAGTAATGGACTGCCAAATGTTTTGCACTTATATTCTCTAAAATTTTGGAAGAGGGGAATAAGTAGTGAACTTCACGTATATAGATATTTATTTAACGACTGAAAAGACTCCCTTTTGTCTTCCAGGTGAATACAAGAAAGATGAGCTCTTAGAAAGTGCCAGGTATGCATGTTTGGAAGATATCTGGAGTTTAGTTATGTTTTCAGAATTGTATGTAATGAATATATTCATATATATATATAGGCTTTTGAGCTGGCATTCTACGTACATGCTAAGCTTTGGCTGTTATCTGTGAATAAAGCTACAGAAATAGTTACATAAATGCATTTTTGCTTTCTCTTTAATGCTGACAATACAGAAGTGAATGTATTGCTTCAGATCTGCAAGGATCTAGCAAGGAAAAATATAAAAACATAATAAGCTACTAAAAACTGGAATAAAAATATTTCTGCCCATTTCCTATCTCATTTTTCAGGAGTGGAAATGAAGAAAAGATGATGTCTCTTCTTACACCATTAAATGTTAACTGTCATGCAAGTGATGGCAGAAAGGTATTTTTGTTTAAAACCTGTTTTAAAATTAGTTCACTCTTACATGTTTCACGGTTATTGTTTGACCAGATTTTAAGAATGTTAAACATGAGAAT